>NW_020174642.1:7444342-7536355 GCF_003031525.2 Neophocaena asiaeorientalis asiaeorientalis
TCCTGTACGTGATCTTTGTTGACCAGACTGTGCCCTCCACAGCAAAGCAGCAAGAGGTCAGAGTGAGGTAAGGGGCCGTGAGTCAAGAACTGAAGGCACATCTGGAAGCTGACAAGGGGAAGAAAAGGGATTCTCCCCTTGAAGCCTCCAGAAGAAATGCAGCCCAGCCCATTGCTTGATTTTAGACTTTTGATCTCCAGAAATGTAGATGGAAGCAGATTACGAACAAGAACAGGAACAAGAAATGTGAACTTTAACGTGTTTGAGGGAGAAGTCCTTAGATGCTGCTGATTTTGGTGACCAGCCAGATGATCCGCCAGAAAGTGATCAGTGTATTCTGTCAGAGTAAATTGTGGTGGGTTGTTAAAGTAATGGAACCAATGAATTACACCTCCCAATGTTTAACTCCACGTGTAGGCCCCCTCTCCTATTTAACTCTTGGTCGGGCCGTATGATTTGCTTTGGCCAATGGGATGTTGGCAGACGTAACACAAGCAAAAGCTTAAAAAGAACTTGTAGTATAGATCACATCTCTGAGACCGCCACGTGAAGGAGCCCAAGCTACCTCTTGGAGGATAAGAACACAGGGAGCTGAGACAAGCCATCTCAATGGAGGCTCCATAGCCCAGGCGGCCCCGCCTTACGCACCGGGGGATCACAGCGTCGATAGTGACCCAGGCAGAAGAGCACAACTGCCCAGTGACCCCAGCCCAGCTGCTGGCCTACAAAAGCATAAGCAAATAAAATGGTTGTTATTTGGTGGTAGTTTGTTATACAGCAGCAGATAACCGACATACTCCATTTCCCTAAATTTCAGGTCAAAACTTAAATAAGTTGAAATTATCCTTTAAAAAAAGAAACATTCTCAGGCAGACTCACAGCTTCAGTAAGGCCCCAGCATTGATAGCGAGCATTTACTGGGCATGGGAGCTAAGGGTCACACGTGATCACCCCTTGTCATAAGCACATTATGGGGGTTCAAGGAAGCACAGAGAGGTTAAGAAATTGCTCCAGGTCCCACAGTTTGGCATGGCAAACCTGGGCTGCAAGCACAAGCCTGTCCCGAGGGCTGTGCTCTGGGGCGGGCAGAGATGGACCCCACAAGCCAGCCCTGTCCACGTGGGGCTTCACCAGTTTCTCTTCTCCCTTCCCTAGAAGTGAGCCAGGTCCAGGATTGAAAGCCTGAGACCGCCAGCCCTGGAAACTAAGCCCCGAGCTGACGTCTAAGGCTCCTGTTTGCTCCGGTTCCGCCCCATGAGGAGCCAGCTGAGGTCTGAGCTGGGGCAGTGGGGACAGAGCCACCCGGGGGGTCTGGTGCCAGTGAGACTCCCACAAGGAGGGGATGCAGCCCTCGGGTGGAACGGAAACCAAACGGGGCTGTCAAAGCCGCAGGGTCTGCTGTCCAAGGGCCTGCAATTAATTAAGACAGAGGGGAGCGCTGAATGGCCCTTTTGTGGGTCAAAAGCCTTCACTTGGAAACCCAGCTGACAAACCCAAGAAAACCGACTTCATGGTTTCTTATAAGAAAACCATTAACACATCGACGAGGACTGAAGAAACGCTTTGTTCCGACCTTCGTGTGACCACCAAAGATTCGGGTTACAAAGCAGCTGGCACTGCCCCGTGACACCAAACATCACCTCGCAAACCAAGGCTGCCCAGGTATAAGAAAGCCAGGGATAACACATGACAGCTGACGCCAGAGCTAGGGTGCCCACAACTGCCCCTTCACGATGTTTCATTTACCAAAAAACAGATACACACACACACACACCCTACAACTAAGGACCCAGCAAGGCTAGAAATTGCATTGACCCCCTCCACCAGGTGGATCCCCAACTGAGCCTGTCTCGGTTTAGATTTCTCAGTATAAAAGGCAACTGAAAACACAAGACTCCCTTGGGTTTTTCAACCAAGGCTGCATGTTGGAATCACCAGGAACTTTGAAAACTCCCAGGTCTATGTCCCGGTCCCAGGTCTGGTGTAACTGACTTGGTGTCATGGGCTGAGTGGTGTTGCCCACCAGAAGATATGCCCCCCGGAACCTCAGAATGTGACCTGATTGGGAATAAGGGCCTTTGCAGATGTAGTTAAGGTAAAGCTCTCTAGATGAGATTATCCTACATTAGGGTGGGCCTTCCATCCGATGACTAGTGTCCTTATAAGAGACAGAAAAGAAGAGACACAGGACGAAGGCCATGTGAAGATGGAGGCAGAGATTGGAGTGATGTGTCTACAAGCCAAGGGATGCAAGGGTTGTGGGAGCCACCAGGAGCTGGGGGAGAGCCTGGGACAGAAGGAACCAGCCCTGCAGACACCTTGATTTTAGCCTCCAGAACCATGAAAGAATACATTTCTGTTGTTCTGAGCACCCAGTCTGTGGTTCTTTGCTACTCGTAGCAGCCGCAGGACAGGATTCCATGGGTGAATGTCAGGTGCAGCAAAGGCTGAGAATGGCTGGCGGGTCAGGACTGAAGGTGACGCCTGGAGAGGCTGGGGGTCAGGGGGTGGCCAGGTTGTTGGCCGGATCTAAAACGCGCCGCCCACAGCTCCTAGACTAGTGACCCCCAAGCCTGGCTGCGCACTAGAATCGACTTTGTAAAATCTTGCTGTCCAGGCCCCCCTGGAGATTCTGATGACACTGGTCTGTGCCGGACTCTGTTGGGGGCACATTTTTTTTTTTTTTTTTCGGTACGCGGGCCTCTCACTGTTGTGGCCTCTCCCGTCGCGGAGCACAGGCTCCGGACGCACAGGCTCAGTGGCCGTGGCTCACGGGCCCAGCCGCTCCGCGGCATGTGGGATCTTCCCGGACCGGGGCACGAACCCGTGTCCCCTGCATCGGCAGGCGGACTCTCAACCACTGCGCCACCAGGGAAGCCCGGGGGCACATTTTTAAAGCCCCCGAGGTGACACTAACGTCCAGCCAGGGTCAGTAGCACCTGCCAGAAACTCAAGGCCTTTTGAAAGCAAAGCTTTGCTGTGTCCGCATGCTGGACACCAGCGATCTGGCCCTTAATTAGCATGACACACACAGAGTGACAGTTCCGGGCTTTCTTTGCTGAATTTCCCACAGCATTTGCTGAGTTGAGCAGCCTAACAGCTGGAGAGGAAGCTTCTCTCACCAGCCACTTCCCCAGTGGAGCTGGACCCAGAAGGTGTCCAGTTGTCATTTCTTTGCTTTTTGCTGTTGCTGTACGGTTGGTTGGTTTTTGCGGGGTATTTTCTTTGGATTTTGAGATGCTCCAAAGAAATGGTGCCTGAAAGCAAAGCAGAAGTGCCAAGAAAGCAGAGCCAGTCAGGTTTCCCAGGAGGTCAATGCAGGCAGGCGCCTGGCCACCAAACAGAGTCCCACAGACTGAGGGGTTTAAACGACAGAAATATACTGACTCAGGCTCTGGAGGCCAGAAGTCCGAGGTGAAGGTGTGGGCAGTGTTGGGTCCCCCTGAGGGCTAGCAGGGGGGATCTGTGCCAGGTCTCCCCAAGTTTCCGGTGGTTTGCTGACAATCTTTGGCTTGAGAAGCATCACTCCAACTTCTGTCTTCCTCTTCACGTGGCCTTCTCCCTCTGCTTGTCTGTGTCCAAATTTCCCCTTTTAATAGGACACAGTCCTATTGGATTAGGGCCACCATAATGAGCTCACTGTAACTTGACCACCTCCATAAAGAACCTGTCTCCACATCGTCACTTCTGAGGTACCAGGGGCTAGCATTCCAACATATCTTTTGGGGAACACAAGGCAACAGCTAACAGGCCCCGAGCTCACACACCCGCCCAGACCCCAGAGGCTGGCACTGGTCCTTTCAGGGTGGAGGAGAACAGGGCCCAAGAGGACTTCTGGGATGATTGAAGGCCTCCAGGCTCTGGCCAGCTCCTGACTTATGGGAACCAACAGATTTGTTCAGGTTGTCCACAGGTCCCGGTGCCTTGGCCTAAGACCCCTGGCTTTGTCTTCAGGATCTCTGGTCCCAGGTTGAGGGTGAGTGAAAGAGGGGGTACCCTGAGGTCAAAATGGAGGTGACCCAGCTCCTTGGCAGGTGTTCGGGGGCAAGGAAACCTCGAGAAGGGGCTTCTTCCAGGGGCAACCGGAAGGGTGACACTGTGTGTTTATTAAGAAAAGGTACATTCACTTATAACAGGGACTAGATTTTAGCTCTTTTAATCCCAACAAAACTCCCCACATTTTATACTGAAATAAGCTGTTCTCAAGCACTCTTACCAAAAGTATCTATTTTGATCCTTAAAACAGGCCAGACTCAAAAAAAAGTAGGTGCTCAGCTAAAGGCCACGAATGGTAATATTAAGTTCAAGATCTGGTGCTGATGAGAGACAAATCCAGGCCCAGGTCCCCTGGGTTCTAGAAAGTTCCGTGCTCAGCACACCACTCACCTCACCCCACTTTTTTAGGAAGTTGACTCATGGCTCGGATGACACACTCTCCCTCCCCTTCCTCCCTCACAGCCCCTGGACGCTGACCACGTTCCCCCCTGCTCTCCCCCGTCCCATACTTCTACCCTTCCTGGGCTGGGGAGTGGGGAGCCAGCAGAGAGCAGCTCCCCTGGCATCTGACTGGTTCCTGGGCCGCAGAGAGAGTTCGTGAGTTTGGGCTGAAATTGTTCATGAATGGGCAACTAGCCCAGCTGCTTACTTGGAAGGTTCGATTTTGATTTTAATTTCTACGTCTCACAGTATTGCCAGAAAGAAACAAAAGTCTCTTTTATAGATTGAGACCCAAAAACACAGACCTACTCCTGAGCTAAACAAATACTGATTCACGGACACAAGGTGGGCATCATTTATAATAGTAAAAAAAATCACTGTGCTAACACCAGGACGTTGAACAAATACATCGGGGATAAAAATTAATTCCATATTGACAAAGTAAGTCGTATTGAAGGAATAGTAGCATAGCAAAACATTTTAACGTGGGAAGATGTTCATAATACAGCTAAGCAAGAAGAAAAGCAGGTTACTAGCAGTGTGGGTAAGATGGAACGATCAACCCCACATCCTGGGCAGAGTATTTGACAGAAAGCAATGTTGACATTTTTCCTTTTAATTGATCTATTTTCTACAATGAACAAACATTAATACTTTCATAACAAAATAGCTCTTTTCAAATAAAGTTAAAGGGAAAAAAAACTTCCATTCATCTCACTGACCCCCTTCGTTGTCCAGGGACCCCTCAGTGGAGGGGATTTAGAAACGCGACACCAGTCGGAAGACCAGCCGCATTGGAGGGGTCTGAGTTCGAAGTGCAGCCTTGAAGAGGAAACCAAAGAAACGCCAAGTCCAAGACTAGCCTTTCATCCGCTCCCCAGGCACCCGGCCCCCATGCTGACCGAGACTCTGACCCTTCCCACTGCAGGGGCTTTGCCATCCTGGCCTGGAAGGCAACGCCACCCTCTGCCCAGCTTGGTGCTGATTCCCCACAAAGCGTGGGATCAGGTTCCAGCTGAAGCAGCCCCAGAGTCTCCGTGAGAAGAGTGCAGTGTTGGATGCTGAGGCCAAAGGGAAGGAAAAAGTCCTCTGTATCCAAGGCTCCTGATGTGGGTGGCCGTGTGGGGGGAGCCTCTGGACCCCTTCACGAAAGAATGTTCTCAAATACGTAAAATAAAGCACGTACGATTACAAAGGAAGCCCGTGATACTGACACATACAGTCTGATCAAAACAGTGTTTACTTTTCTGGTATAGAAATAGATGTATTATCTCTTAAATATATTTTTTCCTTGATTGTCCTACTAGCCTAACTTAGTCCCAATTTATCAGATTACCTTACTTCTTTCACAGAATAATAATAAAAACAAATATTATCTTTGGTGAAAAAGAAAAAAAATAGATGTGCTCCTTTAACTCATTCGATAACAAGGGTGGGCAGCGAGTCTAACACGCCCGCCCGATGTTTTGAAGGAGTAAAGGGTAAACCCAATTTCTCCAACTCTGTAGCAAGTGTACCACAGCGGGAAGTGACCTGGGGTTTCCGTGGGGACAATGTGGCAGGAAGTCCTGCCACCACTGCTGCTGGGCACTGGTTCCACCGTGCAAGGAGATGCCAAATTTGGTCCAAGGCTGGAGGTGGTGAAAATAGGGATATGGTTTGTTCCCAAGCGGGTCCGGGACCCTTGAATTTGATCTGTGGTTGAGAAGGGCTCCCCAAGGAGGAGGGTGAGGGGCCTGCCGTGCTTCCTGGCCCCTCATCCGCCTTCCCAGCATCCCTACCATCTCACGTCTTCTCCACCAGCCTGGCTGGGCACTCACGTACACGTGGGCCCCGGCTGAGCCCTGCCTGTAACCATGAGACCTTAATGATGACTGGCCAGTGGCCCCATGCGGACAGCATCTTTCGCAGAGATTCCTATAGCGTGCGCCCTCACAACCAACTCCAACCCTCAGCGAGATGGGGCAGCCGACAGGTGCAGGTGCTACCCGACTTACCTGCCGCTGTGACAACAGGTGAAGTAGCCGCCTTTCCTGGTGACCCTGAGAAAAACTCAGGAGTTATCAAGGGAAGAAGAAAGTGTCCAAGAGACACCTCTCCTTGTCCCCTTCTTGTCCCCCATACATCGTAGCCCATGTGTAGAAACTGGCCAACATACACTTAGGAACTCCTGTTTCCCCAGGTGATGGGAGCCTGTCCAGGTGAGGAACCCATGGAAAAGGCGACCCATTTTGGAAGCAGCTGAGAACAGTAGAAATGGCAGCTTGCCTGTCTTGAATTAAACTGAATAAGCAAAGCCACGGCACCATTCAAAGCCACAAACGACACATGCAGAGCTTAAGAGGACTTTTCTCAGCTTCTTTAATGTCAGTGGTCCATGGGCAGTGTTCCAACTATGGACCGTGGCTCTAGGTTTGGCAGGGGTGATCTACAAACACCACAAGCAAGGCAAGCCCTGAACCCCAGGAGCCCAGGATGACACCTCATTTCCTCATTCCATTCTTAAAAAGCCCTCTCAGAATCTGTGCTGAGTACCATCCTTATTTTAGAACCAGATGCCTGGTTCACTGAAGGCATACGTCATAGTTCTATAGGCAGTTTGGGGTTTTTTTTTCTTGAATTGAATTGTTCTGCTCGTTTGTTTCACTTCCTCTTTGGGGAATACCAGGGAATACAAGTTCCCCTTTTCCTGGTATTCAAAGTACGTCAACTCTGATTAAATGACAAGTGAAGAATAAGAAGTTGGCTTCATTGTTTGGCAAATCACATCCGCTGGGAGATTAGGGAAACTACGGTTTGTCACTGATTTCTTTTGTTTTCTTTTCCAATGTGCCCTCAGAATATGAGTGAGTCTCTGAAGAGACGTCTGCACCTGGCAATGCGTGGCTTCGACGGCAGGATGGGGGTCCAGGGACGTGTCTGCCCACTAAGCTCCACAGCCTCGCAACCTCCAAGTTATAACTGAGCAGAGAGCTCAGCTCAGCAGTGACCCTCTGTGCTTTCTCTGCCCCTTTAGGACCTCGAACCTTCTGAAAACTTCGGTGTGAATAGTGAATTCTACACATGAAGAGGACGGCTTCTGATCTATTCGTTTATACCATCCCAACATGACTCAAAAATACAGTAGCAAGTATATTGATAAGAAAGGCTGCTTAAATACACTATTAGAGTCAGAGAACATGGGAGGTATATGTGGAGGGCAATTTGCATAAAACTGACATTTTTTGTGAGAGTTTTAGATTATGATTTTATTTTGTATTTTTGCCCAGAACACCACAGAAGTGATCATGTGTCTTGTGTGCTTCCGGCACCTGATATTCATTTGTTCCCTAGTTCAGGTGCTTTCTGCAGGATTCCTCCACTATGCAGTTCATATATTGTATCTTTAGTAAATGTTGGATGTGATTCACTGAGAAATGTGCATCAACCATCAAGGTAAATGTGGAAAATCCCGTTTCTTCTTAGATTTTTTTTTTTTCTGCTTGTAGTTTGCTTTGGAAAATGAACATTGTCACCTTTGTCTACTAAAGATATTGGCTTTTCAAAAAAAAATAAAGCTGAGTAGCAAAAACATATTTACCCCAGCAATTCCCTGGTGGTATAGTGGTTAGTACTCCGCGCTCTCACTGCCGAGGGGCCGGGTTTGATCTCTGGTTGAGGAATTAGGATCCCACAGGCCATGCGATGTAGCCAAAAAATTTTTTAAATGTACCCCTCAAAATGCCACATTATCCAATGTGAATGGCAACATGGATTTCCTCCCTAGCCCAGGACAGAGGAACAGAAGGGCTGTCAGGGCTGGATACACAGGCCCAGTATGACGGCAGATAAGAATATAATGTCTACACGAAGAGCACAGTGTCACAGAGAGCTTCAGTGGATGAGATCCATAAACTCCAGTATCACACGACCTATAAAGGCGCGCCGTACGTGTATGCGTCACTTTACACAGAACCTGACAGACAGGGTCCTCCTGGGTGTCGGCGACCTTCAAATGAGGCCAAGTTCTAATCCTCCTTCACCAAGTCCTCATGAGCTTAAAATAATTGCATTTTTAAAAATCTGTCCCCTTTTGAAGTTTTCCCAAGCTCTCCCTCTCCTCTGAAAGAGGCTGTTTCATGTAGACCCCTACAGGCTTCTCCCATCCGAAGGCTGGGGGCTTCCACGTGGGCCACCAGGGCTTCTCTGACAGGTGATTTTCTTCTACGTGTTCTCTTCCTTGGTATTTATCTCTACATTAACCTGGTAGTATAGGAACTCAGGCCATGGGAGTCCCTTGTGCTGTGTAGCTGAGTGAGATATAGGAAAGCATGAGCACAGAGGTGAAGGGAGAAGATTTGGAAGCCAGACACACACGGCAGGCCCGGCTCTCACCGTCCTGCCTGACCATGGGCGACTCCTCTGTTTTCTCTGATGAAGGCAGATAACTCGTGTAAAGCCCTGACCTCTCTTTCCCTCCTGAGTCAGGACTCAGTAACAGCAAGGCATGTTCAGTGCTGAGTATTAATACCAAACAGCCCAGGGAAAGGCTACAGGGGGGCCCTGTCAAAAGGCAGGGTCCTCCCCAGGCCCGGTCACCGTGGGAGACCCAAAAGCATCCCCAGGGTGAGTTTGCGATTGGAGGGGCCTGCTGTCCTGGCAGAGCCGCCCTCAGAGCTCTCAGGGGCCAGAACGGAGGGTACTGAGGTTTGATCTGGCTTCATAGAAGTCACCGCACACCTGGAAAAGTCACTGTCTTTTCCAAGCAATGGAACTACATACAAACGCCCTTGGCGGGAGCATGTCTAGATCCTTCAGAATCTCACTCTGTGCAGAGGCTGCCAACAAAAACGCATCCTATCACATTACAGTATGAATTTCAGAAGTGAAGACGGGGAGTAGGGGGGGTCCTGCTTCACAGGACCACCAGCGGGGGAACAGCAGCAGATAAAATGAGAGGTTCGAGAGACACACGGTGGGAAGTACCCATGGGGAAACTGTGACATCGAATATGAAACTGCAAAGCATGTGCAGCCCAGATAAACACGATGAGCTAAGATCAGCTGAGGAAAGTGTGGTTTGCTTGGAGGACACTGGCACATTCACATTAATGCTTGTAAATGGGCCTCTTAATAATTTCTCCCAAAGGAAGGACCTTGAGAGCTGATTCTTCAGGGTGGCCACAGATGAGATGACGTTCTTTCAAGTGACTGACTTGAAGTCTTTGGGCTCCTCTCCAGGCTCCCAACAGGGGGTCCAGAGGAGCTCACCAGCAAAGCCCACCCAGGTTTAATCTGGTTGGAAACAGACAGAAGCATCTGAAAAAAAATTAAAAGAATATACATGTATTTGTATATATAGAGATGTGTTTATATGTATATACGTGTGTGTGTTTATAATATTTGATTTTATGTATTTATTTTATACACACACACTTTCTTTTTTTTCTTAATCACAGAAAGACATATCAGAACAGTTCTCAGAGCTTTCTGAGATGCTCTTCCCAGGTTATAATCCTCAAATTTGGCTCAAATAAAATTTTCCAATTATTTCTTTAAAAAAAAAAGAGAGACAGTATATCTTTCCTGTAATATGGAATAAACTCTACTGATATAGATTCAAGTGGTCCAAAGGAAGGAAGGGGAACATGGAAGAAATTTCTGCAAAAGCATTCTGCTCAGTGAGAATGGGAAATGCAGGGAGAATGAGCTCATTAGGGAAGATGGGAAATGCACAGAAGTGCAATGAAGAAGACGAATCACCCATACCCCATCGCTTGAGCTGCTGTTCACATTTGTGTCTATGTCCTTCCAGACTTTTTTTTGCGGTATGCGGGCCTCTCACTGTTGTGGCCTCTCCCGCTGTGGAGCACAGGCTCCGGACGCGCAGGCTCAGCGGCCATGGCTCACGGGCCCAGCCGCTCCGCGGCATGTGGGATCTTCCCAGACCAGGGCACGAACCCGTGTCCCCTGCATCGGCAGGCGGACTCTCAACCACTGCGCCACCAGGGAAGCCCCTTTCCAGACTTTTTTATTGAATATATTTATTTCAAATGTTATATACACTTTTTCACCTAATATTCTATCACACAATCTCCCATATTATTGCCTGGCCTTAGCAGCCATCATTTTCAGGGCCATGTAACATTTCATCAAGGGATACACCAGTGGACATTATCCATTCCCCTACTTTCAAATATTGTTTTGAAATTTCTCCTGGTATTAATCACATAGCCATGAAAATCTCTAAGAAAAAAAAAATCTAGATACTTCTCAAGCCTGGAAGCTTGTCTTATATGTTTTCATATTCTCATCAGTATTGGGGGGAAATGAAGGGAAATAAATATATGAATAAAGGTTCGGATGGATGATTTGATAGATGGATAAATGAATGGATGGATGGATAAATTGATGGTTTGTTATGGATAAACGGGTGGATGGATGGATAAATGGATGGGTGGATGGATGGATGAATGGCCTGAAGGCTTTAATCTTAGGCTTCTTTTGACTCAAAATTCTCTAACAAAATATCATCTCTCCAGCTAGGATATGGGTCACCTCCTATTTCTAATATGAGAGCCAAACCTCCTAGATATTTCTTTTGGAGCACAGCCTTCACGTACTCTTTTTTGAAGGTGAACTCTCTTGATCCCTTGAAAATCTGGAAGAGGATTCCACCATGTAACCCTTTTGTTCCTCCAGCTGACGTGTATTAAACACCTGTTGTCTGTACTTGTTTGGACCAAGTACAAAGAGATGAAGGTGAAGAAAACCAGGCTGGTCTCTGGATAGCTGGGCAGCCCCTGGACACCAGGTAGATCAAGGCTGGCTCCAAAGTGCTTTCTGAAAAGGAAGGTAGTGGCTCTGGTGGCTAGAGAACTGAGTCATGGTCACACAGATGGGGGTCACAGAATTGACCTTTGGTCTGCGCCTGATGAACGCGGATGGCACTGCTGGGCGTGGAGGGTAGTGAGGGCATCAGACAATGAAAAGCTGGCTGTAGCGACCAGGAGCGTCCAGAACACCCCAAGCGCCCAGTTAGGTGGAGCACGGGAACCATGGAAGGAGAGGATGACACAGGGCAGGCCAGTAAGTTGAGGCGGATCAGGAGGGCTGCACAGAACAGGCGATGGGATCCCACCAAGCCTTGGAGCATGCATACGAGCCCTGGGACTGTTCCCAACCCTCCCCGCAGAGGTCCTGGGCTATGAAAGGGAGGTTCTTCAAAGTCAGGCCAAGACTTGGCCCCTGAGGTGACCATGCCCCCAAAAGAAGGAAGACCCGCTGTCGTGGGTCAGTTGGTGCAGTGTCTGGAGCAGTGAGAAGAGAGAGGACCCGCCTCCCTAAACCGCCACCATCATGGTAAACATAAAGGCAACTGGAATCTGTCCTGATTTCATCCTCTCTCCCCTCCCTCCCCTCCCCATGGCCTTCCTGCCTTGTTATGCTCAGACCTCTGCCGACTCCCAAGGTCCCTCTATATGTTTTCTCTGCCTGGATCATTCAACTCAAAAGTTCACCAGATCAGTGCATTTCTCCATGGAGGCCAGGAATGCTGCTGCCTTTGAAAGCCAAATGTGCTTCTACAAAAGATGACCTTTGGTATGAAACAATGTTTTCTTTTTCCTGTGGTTTTAACAAGATATTAGGGAAGTGAAAAAGAACAGTCGGCCGAGGAAATGGAAGTAAACTTTGAGGGGAATCAAACAAGACTTGTAAGCCTCCAACTTAAGCAATAAACCTGAATGTGCAGTTTTCGTTTCTTGCCAAAGTGGTCTGGGCCCACCTATGGGCTGGACACGCTCCAAGCCAGTAAGACATGTCCCCCGATGGCGTCCCAAGTTCACACAGGACCCATGTCAGAAAGTCATGAAACCGTCATTCCAAAAGCAAAAGTACCCTCTTATTCTGCCAGCTTGTCCCCTTCCAAGTAAGGAAGTGTCAAACACGCAAAAATCGCTGGCGTGATTTCTTGAACAAGCAACTGTAGGTCATTGGCAGCATTTCAAAGTGCCGATGAAAGACTCTTCACTTAAAGACAGAACAAAAACAAAGCCTGCCCTTCCCCTGTGTGGCCTCCTCGGCAGAGCCCTCGGTCCTGTTAACGAGCTTTTCTGCAATTACATCAGTCCCATTTGTATCTGGTTTCCATCAGTAGCAGAAGTGTCAGCTCTCTTGCACTGGGGCCAGATGGTCATTACGCCTGGGAGCAGAGCTGTCAGTGACACCTGGTAATCTCTCCCTGTAAGTGCAGGGTCCGTGCTAATCACTCAGGGGACGGCCCCCGCGTAACTGGGGTGAAAATCTAATAGAGCACCGTCTGGAAATTTTCCCCACACACCTAAGCCAGGGCTCGGGAATTAAAGTGTCTCTGGCGTTACGCTGCCATCAAATCTCCCGCACACCTACTTGCAGAGGGAAAATGATCCTCGGTACAAAACCCGGCTCCGTCTGAAACCTACAAGGGAGTTCAAATGAGACGTGGCAGACTGCAGTTTCAGGTCAGTTGTATCGATGAAAAGAGAGCTTTGCAGGGAAGGGCAGACAGGAGGGTGGCAACGAGCAGGGCATGGCATCTAATTTTTAAATCACAATTTGGTGTGCAGATTCTAGAAAGCCCGATTCTAGAACCATGTGATCATATCCCCACATTGCTGTTCTCAAGTTAGGTCTCAGAAATCTGGAAAATCCTCATGCGTGGGGGACACCAGAGTCATCGATTAGAGGCCAACGTGGTGCATGTCAACCCCAAATTGGCCTTGGGTTTTCCAGCAGCAAAGCCCTGCTTAGTTAATTATTCGTGATATGAAGTGACCCAGCACAACATAGGGAGGTATTGTGTGTCAGTGACCCCCAGGAAAAGGACAGGGTCAAAAGTCATCCCAAGAGGAAATTTGGCCTTGGCACCCAAGGCCTCCCATCTCTGTCTCCAGGAAACTCACATCTAACAAATCAGAGATTCGTGCCGTGAACCCTGAGTGAGACCCAGGCTCTGAACTCACTCAGCAACACTAGAAAACACTTGGAGTCATTTACTCCTCAGTTACCCAAGGGCAGCCACCGAAGACAGAGAGTGAGAAAAGGAACCACACTGCAGGATCTTGGTGGACATTTTATGGCCATATTCACTGGTTGTTGGCGTCTTTATCACTTTACTCCCCAAAGACAATCACTATGGCAACAGATGATTTTGCCTTTAGCCATTCAATAAATAAAAAGCCTTCTTTAAAAAATTTTTTAAATCTCTTTCAAGCTTCATGTGAATTATCTCAGGAAAAAAGTCTCAACTGCATTAACTTCATCTCAATTATCTGAGGAAAAAAGTCTCAACTGCATTAACTGGGTCTTTTAAAAAAGATTCATTGGCTGTCGTAAAGTTCTAAGTTAAACTGAAAAATCACGAGACATGTAATCCCAGCCAGAGCAAATGTGGACTTTCTGAAAAGGAGCCTTTCATCCCCAAAAGCCTCTGTTTCACCTTTATAGCTGGGGGAGTAAGAGTCTTCTACAGCCTGTAAAGAACTGTTTTCCTTGGTAACCTGGGGACTGACCCCACCTGATGAAGGGATCACCCAACCCTGCAGGAAGTGTCCCCTGATGAATTCATCAGAATGAAGTGCTCTTAGGATTCTGCCACATGCCTTCGGCACCTACCAAGTGGCGAACCTTCACTCATTCATTCTTTCATTCATGCATGCATCCAACAAGATTTATTGAGGCTAATTATGGGTTAAGTGTTGACTGTATTCAATACAGGAGTGAAAAAGACACTCCTGCCCTCATGGGGTCGCCATTCCAGTGACAGGGACCAAATAATACATAAATACACATGTAATAATGAGTCAGGTAGTGAAGAAAAATAACACCATGGAAGTAGACAGAGAACCATGGGCAGGGAGCCAAGGGATTCCTAGGGTGGTCGGAGAAACCCTCTCTTAGGAGGTGATGTCTGAGCAAAACCTGAGTGATGTGAGGGAAGAAGCCAAACAAATATCTGAGAAGAACTTTCTAAGGAGAGGGAACGGAAGTCCTGACTTGGGAACAAGCTTGTTGTGTTCAAGGAACAGCCAATCAAGAAGGCTGGAGTGACCTCACACCTGTTAGGATAGACATCATCAAAAAGACAAGAGAAGGGCTTCCCTGGTGGCACAGTGGTTGAGAGTCCGCTTGCCGATGCAGGGGATGCGGGTTCGTGCCCCGGTCTGGGAAGATTCCATGTGCCGCGGAGCGGCTGGGCCCGTGAGCCATGGCCACTGAGCCTGCGCGTCCGGAGCCTGTGCTCCGCAATGGAGGATGTGGGGAAGAGGGAACGCTCGTGGCTGTTGACGGGACTATGAATTGGTACAGGCTCTATGGAAGACAGTATGGCAGTTTCTCAAAACATTAAAAATTAGAATTATCTTGTGATCCAGCTATCCTATTTATTTATCTTATTTATCCTATTTATTTATTATTTATCCTATTTATTTGGGTATTTATCCAAAGGAAATCAAATCACTGTCTGGAAAAGATATCTGCATCCTGTGTTCAGTACAGCATCTTTTACAATAGCCAAGACATGGAAGCATCCTGACTGTCCATTGATGGATAAGTGGATAAAGAAGATGTGAAGATATATACACACACACATATATATATATATATATGTACAATGGAATATTATTCAGCCATTAAAAAAAAGGGAAGGAAGTCTTGCCATTTGTGACATCATGGATGGGTGGGCCTTGAGGGCATTATGCTAAATGAAGTAAGTCAGAGAGACAAATACTGTATGATCTCACTTACAGGTAGAATCAAAAAAACTCATAGATGCAAAGAACAGATGGGTGGTTGCCAGAGGTACAGTGTGGGTCAGATGGGTGAAGGGGGTCAAAAGGTACACATTTCCAGTTATAAGATAAATAAGTCCTAGGGATGTAATGTACACCTTGGTGACCTTAACCCTAATCAATACTGTACTATATATTTGAAAGCTTCTAAATCTTAAAAGTTACCATCCCAAGAAAAAGAAATTTGTAACTATGTGAGGTATAGATGTTAACTAAACTTATTGTGGTGATTACTTAGCAATATATACATTCATCAAATTATTATTTTGTACATCGTGGACTAATACAATGTTATATGTCAATTATGGCTCAATAAAACTGAGGGGTAAAAGGCTAGAGTGACATAAACAAGGTGGAGGGTTGCAGGAGATGAAATTGAACGGGGGGACCAGGTCGTGCAGTCTTTGTCAGCCATTGTAGGGAACTTGGATTTGATTTTTTGAGGTTTCCCTTTGTCTTTGGTGGCCAGCCATTTTACTGTAATGCACTTAGATGTGGTTTTCTTCCTATTTATCTTGCTTAGGACTCAGAGTCCTTCTGTAATATGTCATTTGATATCTGTTTTGGAATTTTTTCTGTCATTATCTCTTCAAATACTACTTCTGCCTCATTTTCTCCCTTCTCTCCTTCTGAGACTTCAGATATATACATGTTAGAGGTTTCTCTGCATTGTATGTCTCTGGCCCTCTTCTGCTTTCTTTTCTGAGCTTCCTTCTAGATATTTCTGTTATTTTAATTCACTAATTTTCTCCTCAGCTGTGTCTAATCTGTGAATGAAAACTTAGTGTCTTAATTTGTTACTTTATGTTTCATTTGCAAGATTTTCTTTTGATTCTCCTTTATAGTTTCTAGCTTTCTACCAAAATCCTCATTTTGTATTCATTTCCTTGAATATATTAAGCATAGTTACTTTCCCTGTTGGTATGTTTCCTTTACCTCTTAATTCTCTCTTTTTTGAATATCATTGTTTTTTCTCCCCATGCACAGGTTATTTTGATTGAATGCCAGACACTGTGTATGAAAAACGAGATCTGGGAAGGTGTTTCCTTGGTCCAGCGAGAAATTGCATCTACTTATGGGATGCAACTGTGGGCACTAGCAATGCCTAATCTCCTTAATCCAATCCGGGATTGAAAAAATTCAAATCTGGGCTTCATTTCTTCAAATGAATTTCTTGTCACTGCCTCACTCCTAGACTAAAGCCCTGTGCCGTTTTCCCAAACCAAACACTCTGCGGGAATGGGGGTGTCAAGGGTCTCCAGTTCCTTGTGGGCCCCAAATGCCAATGTTTGTTCTTCTATCCCCATTTGTCTATCAACAGCTCTGTTAGCTTCTTCTTCTTCTCACCTTCTTTCTTCTTCTGCAAAAAGAACACCTGGGGGAAAGGAGTCGCAAATGCTGGCTCACATTGCTGTACTTTATTCTTCTCCCAGATCTTGGCCCTAAAATTCTTCACTGCTCTGTTAACTCTCCAGTGCCTTCAAATACTTTTCCTATTGTCCTCATTTCCAGCTGTTCTCAGGAGGAGAGTTGGATCTCATTCTGTGTGTGTGATGGATTGCTTGCAAAAATAACCCAAATTCTCCACTCCTCCCTCTATAAACATAGAAACACACAAACATATTGTTTATAAACTATCAGCATGTTCTGCTTTAGTAATAGATTATGTACATTAGCAAATGTACAATGTGTACATTTTTAAATAGATGGAAGGATGGGAAATAAGAAAATGTAAATAAAAGATTTAATGGCTTCCTTTCCTCCCTACTCTGGAGACCACTGGTCTAGGAATATTTGAGGGATGGGATGCTAACTATTATAGGTCAGGTGGTGAGGGTGGAGGTGGTGAGAAGTTATTGGATTCATCATGTGTTTTGAAGGTTGAGTTGAAAAGACTTGCTGATGAATTGGATGTGGAGTGTAAAGGAAAGAGGACAAATCCTGTTTTTGGTCCCAGCAGCTGGATGCAGGTGCTATTGACTGAGATGGGGAGGACAAGGCTCGGGGCAGGCAGTGGGTGGGAAGGGGAGGATGAAGAGTGTATTGTGCACTGTGAATATTAGCTTTCCCACAAAGAATCCCTCTATCTGAAGTTGAACTCAAGAAAGTTGTTTAGGCCCCTCACCTTCTGAGATGGCCCACACCATGGAGCGTGTTTCTCCTAGGCTGCTCTCGCCTTTTAAGATGGACCTCGTTCTGCCTATGGAATGTGTATCTCTCTAAATAAATCCACTTCTTACCTATCAAAAAAAAAAAAAAGTTGTTTAGACTTAAATCCCAGCTTTTCCAAAAACCCTCCTTGGACTCTTCCCACCACTTCCAAACTGTGCTCAACAGGTTTAGGACCTCTAGGCCAACATTTCCCAATCTGGGTTCTTCAGAATACCAGTTCTACAAGGAGTTAATATGTATCCTATGGTGAAGAAGGAGGAGGAAGAAGATTCTCAGGACCAAGTGTGGGAAATGCTGCACTAAGTAAACAGTGGGAAATGCTGCATAGGTTATTCAATTGCAGGACTTCTCAGAACCTTTATTATGCTAATGTGTACCACGACTCTCTAAGAAGGATACAGAGTCTGTAGTAGTTCCCAAACTTATTTTTCTGCATGCCTATTAATAGCCCATGAAGTAATTTTGTCCTACTAACCAATTCAGGAGACACATCTTTAGACCAGGGATCAGCAACTACAGCCCACAGGTCATATGCAGCCCACCACTTGCCTTTGTATGGCCAGCAAACTTAGCTGTTACATTTTTTAATGGTTGGAAGAAATCCAAAGAAAAACAGTATTTCATTACAGGTTAAAAGCATATGAAATTCAAATTTAGCATCTGTAATAAAGTTATGCTGAAACACGCCCATGCTCATTTGGTTATATATCATCTAGGGCTGCTTTCTTTTTATATATATTTATTTATTTATTTTATTTATTTTTGGCTGCATTGGGTCTTTGCTGTTGCACACAGGCTTTCTCTAGTTGCCACAAGCCAGGGCTACTCTTCGTTGCGGTGCGTGGGCTTCTCACTGTGGTGGCTTCTCTTGTTGCGGACCATGGGCTCTAGGCATACGAGCTTCAGTAGTTGCAGCACATGGGTTCAGTAGTTGTGGCTCGTGGGCTCTAGAGCACAGGCTCAGTAGTTGTGGTGCCTGGGCTTAGTTGCTCCATGGCATGTGGGATCTTCCTGCACCAGGGTTCAAACCCATGTCCCCTGCATTGGCAGGCAGATTCTTAACCACTGTGCCACTGCACCACCAGGGAAATCCTAGGCCTGCTTTCTTGCAACGATAGCAGTTGAGTAGCTGAGACAGGGATGGTATGGCCCATTAACCCTAAAATATTTACTAACTTTATAAAAGAAGTTTGCCAACCCCTGCTCTAGACTCCCAACACAATAGAGTATTAAAATATGTGCTCTCAGAGGATTTTTAGGACAACTAGACTGTTTGGTATGATGCTCTCATGGTGGATACATGTCAAACATTTGTCCGAACCCATAGAATGTACTGCACCAAGAGTGAACCCCAATGTAAACTATGGACTCTGGGTGATGATGATGAGTCAGTGTAGATTCATCAATTGTAAAAAACGTACCGTCTGAGAGGGGATGTTGATAACGGGACAGATTGTAGGTGTGTGGGACCAGGAGTATATGGGAAGCCTCTGTACTTGTGTTCAGTTTTGCTGTGGACCTGAAACTACCTTTAAAATAGTGTACTTTTGATGAAAACTCTAATTCAAAAAGAAAAATGCACCCTAATATTCATAGCAGTGCTATCTGCAATAACCAAGACATGGAAGCAACCTAAGTGTCCATCAACAGATGAGTGGATAAAGAAGATGTGGTACATATATACAATGGAATATTACTCAGCCATAAAAAATAATGAAATAATGCCATTGGCAGCAACATGGATGGACCTAGAGATTATCATACTAAGTGAAGTAAGTCAGGCACAGAAAGACAAATAGCATATGATATCACTTATATGTGGAATCCAAAATATTACACAAATGAACTTATCTAAGAAACAGATTCACAGACATAGAGAACAGACTTGTGGTTGCCAAGGGGGAAAGGAGAAGGGGAGGGATAATTAGGAGCCTGGGATGTATCTGTTAAGATACAAACTACTGTATATAAAATAAACAACAAGGGCCTACTGTAGAGCACAGGGAACTATATTCAACATCTTGTAATAACCTATAATGGAAAATAATCTGAAAAAGAATATATATACGTATACCTATATATGTATATGTATAACTGAATCACTTTGCTGTACACCTGAAGTAAACACAACATTGTAAATCAACAATACCTCAATTTTAAAAGATAGTCTAGGGGCTTTCCTGGTGGCGCAGTGGTTGAGAGTCCGCCTGCCGATGCAGGGGACACAGGTTCATGCCCCGGTCCGGGAGGGTCCCACATGCCGCGGAGCGGCTGGGCCCATGAGCCATGGCCACTGGGCCTGCGCGTCCGGAGCCTGCGCTCCACAACGGGAGAGGCCACAACAGTGAGAGGCCCGCGTACCGCATAAAAAAAAAAAAAAAAAAGTCTATGGTTTTAAGTGCATAATGTATTACCATTTGTGTAAGAGAGAGAAGAAATGCGTGTATGTGTTTATTATATATATATATATATAATGCACATGTATATGTATTAACATATACATATATTTACATGTATATATATAATATGTATAATATACATAAAACATCACTGGAAGAAATTAATAAGATTGATTGCTTATGGAGAAGAGACCTGGGTGGCTGGAGGATTCGTATCGAAGGAAGAGCCTTCTGTGGCTTATTAATTTTGAGCCATGTGATCATATTACCTATTCAATTTTTTTTTTAATTAAAATTGTTGAGAAGTAAATTTTTTAAAAGCATGTACTCTCTCATACTATATTTCTTCCTCAGTTCTACTCACTACTCAGAGAGCAAGAACCATGTCCTATAATCTTCCATCCTTGGCAGAACCTGGCACAGCCCTGAGCACAAACATCCCTGTCGTGATTTTCTTGCCAAGGGTCCAGTATTTGTTAGGAGGCAGCATTTCCAAAGGCCATGAGGAGGCACGTGAAGCATGGCACCTGCCAGAGTAGATCTATTAGGGAATCAAAGCCACTCTGTTACTCAGGACTCAGGTCTGCTGCACGGAAGAATTCCCAGCGCTGGGTGTACATTGGCCCCATGTGTGCAGTGCCGTGATCGTTTTTCTTCCAGGAAAGAAATTTAAGCTACACGATGGAATTACGTGATGTGTTAGTTTCAGAGCATTCAATACTGTCAAGTGGGGAGTCACAGTAATACCCCAGTCTGCGGTTGCTTTGATAGTTAATAAGAGCAATCAAACGAGATAATATAAATTAAAATCACTCAGTCGATGGTTGAGGCACCATAAGGGCAACTCAGGAACACCATTCCGATTGGGCCCACCCTTAACACTGGGGGGACCCAGGCTGAGAACTAAAGTGGAGGCATACAAACCACACAGTTAAATATTTTAAAGTGATAAATCCAGTGGACAAAGTGTTCAGTTGAGTCCCAGCCTTCCACCCCGATAAATAGATCTTATAACAACCTGGAAAACTCAGGTTGAATGTAGACGACTCCCTCTCCCAGGGGTTCTGGAATCGGTGGCAGGGGAGCAGACGGCCTCCATCCACCAGTCCAGGGCCCCTCCCTCACTCTGTCATCTCTATCCCCCCTCACCCGGCTCCGTCCATCCCCTGCGAAACCTCCCAGCCACTGTAGCGGTCCATCTCACTTAGCTGTCCATCATTCATCTCACAAACAGCCGTCCCACAGCCTCCTCCCTGGGCCTAAGGAGGCGCAACCTGACGCAGGTTCACCCTAGGGAGGGGGGCAGACCCCAGGGAGATGCAGTCTTGGGACCATGGGGGTGGGAACTCCAGAGTCCCCGGCACCTGGAACAGGGTCTAGAAGGGGGGGGCATGGACTCAGCCCCACAGATTTCTGACCCCACGGGGAAGCCAAGGTGGAGCCCTTCTTGTCCAGACCTCAGGGCAGGACTGATCATGACATGAAGCTCAGTGATCATCACTCATAAAAATCATAATGTCAGCAGCTACTTCCTGTGGAGGGCTCTATATGCCAGGAACCCATGTGCGTGCTTCACACAAATTACCTTACTCCATAACAACTCTGACTGTCAAGTGGCTTATCTGTTTCCATCTCGGCAAGACTGTCCCTTGGAAGGCCGTTCTCATTGAGAAGAAGGATTTTCTGAGTTCTAAGCGGAGGGGGGTCAGATCATCAAGTTGCTTCCCTGGGGAAGGGAGGATCCCCCTTTCCTTGTGGCGACCAAGCCACGGGTAAGAGAAGATTGTGACATTGAAAATGACAAGGGAATTCCCTGGTGGTTAAGACTCCGGGCTTTCACTGCCATGGGCCCGGGTTTGATACCTGATTGGAGAACTAAGATCCCAAAAGCCATGTGGCACAGCCAAAAAATAAATAAGTTTAAAATAATAAAAATAAAGAAGAGGTCAGAAACCCAGTCCTGCATCATGTGATCAGGGGGTCAGAGAGAGGAGGAAGTGAAAACCTGACCCCTTCTGGCCCACATCTCAGTGGCTGGGACACAGAGTCTTTAGAAAAACCCAGAAAGATACCTGGAAGGCTTAGAATATCCCAGGCACAGAGAAAGGATTTCTTCAAGCCCCAACCCTCAGCTCAGATAAGAAGAAGATGGAAGAGGAGGGGGCGATAGATGGAAACCTAGATGAGACTGAGAAATGGCCCCCACGACCTGTGTACAGCATGCAGGGGACCAAGTGCCCCAGTGAGGGGGTGTGGACTGGCTGAGCGTGTAGGTGAGCTGGAAGGAAACTGGGGAGCAGCAGAGTTATCTTTTCCTCCTTGATAAAGTCATGTGAGGAGAAATGTGTCTGCCTCTAAACAATCTGTATGTTGCAGTGATTGCTGGAGCAGCAACAGCCATCTTTTGACCAGAAGAGGACAAAGGCTACGGAGCAGCAAATCCAAAGGGGAAAAGGATTCTGGCCTTTGATGACGTCTGTGGGCCACTGAGCCCCAGAAGTGCTGCCTCTGGGCTTTAGAGAAGTGGTGTTTTGTTTTCATATTTAAGCCTTTGTCACTAGGATTCTCAATGGCTCATAGCCCAAAGCTCCCTAAGGACAAAGAACCCTTTCCTGGTCATATGTGGAAAGTTTCTTTTCTGTAAAGGGACTTAACATCTTTGATTTTCCTGGAGAAAGGAAAGGGAAAGTAAACAGATCACCAGCAACCGCTAGCGTATTTTGTGAGAAAACAATCGTCTAAGCAGGATGATCCTTGTGAGAGAGAAAAACACTTGAACGTATTTAATGAAACAAAGGACATCTGGTTGAACAGCAGCTTTGAAGGAGGCAGCCCGGGACGAGTGGTAAAGAAAAGAGGAGGGGGCTTCCCTGGTGGCGCAGTGGTTGGGAGTCCACCTGCCGATGCAGAGGACACGGGTTCGTGCCCCGGTCCAGGAAGATCCCACATGCCGCGGAGGGGCTGGGCCCATGAGCCATGGCCTCTGAGCCTGCGCGTCCGGAGCCTGTGCTCCGCAACGGGAGAGGCCACAACAGTGAGAGGCCCGCGTACCGCCAAAAAAAAAAAAAGAAGAAGAAGCTAATACATGAATACAGTTAACTGATCTTGTCACCCACCATCTCAGACACACCAGGAAGACAGATAGGGTGGGGACAGAAACAGCAATGCTGATTCATTTCGCCTTGGGCCTCTGTTGTTTTGCTGTCCCAATAATACATTCTTGACTTGCAAGCCTTTCAAGAGAGGCTGAAAAGGAAAGGGGGAAAAGGAACAGCCTTGGATAAAACGTTGGCCACCAAGTCGAGAGGCTGGTCCATATGCATGTCTTTGTGTGGGTTGAAATCTATTTTCTCTGGGTTCGATGGATGGTTATAGCACCCAAAGTTTTCCCAAAAACGTCAGACGAGTTTACCGCAGCAGTTAAGCTGTCTGCCATCTGCAAGAGGCTTGGCTTAAGTTTTCCTAAAGTAAAATATATTTTGAAAAGAAAAAAATTAAGTCTTTCAGTGTTTTGAGTATCAGTCAAGCCCAGCTGCATGAGGCCTCGAGATTCTCAAGAGAGGGCTGTTCTCTCTAAAGGGATAGTTTAGTGTTGGCACGTTGAAATTTCAGAAGACAAGGAACACTCTGAAAAATGAATTATTCCTTAAGAAACACTTCACCTAGTCTTGGGATTGGCAAAGTTAAAACTTCTCTGGGAAATTCAGCCAAGCAGTTGAGATCAACACTCTTTATCATCGTCCCAAACGGCAAGTTATTTTCAGAAAAAAAACAGACTCAAATGGTAGCTGAATCTCATATTCCCACCCCACGGTCTCTTTAAAGTAAATAAGTGTCCAAAATGATGACAGTAAGACCTGTGGTTTAACATTCTCAGTGTCTGCAAAATCTTATATTCTCTCAGCAAAATCCCCCGGCTGAACAAAAGTTTTCATGAGAAAGGGACGGGGGAGGAGTTGTGTACATTTCGATAGCACATGTGCCTGGGAATATTATGATTATTTTCAGTTGCCCGTCTTTAACCCAGAGTTATTTATTTATTTTCATTTTTTTATTTATTGAGAATAGAAAGTTTATTCTTTATTGAGAAAGAAAATATTCCAGAAAGCAAAAAAGCAGAGTCGACTTTATCCTCTGAACAAACGGGGGCGGGGTACGGGAATCCAAGCGTCTTCCTCATCCTCCTCCGGGAATAAATGACAGGAGATTTTTCTCATCTTCAAGCAGTGGTGTGTAGGTAAACCATCTCTCTGAGAGGAAACTTTGCTGCCTTTGCCAGTTTCCATGGTGTAGCTATTCCTACCATGGCCAATGTCAAGGCGTCAACAGTTTAACAATCAGATCCCTCAAATTCCTGAATATTTAATAACTGCTTCTCGGAAGAGGGTATAAGCCAGCTTCAGCTCACCACTGTCTTGAAGAGAATTACTATTATTGTCCACAACATGTATTATTCATCTATGTAGCTAACTTTACGTGGCATTGGTAAAATCCCAATAGGAAAGATAGAATATAGGAACGGTCTCTGCTCTTAAGAACCTTACAATTTAACGAGAGAGAAAAGACATACAATAGAGGGCTTGAAAAGCACAGCTGGGTAGCGTCCTCTTTTTATGCTACATCAGTTTGGAATGTTCTCTCCCCTTCCGGACACAACATTTAAAGACAGTCATAGTATCCAAGAGTGTCCAGGCAATTAAGATGGTGCCAGGCATTGAAACCATATGGTTTGGGGATGATGGAGGAGAGCTAAGTGTGTCTAGCATGGGATGGAGGAGGTACGAACCCACAGGATGCACTTCAGTACGTCAGGCAAAGACAAATATCACATGATAGCACTTAATGTGGCATCTAATTAAAAAATGATACAGGGCTTCCCTGGTGGCACAGTGGTTGAGAATCTGCCTGCTGGTGCAGGGGACACGGGTTCGAGCCCTGGTCTGGGAGGATCCCACATGCCGCGGGGCAACTGGGCCCGTGAGCCATGGCCGCTGAACCTGCACATCCGGAGCCTGTGCTCCGCAACAGGAGAGGCCACAATAGTGAGAGGCCCGCGAACCACAAGGAAGAGTGGCCCCTGCTCACCGCAACTGGAGAAAGCCCTCGCACAGAGTCAAAGACCCAGCGCAGCCAAAAATAAATAAATTTTTCTTAAAAATGATACAAGTGAATTTATTTACAAAACAGAAACAGACCGTAATTTGAGAGTTTCTTCTCAGAATAATACTAGAATGTGCCACGTTGAAAGGTGACCACTGGTTAAAGAGCCTGAAGTGAGTGCAGTGCCTGGAGTCCCAGGCCAGGCACCCGCCTCCCAGGCACTGGATTGGGGGTGTGAACTGAATCCAGTCTACATACAGGCACAGTGTGAGTGAAAGAATGTTCTCCTGGAAATGGTCCTAACTTAGCGATTTAGACAACCTGAGTGGGAAACAACGAGTCAATGATAAGAGGTGCTGCTGAAGGGCCAAGGCCCCCGTGGACATAGTCCTGCAGGTACAGGGATGCGTCCACCAGGGATGGCTCGGAACAACTTTATCCCACTCCTGGGGACATGTCAAGGTAAATATTCTATACTTTGAGCCTCAATCCACCAAAAATGAAAACATTGCTCATTCAAAGATCACAGAACATAATTCTGAGGAGAACAATGGTTTCTTCTCTGGGGGTTGTTAAGGGTTGTCACAGATTCAAGAAGTTTCCAGAACGAGGTAGACATTCCTCTCTCCGCATTGGTCCAGCCACTGCCCACACAGCCACCTGCATCCCAAGCCCTGCACTTAACCCAGGGCCCAGACGGTAAGACCACAGGCTCCTGACATTGGGGTCTCTCTCGCGAAAAACTATCACTTTGTAGATAGAAATTGCAAAGCACAAACCGATCTGCAGACCTCAGAATAAAACCTGGAGATCTTTCAGGTGGTGTTTTTAAGCTGCCAAAGGCACCCCTAGTTGGGATAATCGTGCCGATGCTGGATGCTTCTTTGAGCTGACCGTGAACTCAGGACGTACAAGGCCAGCTTAGCCCTGCTGTCCCCCCTCACCTCCCCACACAGCCATCCCTCAGGGGAGCTGACCCCGGCCAGTGAGGGCTGGTGGCCAAGCTTGCCTCTGGCGACACAGCCAGCCCCCAGCAAGGCTTCAGGGCCCCCTGGCAGGGCTCGCCCCTGCAGGCACTCGTGCTGTGAGGTAGTGTCGCCACTCAAGGGTTAAGTGTTCAGTGAGTGTCTTACCCTCTCAAAGACGACAAATCCATTACCCTACAGCTTGGGGAGCTCTGGGCCCTTTCGGACAATAGGGGAGTGGTGAGTGGAAAATGAAACCTCGCTGGGAAGGCATTGAACGGTTTCCAGATAACACAGTGGGAACTGACACAGAAAACCAGAATGCTTTCTGTGCACACATGGGCAAAGCCACACCAGCTCCTGGGGGAAAACAAGTCTGTACCACACTTTGCCCCTAAACAAGGTCTCTCATCTCTCTGGATTTGGGCGTCTGGAGATGGTTCCCCCTGGTGACTTGCCGGGGAGGATGGTGGAGCAGGAATGAGGCCTCCGCTCAGGCTGACGTGCTATCCATCCATCCCAATGTTACACCCCTCCTCCCCCGCCTCCAGCCCCTGGGAAGGCAGAAAAGCTGTCGAAAATTTCCAGGCTTTGGGGGAGAGGGCAGCTTCCCACCAGCCTTGCCCTTTGTCTCCAGCTGAGGTGCGCTATGCGTGTCCCCGCTACAGAGGGTGATAATGCTTCTCCTGCAATCATCTTGCCTCTCAGGATTCTGGAACCTCAGCCCTGCAGTCTCAAGAGCCCAGCACTGGGGCCGCTGTGGCGTCCCTGTGCACAGCACGGCTGCACACGGACCTGCCCACCACAGCAAGCCTCGGGGTCTTTCCCACCCCACCTCCTTGGCGGCCCAGGCCCAAGGCAAATGCCAGGAGCCTTCCTGCCCCCCACCACATGTCAAGCCTAATGAGACCCTCTTCCAAGTGGTTCTCCCCAGGCCCCAGGGGAACTGAGTCCTCAGGCTCCCAGGCACTCCCAGCCCAATCATGCCTTTGTTACATTTGATTTTTTAATTTTTAAAATTGTTTAATGGTTACTGGTTGCGATGGTTAATTTCATGTGTCAGGTTGGCTGGGCCACAGTGCCCAGTTGTTTGGTCACACACGGATGTGGCTGTGAAGGTATTTTTTGTTTTTATTGAAGTATAGTTGACATACAGTGTTGTGTCAGCTTCAGGAGTACAGCAAAGCGATTCCATCATACAGGTACACATATATATTCTTTTTCATATTCTTTTCTGTTATACATTATTATAAGATAATGAATATAGTCCCCTGTGCTATACAGGAGACCCTTGTTTATCTATTTTATATATAGTGTGTATCTGTTCATCCCAAACTCCCAGTTTATCCCTCCCTCTCCCTTTCCCCTTTGGTGACCATAAGTTTGTTCTCTAAGTCTCTGAGTCTGTTTCTGTTTTTGTAAATAAATTCGCTTGTGTCATATTTTAGATTCCACATATAAGTGATAGCATATGGTATTTGTCTTTCTCTGTCTGACTTACTTTTAGATGTGATTAACACTTAAATCAGTGTACTCTGAGTAAAGCAGGTTTCCCTCTGCAATGGGGGCAGGCCTCGTCCAAGCAGTCGAAGGCCTTAAGAAATAAGACTACAGTCCCCGGGGGAAGAGGCGGCTGCCACCAGACTTCCTTTGGACTCTGGCTGCAACATCAACTCCTCTGGGAGTCTCCAGCCTGCCAGCCTGCCCTGCAGATTTTAGATTTTTAGAAAGATTAGATGGTTGGATAGATAATCCCTAGTTAGCTAGCTAGCTAAATGGTAAATATATATATATATATTATTCATTAATTACAAAAATCCTTTATATATATGTTCTTTCTCTCCATATATATGTGTGTGTGTATATATATGGATAGAGAGAGAGAGACACGGAGAGACAAGTATTCACATCCTATTTGTTCTGTTTCTCTAGGGAACCCTGACACACGCTGGTAGACATATGGGCCTCCCCAAAATGCTATCCGGATAGTAAGTCACGAAGAGGCACAAGCTGAGTGTCTTTGACCTCTGTGACCCCCAGCAGGTGCCCAGCCCCCGACCTGCCACAGAACAGACCCTCAATAAACACACATTGGAGGGGACCGGCCCCCAGCCTAGGCCGGGCGGGGAGAAGGGCAGGAGGTCGGGCGGGGCAGGTTGACTCCCCGAGAGCCCGGGAGCCTCCCACGGGGTCTGCGGGGAGGAGTCGCTAGGCCAAGTGCATGGACGGCGCCCCTCCCCTCCTCCCCCGCCCACAGGGCCAAGCGCCTGGCTGGCACCGCCCTAAACGCTTGCGGTACCCGCTGGGCATGAACGAGGGCCGGGGATGGTCTGCAAATTTCAGCTGACCACAGTGTCCCGGGGAGTCAGAACCTTCCAGACCGCGCGCAGTTCTGCCCAAAGGCCGAGCGGTGCCCCTTTCCAACAGCCCAGGGCGGCCCTCAGCACGGGGAACGGGGACCCTGGCCTGGCCGCCCCAGCACTGAAGCCTCTCCTCCACGAAGGATGTGGCCCCGGGGTTCCCTCCATCCCGGCAGCACTCACTGTTTCCCGCTAATCTGGGAGGAAACAGGTGCTGATACAAAACCCCGGCGTCGTGCCCCAGGGTCTCAAAGCTCCACGCACAGCTCACACCCCCAGGGCGCCCTCGAAGGTGCCTCCTATCTTGTCACCAATGCTCGTGGCTTTTCCTGTCCGGAATCCCGACAGTGGACCCACATCCTTCCTGGGGCCTGGAACGCTGGTTCTCCTTGAATCCGCAGCCCTTTGGGGATGGAGCCACGGAGTCAGGAGCCACAGAGGCCTCCCCTGGCCCCGCCCCCGGCAGACCCCGGGTGTCCCCCTTCCTTCCCCTGCCCGCTCCCGTCACCACCACAGAGTAAGCAGAAGTACACACGCCTTCTTACTTTGCGGTGTCGGCACGGGCGTGACTCAGGGATCTGAGGACATCTCAGATCACAAGAGGCCGTGAATGAAATTCTTGATTTGTTCATCGATTTGTTTGTTTTGGGCCGTCCACGCAAAGTGGAGAACTCTGGGAGCTGCCAGGTGCCTCCTGGGGACCACCCCCTGAGATCAAACAGCTGATAAAAAAAACTTGGCGGGTCTAAGAGCCCCTTCAACGCTGACAAAACAGCTGGTCCGGCCAGGTGGGTATTGAGGGTGGGGTGAGGTGATGGGCAGGTAGGAAAGCCATCAAGGCCACGGCTCCCACATGGGGGCTGGAAAGGCACCTCGACTTGTGGCTCTTTCTCTCTCCTCGGAGCAATCAGGGCTGACCCCTCCCAGCTCCCCCACCAGACTTGCACTGCTCAGCTGAGGGCTGCAGGATTTCAGGGTGCTCAGGGCCCCGAGAGACAGAGGGCACAGAGAGAAACCACCGCTATGCGCTCGCAAGCTTGGAGCCTGGGGCCCCAGCGTCCTTGTCCATCCCAGTCTATCCCCACCTCGGGGAGGGGGCTTTGAGCCAGCCTGGCTATCCCTGCAGCCCTGGAGCCAGGCCAGGGGAGCCCCAGCAAAAGTTGCCTTCCCCAGGCCTCCCCAGGGCAATTATTTGCAGGCTGGCTTCCCCCCACACAACATAAAGGGAAATGCTTGGAAGGAGGTGGGAGGGCGTCTGGGGGTGAGGGATGAGGCTGACGAGCCCTTTTCATACTAGAAGCTTCTATCTTCCTAAAACCCCAACGACCGCTGGATAGGCCTTTTATCCAGCCCCTAGGGAGACAATATCAACCTGTTGATAGTAATAAGAAGATAAGGATTAAGGAGAAAGTGAAATTTCAAATCCCCCAAAAGGAAAAAGTAGATTACCTACTGTGTTAGTTTACCTGGGCTGCCCTAAGGAGGTACCACAAACTGGGTGTCTCAGAACAACTGGAATGGCTTCTTTCATAGTTCTAGAAGTCCAAGAAGAAGGTGTGAGTAGGACCAGCCTCCCTCCGAAGGGTCTAGGGGAGAACCTGTTCCAGGCCCCTCCCCCAGCTTCTGGTGTTTGCTGGCGCTCCTTGGTTTGTAAACACATCACTCCCATCTCTACCTCCATTGTCACATGGCATCTCCCTGTGTGTCTGTGTCTCTTCTACTCTTCCAGTCGTATTGGATTAGGGGCCCCCCTACTTCAGTCTGACCTCATCTTAACTAATTACATCTGCAACAACCCTATTTCTAAATAAGGTCACATTCACAAGGTACCAGGGGCTAGGACTTCAACGTATCTTTTTAGGGTACACAATGCAGCCCACAACTCCTACGAAAGGTCAAAACCAAATTTTCACAGAGCTGTCAATGGTAACAGATACAAGAGAACAGCAGAGAATCACTTAAATATTTTGAAGGAAAAGCATTTTAGCCTAAAACAGTATATCCAGGTTTGTGACGAAAACTAAGTTATCACTTAACATAATAAGTAACATTATTCTCATACATACATGATTTCAATGAATTTATCCCACAAAGTCCTCTTTGAGAAAATCCTTGAGTTGTTGACTCTGGTAAGAAGAAGAAGAAGAAAAAAAAGGAATACGGAAGAAAGCAGAAAGATACAACAAGTAGGGATCAGGATAAAATTTAGCAAAAGAAAAAAAAATGTTGTCAAAAATCATCAACTGTTACCGAGTCCAAGCTCGTACTGCTCGCCACGTGGCAGGCCAATAAATCAGGAGACGAGGTGTTGAGGCAAAGAATAGTGGCTTTATTAGAAAAGCCAGCAGACCAAGAAGACAGCATTTGCCCCATCCCACGGCTGACCTTGGCCAGTGATGACCACCGGTGAGCTGATTAGAGCTGGATTCCAGCCACTCACAGACTTTCCTGCCACGTACCCTCCCCCCACTCCTCCCGAGCCCCTCATGTACCCCTTCCCAAGACCCCCTCTCCAAGGCTCTGCTTCCAGGAACTTGGCCTGAGGCACGAGGAACCTAATTTTATTTTTTAACATTTTAAAAACTTTATTTATTTTATTTATTTATTTTTGGCTGTGTTGGGTTTTCATTGCTGTGCGCAGGCTTTCTCTAGTTGTGGCAAATGGGGCTTCTCTTGTTGTGGAGCACGGGCTCTAGGTGCGTGGCTTCAGTAGCTGTGGCACGCAGGCTCCGTAGCTGTGGCTTGCGGGCTCTAGAGCACGGGCTCAGTAGTTGTGGCGCACGGGCTTAGTTGCTCCGTGGCATGTGGGATCTTCCTGGACCAGGGCTCGAACCCGTGTCCCCTGTATCGGCAGGTGGATTCTTAACCACTGCACCACCAGGGAAGCCCAGGAACCTAATATTTTGGACTCGTGCAATAGGGAAGAACAAATCTGACTCCATGTTGGATCTGTTTCTTTTACTTTAACCTCTGTATTCTATTGCTTCTGCTTTCAGTTAGGAATGTTGCCTGTAGCCTGAAATATACAGGGTAGCCCATCCTCAAGGCTCTGACCTTTAAGAGTATAATACTTTTCCATCCATCCATATAGAGATAAAAAGTTGCAGAACAGACAATAACATTTGTCTCGTTGGAGGTTTGTGACCTGACCTACCTGGACAGATGTAAAAACAAAGAATTCCTGCACCAAGAAGTTTCCAACAACCAGCCACCCTCCCTCTCCTTTTAACATAAAAGAAGCCTGAATCCTAACTGGGACATCAGTCTGCCATCCTCTTGGTCTGCTGGCTTTTCTAATAAAGTCACTATTCTTTGCCCCGACACCTCATCTCCTGATTTGTTGGCCTGTCGTGTGGCGAGCAGTACGAGCCTGGACTCGGTAACAGCTGATGATTTTTGACAACATTTTGTTTTCACTCTGGAGCCAAGAAGCTCAGCCCCAAGACCATCTCCCAGCTCTGCGGGCCTGAGAAGACCACCCTCCCCCAGAAGCAGTTCACCCCTCGCTTTGATGCCAGCACTGTGTTTGAGGGGCTTGGGAGATCCCCAGATCCCTTACAATCAATACCACACTCAGAGAAGGTCATCAGGGGCCGCCAGTCTTGGGGGAGGAGGTCTGGGGTGCAGCCCTCCCGAGCAGGGGGTCTCACTATGGATGCAAAGACACAACCATCTTCAAAGATGCTCACATATTTCATTTTAAGAAAATGGAACCAACTTGTTTCTGTCAAATTGAGCACACGTGGAACATTTCTTCATGCACCCCAGTCAGCTGATCTGCCAAAGTTAAAGACGTCAGAGGAAACAGAAAACTCACCCACACTCACAGCCAAAGATGTCATGAACATCCAAGAAACGCAGGAAGGGTTCAACCAGCATTGCTCAGCCTCATGGCCAAGAAAAAGGCGGGCTTCTTTCCCACTCTGGTAACAACTGCTTTCCTCCAAATTGTCCCCCAAAATGGTATCAAGACTTCTCAAACACACGCGTGCGCGTGCACACACCGGATCTGTGTCCCAGGAGAGCGTGTCCCACTGGAGGGGGCCATGCACGTGCAGCTGTGAGTCCAGACACAGGCTGATTGGGGCTGCACACTCGGGTCCCAGCACCTGCCCTGCTGGGAAATGACGAAAGCTGAAAGCAGGCTGAAATGGAGACTCTAGTTAAAGAAAGCTGGCCTTTTGCTCCTCAGATAATTTGAGGGCAAGATATGATTTTTTGTCTGAGTATATTTATGGTATTTTTCCATTAGAAAAAGCATTAACAAAGGAAAAGGAAACAATGCTAAGAAACACTATTTCCGTTTTCAAGGCGGGGTGGGAATCCCTTTCCGAGGGGCTGTGCCCAAATCTGTAAATAGCCAACCTTGGAACGAACACAAGGGAAACCAACATGCGTGCCTACGTGTGAGTGGGGGGCGGGGATCCTCACCTTCCAGAACGTCCCCATCCCTTGTGGCGGAGGGAAACCATCTACAGCTGGAGGGCTGCAGACCTGACAGGAGCCCAGGCATGAGGAGCTGCTCCTGGGGTCCAGGTAAGACCCTGTCCCACCACCATGAGCTTGCAGGCACGCGCGCGCACACACACACACACACACACACACACACACACACATTACATACACTTGTTTCACTGTGTTTCTTTCCACTGCAGGAAAAGGATAAGCAGAGGCTGGGGGCACTTGCTTTACACGATCTCTTTGTGCCTTTTGTGTGTGTGTGTGTCCTTCGGATGAACTGTTGTCTTCTAAGAGATTCTGGCTCTACTTCCTAATCTCCAGCAAGGACCCACTCTCCTTCTGGAACACAGCATGCCCTCCCCTCCCCACCCACTCTGACACACACACCACATACAGCACACACACCACCCGCACCCCACGTGCATGTGCACACACCCCTGGCCCGTAGGACACCTCCCGCAGAGTTTCTGAACCCAGGTGCTGGCAGGGCTCAGCTTGCAAAACAGGTCAAGCCAGGTCAGGATGCACCTCGGATGGGACAGGAAGGGCCCTGCCGAACAAATCTCCAGGGTGCAGTGCCATCTAGTGGCTCCTCTGTGGCACTATTTCCCAACTCCGGTGGAAAGGGAACGCCAGCGCTTGGCGTCATGAAGCGGGGGGCGGGGCTGGGATACAGAGGAAGGTGCCACGTTTCCTAGGAGGACTCCGGAGCTGGGGCTGCCCCTTCGATGTGCTGGCCTGGCCACCAAGGCAGCCGGATGTGCTCCACACTCCTGCAATTTTGTGGCTCCACCTTTTATATATTTATAACTCCTCCTTTTACACACATGCACACACATATTTACATTGTTTTCGAATTATAAAAGTACAGTATTTGAAAAGAGGCCAAATGTCATTAGTCATCGAAAAATGCAACCTAAAATCATACACTCCCACCCGAACGCTCATAGGAGGAACACTAAGTATTGGTGAGACCATGAAGCAGCTAGACTCACACCACACACATCAGGGCATAGACCCAGTCACCGGCGGAAACTATGTAGTGCTTACCTGTGGAAGTCGAGCCCGGGCAGCCCTTGGCACTGCAGTCCCTCTCCTGCTGTACTCCTAACAGTCAAGTGGGCACTCAGACCCGCTGCCCCCTCCCAGGTGGATAAAACGAGGGTCTGGGGGGCTTCAGCCCCCTCACTGGGCCCTTCACCCCGGCAGGGGAAGGTGCAGTGGCATCACAGGTGTGGCTGGCCCCCTCCACCTGCGATCTCTCCATCCCCTTTCGAGGCAGCAGTCCTCCACCAGGGACGGTTTTGCGGTTGGCAGCACGGGGAAGGATGTGCCTCTGGCATCTAGTAGGGATGCTGCCCGACATCTTCCAGCGCACAGGCAGGCCCTCACCATCGAAGGCCCATCTGGCCAAAATACCAATAGTGTGAGGTTGAAAAATGCTGCCTGAAACGCCCAACTGTGGAGCAGTGGTGTAAATTATTACTGCTTTTACATAAATGGACGTTTTGGCTAAAAGTTTAGAATAAAAAACTTCTAAGTAGAATTAAGCAGGACACGGTCATAATGTAAATACATTCAGCCTGTATCGAAAAGGACAAAGCTGCAGGACAACAAAGTCAGGGAATGAGAGCACGTGTTTTCCGGGGCTTATGTGCAACTTTTTTTTAAGAGGGATTTTTTTTTTTAAGATGTTGGGGGTAGGAGTTTATTAATTTATTCATTTATTTTTGCTGTGTTGGGTCTTCGTTTCTGTGCGAGGGCTTTCTCTAGTTGTGGCGAGCGGGGGCCACTCTTCATCGCGGTGTGCGGGCCTCTCACTATCGCAGCCTCTTTTGTTGCGGAGCACAGGCTCCAGACGCGCAGGTTCAGTAGTTGTGGCCCACGGGCCTAGTTGCTCCGTGGCATGTGGGATCCTCCCAGACCAGGGCTCGAACCCGTGTCCCCTGCATTAGCAGGCAGATTCTCAACCACTGCGCCACCAGGGAAGCCCTATGTGCAACTTTTAATGCTTCCTTTATCAGCGGCGGGGCCACTCTGGTCTCCAGCTAATACTTCTCTCCTTCACCTAAAGGCTGCATGTCTTTGGGCTTGTGAGGGTGTCCACATCCAAATGCTTCTATATGGAGCCATTCAAGAAATACATTTCCGTGTATTCTTCTCTCCCCTAAAGATAGCGTCTTGCTCGACATTCCTTTTGCCTAATTGGGTAATTTGAGTGATTTATTTATTTTAACTCTGAGATTGATGATTAAAAGATCGACATAGTTAAAATGAACCAGTCATATGATCTATTATTGTCGACATTAGCCATGAAAATGTTTCCACCCACCATGGAGTTATTAAGCATTTAACTTAATACTACATAGAATTTACTGAATGCCATGGAAGACACAAAAAAAGTAGAAGACATGGTGTCTACATGTAAGGAATTGTGTGTGTTCATTTTTGCCAATGCTGTCTCGATTGTGGCTCTATTTGGTGTCTTAGAAATACTGGAGCCTCTTTCAGTGACCTTTATTTGTTGAGTCACATCATTCAGATACAATCCAACAAAGTTTCAAAATTTATTCTGGCTGTTTTACTGTTGAAGAATTAAGTATTACCCTCTGGAAAACAGTTTTGTAGAAGAAACCAAAACCCAACAGCTCCAAACATCTCAGCAGAAACCAACATAAGGAACCAGTATAATCCTCAAGGGCTGGCCCCAGAGTAATCTACGGAATCAATGTAGGAGAAAATCCAATCTACTCATTAATAATTTGTTTTAAATTTTAGAAGTAAGACATGTACGTCATAAACTGAAATTCCAAACCGCACCACAAAGCAATTCCAAACAGCACCAGAAAACATACAAACGTTGTTCTCCCCCTCATCTGATTTCCCAGCCTCCCTACTGTGGGCTTTTTTGTGTATTCTTTCAGAAATTCTTTATGTATACAACAAACAAGCATACATGTTTTTATAAATTGGGGTAGTGCTACATATTATTTTTGCAAACTTGCTTTTTTTCAACTTTTGATACGTATAAAATTTACCATATTAACCATTTTTAAGTATACGGTTCAGTGGCATTAAGTGCATTCACTTTGCTGTGCAAACATCACCACCATCCATCTCCAGAGCTCCTTTCATCCTGCAAAACTGAAACTCTGTCCCCATTAAACAACAACTTCTCACTCCTCCCCTGGCACCCACCATTCTGCTTTCTGTCTCTATAAATCTGACTACTTTAGATGCCTCATATAAGTGGAATCATACAGTATTTGTCTCTTTGGGGACTGCCTTATTTCCCTTAGCATTATGTCATCAAGGTTCATCAAGGCTGTAGCATGTGTCAGAATTTCCTTCCTTCCTTTTTAAAGCTGAATAACATTCCATCGTGTGTATAGACCACAGTTTGCTTATCCATTCTTCTGTCTGTGGATACGCGGGTTGATTGTACACTTTAGCTACTGTGAATAACTAATGCTGCTGTGAACATGAGTGTACAAATATCTCTTCAAGACCCTGCCTTGAATTCTTTCAGGTATATCTCAGAAGTGGAATTGCTGGATCATATAGTACTGCTATGTTTAATTCTTGGAGGAGCTGTCAAACTGTTTTCCTTGGAGGCTATACAATTTTACATTCCCACCAACAGTGTACAAGGGCTCCAGTTTCTCCATATCCTTGCCAACACTGGTTATTTTTTTTTTATAGTAGCCATCTTAACGGGTACAAGGTGGAATCTCATTGTGATTTCAGTTTGCATTGCCCTAATGACCGAAAGATTAGTGATGTTGAGCATCTTTTCGTGTGCTTATTGGCCATTTGTATGTCCTCTGTTCACATTCTGTAGATTAGAGCTTAGTCACATGGCAACATCTAACTGCACGGGAGCCTGGGAGATGCAGTATAGTTGGGTTTGCATTAGCTATCTATTATGCCTAATAATGTTGCCATTAATTTAGTATCTTAAAACTAAGCATTTCTTAGCTTGCAGTTCCTGTGGGTCAGGAGCTTGGGCACAGCTCAACTGGGTCCTTTGCAAGGTTGCAGTTAAGGTGTTGGCTATGGCTGCAGTCTCGTCTGAGTCTGGACTAGGGAAAGATCTGCTTCCGGTTGTTGGCAGGATACAGCTCCTTGCAGCTGTAGAACTGAAGGCTTCAGTTTCTTGCTAACAACCCCATCAGAAGCTTCCCTCCGTTCCTAGGAGCCACGTTCAATTCTTTGTCATATGGGATTTCCTCAAAGCCAACAAAAGAGAGAGAGACTCCAGCAAGATAGGTAGTGCAATCTTACATACATCATCACATGCACACAAGCATGTGTGTCCTGCTACCTTTGCCATATTCTATGGTTAGAAACAAGTTGCATGTCCTGCCCACACTCAAGGGGAGGAGACTATGCCAGGGCGTGAACATCAGGGATTGTGGGCACCATTCTAGAGTCCTACTGAGGCCTCCCTAGTATTCCACAGCAATGGAAGAAAGAATACAGATTTCAGAGGACACTGGCTATCAGCCTATACCACATTAGGTTGCAAATATTTTTCTTAGCAATGGAAAATTGCTAGGTATTTTAGCAATTTTATATTTTAATATAAAATTCATACTTTATTTGATGGTTACTTTTTGGTTGACATTTTAAATTTTAGCTTCATATTTTAATTTGATGGGTACTTTTTGGTTGATATTTTAAATTTGTTTATGGTACCCTTGACATAAAATCTTTCAAATTTCGTGAAGTCAAATGTATCAATATTTTCCTTTACAGCTTCTGAATTTTGTCATGATTTGTGTCATGTCATGCAAGACCTCCCCCCTTCCAAGATTATATAAAATCCCATTCACATTTTCTCCTAAAATAACTCATTATTATGGCCAAGCATCCCATTTGGGGGAATTTTTCTTCACTACTAATGTAATTTATGTAGACTATTTTGTTGCTGACTTGCTTGAAAAGCTATTTGTTCACAATTTTGCTAATCAGTGACTTTTTAAGGGTAAGAAGTAGGATTTCAGCAAATTATTTTTACCCTTTAATATACAATTCTTAGTGTGGTTCTCAGATAAGCACTAAAATTTGATGGGAAGCTCTTTTTTGGTGCAAAATCAGCATTATTCACATGTAGTCACTGATACTGTTTATTCCAGTTCTGAGTTCTCAGCCTTTCTTGAACGGGGCATGACTTTATGTGCTCTGGATTGTTTACCCTCACGGGTCACTCTTTTGCTGAGTGTTTACTTCCAACAGAAAATAATGGTTGTGCCAATAGTATTCACTCAAATAAAGTCACCTGCCTCTCAAACAGAGGCTAAATCGTTTGGGAAATCATGAGGGAACAGAGTTTCCTTCTTTTCCCTCAGCAAATATTTAGGGCACCCCCTACTCTGGGCAAAGCAAACTATCCAAAGTGGGTAGCTGCTAGCAAAAAAAATACTCTGAAAAATTGCCACCAGCAAAGGAACCCCATAATTTAGTTCTACAGATTCTACACTCGTATTAATAGTATAATAGCCCAGCATTCTTGAGACATCCAAGTAGCATGAGACCTTCCAGCTTGGCCACCTTAGGCCCTGGTGGTTTGAGTGGAGAATGAAAGGAAAGAAAGAAGAGACCAATGTCTCCTGCATCTCTGTGTCTGTGACAGTTTTTGCATCTGCAATACTCATTATTTCGCCAGGCCCAGAACTGATGTCCATAAAGGCTTGTGTAGTAGATACAAGTATCAGTTGATAAATGCAGGTGTAACTCTGTTCATTTCTCTGTAGCTCAGCATAATTTCCACCAATCGAATCCGGGTCCCCGGACTTTGCTGAGTTGCAGCTGAGTTCAAGGAGAAGTTCATGGTTCCCTGGCGTTGGAGAGGGGCTCAGGGGGGGTCATCTGTCCATGCTTGCCCCTGCTGAGGTGGCCTCAGGCCCACGCACCCTGCTGAGTCAGGCCCCTCTCCCCGGCCCAAGGCCCCCAGGGCCCGGCTTTCTGTCTGGGTCTCTCCCACCTGCTCCCACTCAGTGGTCTGTACAGAGGAGTCCTTTCTGACCCCCCCCCCCAGGATTGGCCCAGACCAGACTCCAGCTTTTTCTCTCTGTGGTCCCCTCCCTTGCCTGAGACAAAAAAAAAACCCCACCTGAGCGAAGGATCAGAGGACAAAAAGGAAAACATCAACTGATATTTCCAAATCATATGCTGCTACACTTGTCCGATAGACTGACACACCACAGGGAGATTCAGACCCAAGAGCAAACTGGACCGTCAACCTACCGTAATGCAGAAAACTCCTTTTTTTAAAAAAGGAGGCTATACATTGTTGCGTAACAATGCAAGGCTAGGTAAGCATTGATTTGGTTAAGTGTGATTAGAGTTAGCTTTTGGGCTTCCCTGGTGGTGCAGTGGTTGAGAGTCCGCCTGCCGATGCAGGGGACGCGGGTTCGTGCCCCAGTCTGGGATGATCCCAGATGCCACGCAGTGAGCCGTGGCCACTGAGCCTGCGCGTCCGGAGCCTGTGCTCCGCAATGGGAGAGGCCACAACAGTGAGAGGCCCGTGTACCGCAAAAAAAAAAAAAAAAAAAATTAGCTTTCAAGAGACCCTAAAAGCTTATTATTTTACATTACGACATAGGCTTATAGCTTTACCAGAGCTGTAGCCACATTAATACTGATTTAAACAAGAAAGACTTTTCTTTTCTGTCACATCCGATCTGGGTGTAGGGTCCCTCTGTCTCATCGCTCCATCAGTCCTGGAGGTGGTTTCAGCCGTGGCATCCAAACTGGCTAAGTACCACCATGGCCACCTGCCTGCTGGTAGAAGAGAAAAAAGGGAAGGGTGTCACTCCTGGGAGTTGCATCTAATGCTTCCTCCCCTTGGCCACACCCAGCTTCAAGGGAAGCTGGGAAAGGTAGTCCTTAGGTAGCCCCAAAACTGGGGGTGTCATTACTACAGAAGATGGGACAGTGGCTAGTAAAGGACAATTAGCAATCGGTGATGCTCTTCTATAATAAAACAGCTACTTTGTAAAAATGCTATCCATCCTTCAGAGCCTAGATCAGACACCTCCTCCCTCATCAGTTCTCTGAGCTAAGTGATTCCTTCCCCCTCCAAACTATACCCACACCATTCATGTGACAATTACCCTCAAACAGCCTCCTCCCCACAAGCTGACCCCTAAACCTCCTCTATGTCCCGATATAGCAGCATCCACCTCTGACAGCACCCACCAGGGGAGGAAGGGTTGCCTTTCCCAATCACGTAAAGGGCCTGTTTATTGAGTTTGTGGCAACAGAGCCCTTCTATTACCCCCCAGCATCCATTCAACACACACACACTCACACACTCACACTCACACACTTCTCTGCTAACAACCCCCCATGTCTTCAGCAAGCCTCTGCCCAGTGCTGGGGGAGCCACGATGGGTCTAGACCCATCTTGGCAATTTCTTTCCACTCTGATGTCCAGATGTGGCCACGTGACCTGGTCCTGGCCAGTGAGATGTAAGGGGACATTCCCTCCAGGGGCTCCACCAAAAAGGGTGCAGCCTTGGCTGCCAACACCCTTCCCCCTTTTCTTTCCCTCTTCCTCTGGCCTCTGTCCTGGAGGTACTTTCTGGAGATGCAACGAGCTGCAAGGGCAGAGGCAAAAGAGTAACATGGGCCTCTGAGCCCCTGCAGCAGCCCATGACCAAGCCACTCGGACCTCTTGATAAACAGGACTATTCCATTGATCAGGCTAAGAAGAAATGCACAAGCACGCCACGAAAAGACATGCGTGTTGCTTATTACTGAGCGAAAGAAGTCAAGCTGAAAAGTCTGCACACTGCACCATTCCAACTCATGACGTGCTGGAAAAGGCCAAACTATGAAGACAGTAAAGAGATTAGTCTCCAGGGTCTAGGGGGAAGGAGGCATGAAGAGGCGGAGCACACAGGATTCTTAGGTACTGAAAGTTCTATTCTATATGATGCTCTTTTTCTTATCAGAGCATAATTGCCTTACAATGTTGTGTTACTTTCTGCTGTACATTGAAGAATCAGCCATATATATATATATCTATATCCCCTCCCTCTTGGATGGACCTCCCTCCCACCCCCCTCATCCTACCCATCTAGGTCATCACAGAGCACCGAGCTGAGCTCCCTGTGCCATATAGCAGGTTCCCACTAGCTAGCTATTTCACACATGGTAGTGTATTTATGTCAAACCTAGTCTCCCAATTCGTCCCACCCTCCCCTTCCCCGCCCTCCACATGTCTGTTCTCTACGTCTATGTCTCTATTCCTGCTCTGCAAATAAGTTCAACTGTTCATTTTTCTAGATTCCACATACATGCGTTAATATACAACATTTGGTTTTTTCTTTCTGACTTACTTCACTCTGTCTGACAGACTCTAGGTCCATCCACATCGCTACAAATGACCCAGTTTCATTCCTTTTTATGGCTGACTAATATTCCATTGTATATGTGTACCACATCTTCTTTATCCATTCATCTGTCGTTGGACATTTAGGTTTTCTCCATGTCCTGGCTATTATAAATAGTGCCACAGTGAACATTGGGGTAAATGTGTCATTTTGAATTATGGTTTTCTCAGGGTATATGCCCAGTAGTGGGATTGCTGGGTTGTATGGTAGTTCTGTTTTTAGTTTTTTAAGGGACCTCCTCCATACTGTTTTCCATAGTGCCTGTATCAATTTACATTCCCACCAACAGTGCAAGAGGGTTCCCTTTTCTCCACACCCTCTCCAACATTTACTGTTTGTAGATTTTTTGATGATGGCCATTCTGACTGGTATGAGGTGTTACTTCATTGTAGTTTTGATTTGCATTTCTCTAATAATTAGTGATATTGAGCATCTTTTCATGTGCCTCTTGGCCTTCTGTATGTCCTCTTTGGTGAAATGTCTATTTAGGTCTTCTGTCAGTTTTTTAATTGGGTTGTTTGTTTTTTTGATATTGACCTCCATGAGCTGTTTGTATATTTGGAGATTAATTCTTCGTCCATTGTTTTGTTTGCAAATATTTTCTCCAATTCTGAGGGTTGTCTTTTAGTGTTGTGTATGGTTTCCTTTGCTGTGCAAAAGCTTTTAAGTTTCATTAGGTCCCATTTGTTTATTTTTGTTTTTATTTCCATTTCTCTAGGAGGTGGGTCAAAAAAGATCTTGTTGGGGTTTATGTCAAAGAGTGTTTTTCCTATGTTTTCCTCTAAGAGTTTTATGGTGTCTGGCCTTACATTTAGGTCTTTAATCCATTTTGAGTTTATTTTTGTGTATGGTGTTAGGTAGTGTTCTACTTTCATTCTTTTACTGAAAGATGTAAAATGCAGCTGTCCAGTTTTCCCAGCACCACTTATTGAAGAGGCTGTCTTTTCATCATTGTATATTCTTGCCTCCTTTGTCATAAGTTAGGTGACCATATGTGCATGGGCTTATCTCTGGGCTTTCTATCCTGTTCCATTGATCTATATTTCTGTTTTTGTGCCAGTACCATACTGTCTTGATTACTGTAGCTCTGTAGTATAGTCTGAAGTCAGGGAGTCTGATTCCTCCAGCTCTGTTTTTCTTTCTCAAGATTGCTTTTGCTATTCACAGTCTTTTGTGTTTCCATACAAATTATGAAATTTTTTGTTCTAATTCTGTGAAGAATGCCATTGGTAGTTTGATAGGGATTGCATTGAATCTTTAGATTGCTTTGGGTAGTATAATCATTTTCACAATATTGATTCTTCCAATCCACGAACATGGTATATTTCTCCATCTGTTTATGTCATCTTTGATTTCTTTCATCAGTGTTTTATAGTTTTCTGAGTACAAGTCTTTTGCCTCCTTAGGATTTATTCCTGGGTATTTTATTCATTTTGTTGCGATGGAAAATGGGATTTTTTCCTTAATTTCTCTTTCTGATTTTTCCTCCCACGGTTCTAGGACCCACATGGCCTAGAGGGGGCTTCAGAGGGCGGAGGACCCGGCCCAGGAGCCCAGCAGCCTTCCCGGAGCCTGACTGGGCAGGGAAAATGCTAGGCACACTCCCCCCGATCCTTCAAGCCCCCGAGCATCCCTCCAGGAGTGGGAAACCCTCCCTTCTCCCAGCCACCCCTCAGCGGTGCTGGTCCTGTCCAGCCTCCACTTCTTGTCCCCCCTCCCTCCCCCACCATGTCCTATCCAGTTGCTCGGGGGTTCCTCCCATCTCCTTGGGCGTTGAGGTCCCCCACCAGCATCCAGCAGGTGCCCTAGGTGTGGGGAGACACAAATTCCGCATCCTCCCATGCCCCATCTTGACTCTGCCCCTCTATATGATTCTACAGTGGTGGATACACATCACTGTACATTGGTCCGAACCCACAGAATGTACAGCACCCAGAGTGAACCTTAATGTAAACTATGGAGTCTGGGCGATGATGCCATGTCAATGCAGGTTCACCAATTGTAAAACGTCCCCCTCTGCTGGTGAGTGGTGATAGTGAAGGAGGCTGCATGTGTGGGAGCAGGGGGTAGATGGAAGACCTCTGTACCTTCTGCTCAATTTTACTGTGAACCTAAATTTGCTCAAAAAAATAAACTCTATTTATTGAAAATAAATGTTTATGACTATTCACCCCTGTTTTCTTCCACCTCTGCCATCAGGTGTTCTGATACGAGCAGCCAGATGTGACACAAGCTACAACCTGCCTTCTCTCCACCCTGGTGTGAATTCACGGAACCCACCAATCCCCTCCCCAGGCAGAAGGGCTGGGAAACAACCCACCTGAGTCCACTGGCACCCCATCTCCCTTGGCCACCCCCTCATCTTGGTGGCCGGGGATGGCCCTGGGTTTTGTGGACAAGAGCTGGGATCCATGTTGGAGTAGACCCAAGAGACCAGACAGCTCCCAGACCACAGCCTCGGGTCTCGTGACCACGTGAGTCCAAGGTGACCCAGGATTCCCTTCGCAGGGAGATCTGAACTCTTGGGGTGCTCCATTCTGGCCTTACTTCTGTGATGAATGGATTAGCTCGCTGGGCCGCAGGCTCCCAAAGCGCGGGCCCAGGACTGGGCCGGGCATAACATCAGTGTCTGTTAAACAATATCAAGCCCCTATTGAAATTCTGCCGTGGCCTCAGACAAAGAAGAGAGCTCCCACACAGTTGTGAGGCAATTATACTCCAATAAAGATGTGGGGAAAAAAAATAAATAAAAAGCACTTCCTACACAAAGTGAATATCTAAATGTTTTGAGGACCTTATTTCTTATTTTCATTCATTTTACCTATTAATGTTATAAATAATATAATATTCATTTGATAAAAGATTGCTACCAACCTTGGAAAAAAAAAAAAAAAAAAGAAGAGAGCTCCCGGCAGGCCAAATGGAAGCCACCAGCGAGAACATGGAAACTGTCACCTTCCATGTCACTGTGGATCCGGCCTCTTGAGTCTGCAGCCACTCCAAAGAAAACCCACATTGATGGCTCGAAAGCAGGGCCCTGTGTGGGGTGCAGAGCTACCTGGAAGGAAGCCCAGCAGACACAGACAATTTATGGTTCCTGAGGGGGCAGCTGGAAGCCAGCCTCTTCAGAGGTGGCTGCGGGAGCGTGTGGGGTCACATATGGAAACAATCTCGGCGTGGGGGGGTGAAGCTGGCCTCTGGAGATGTGGCCGGGCGGGGCGCGCAATTAACCCAAGAAGAAGCCTCGTTAACGGGCCTGCAAAACAGCACACGCAGCCCCGGGGTCCAGGAAGGAAGAAAACGCCTGGCGTTCCAGCAACTCCTAGGTCAGACGTCTGAAAAAGGAACAGTGCAGGAATCCACGCACTTTGTTTTGATAAACGTCACCATCTGAGACCCATGCCGACCAGCATCGAGGGGGATGTGACGGGGCTCAGTCTGGAACAGGCGACGGTGCACCAGGACATTGTGTTCTGGGAGACCCCTCGGCTGTCCCATTCACTAGTGACCGTTGCCCCTCAGAAGAAACTGAGGCAGCAACTGAAACATCCAAAATAACTCATTCTTGAGTTTCTCAGCCAACAGGCTTCCTCACAGATCAATATCTCCTCGGGAACAAAAATTCCTGAATCTTAAGAATATTAATGTCTCCGGGGCTGGATGTTCCAGCACTGCTGATAAAGAACAGCGTCTTCCAGGAAAGGATCACTTTTTCATCTTTGGTACTAATGAGCTAGAGTCGCATAAAAATTTCAAGAGAAAAAAAGTCCCTAAAAATATTTTTAAAAACAGTCAATAGACATTTTTATAAAGGTCCAATGCCTACAGATTTGGGGGGCATGTTTTTGATTGCTTCCGGGTCTTCGAAGAAAGAAGAACAAAGAGTATTACTGATACATAGACGTATTTAAAAAGAGCAGGTGACCAGCTCCAGGTTCAGCAGCCGAAATGAAGAATCTTTGTGGGGCAATACTGCCCCCTCGTGACCAACATTTACTTACCTATTTCAGGACGTTAACCTCTGGAAACCGACACAGGTGCCTGATTTGTACAATCTGCAGGAATATATTTTCACCCCCGGTTAACGCTCCTGTACTCCTGAAGGAGGTGGGCAGATACAGCACCACCTCTAAGTAAGGAGAAATTTGATTAACAACAATGTCAGCAAAGAGTCACAATGGCGTTCCCAGGACAACTTTAGAAAATGTGGACTCTGCTGACATGGTGAAGGAGGCCTCACCTCCATCCCAGCTGTTTTTGTTTGTTTGTTTGTTTTTTAACATTTCCCACAAATAAGGGAGCTGCAAATACCTGAGGGATTTAAAGTGTAAATTTCTTCCAGCCCACATAACTCACCTGCTGGATTGTTTGCTGTAAGGAGAGACTGCTGTTCAAAACATTTCCAGTGATTTTTAAGACTGTGTAAAGAGCGTTCACTGTGGTCATTTTGTTTGTTTGTTTGTTGTTTGTTGTATTTTTTTAACTTTTTATTTTATATTGGAGTATCGTTGATTAACAATGCTGCATTAGTTTCAGGTGTACAGCAAAGTGATTCAGTTATACATATACATGTATCTATTCTTTTTCAAATTCTTTTCCCATTTAGGTTATTACATACTATTGAGAAGAGTTCCCTGTGCTACACAGCAGGTCCTTTTGGGTTATCTATTTTAAATATAGCAGCATGTACATGTCAACCCCAAACTCCCTAACTGTGATCATTTTTACCCTGTGAATAATGGGTAGTCACCCCTATGGCACTTAATCCTCATCTTCACCAAATATTTACCCTATTCACCAGGGACTTAACTGAGCATCTACTCTATGCCAGTGTCGCAGGGACGCCATGCTCAGCTGAGCCCGCCCACCAGCAGAAGCTTCAGCACTGGGAGCTTATGAGAGAGGCAGGATCACAGCCCCGCCCCTCCCCAGCCCCCGACCCCTGAACCCAGAGTCTGAATCTGCATTTCAACAAGATCCCCACATGGTTGAAGTTGAGCGTTTGGGATGCTCTGCGGAGCGGGGTGGGGGGTTCCCAGGTGTGAACAAGCTTCAGAATCATCCAGAAGGCGTGTTAAAACACAGGCTGCTGGGCCCGACCCCGGGGTGCCTGACTCAGTGGGTCTGAGGCGAGCCTGAGAATTTCCAGGTCTAACAAGTTCCTGGGTGATGCTGGTGATGGTGGCCTGAAGACCACGCTGGTCCTCCAACCCGGCTGCCTGTTGGCATCTTCTGGGAGTTGTAAAAAATAACAATACCTGGGTCTCATCTCCAGAAACTAATGTAAACAGTGTGGTGTGTGGCTTGGGCATCAAGCATTTGAAAAGCTCCCTGGGTGATTCTAAAGGTAGCAAAGTTTGGGAACCCCTGTTCTTTGTTTTGTTGTCTCTTAACCATTTTCTTATTGAAGTACAGTTAATGTACAATGTTGTGTTCCTTTCAGGTGTACAGCAAAGAGATTCAGTTATATATATATGTATATGTGTATACATGTACTGTATATATGTATTTTTTCAGATTCTTTTCCCTTACAGTTTATTACAAGATATTGAATGTAGTTCCCTGTGCTATAGAGTAGGTACTTGCTGTTTATTTTATATATAGTAATGTGTATTTGTTAATCCGAAACTCCTAACTTAGCTCCCCCACCCCCTTTCCCCTTTGGGAACCATCAGTTTGTTTTCTGTGTCTGTGACTCTATTTCTGTTCTGTAAATAAGTTCATTTGTATCATTTTTTTAGATTCCACATATAAGTGATATCATATGATATTTGTCTTTCTCTTTCTGACTTACTTCACTTAGTATGATCATCTCTAGGTCCATCCATGTTGCTGTCAATGGCATTATTTCGTTCTTTTTTATGGCTGAGAAGTATTCCATTGTGTATATGTACCACATCTACTCTATCCATTCATCTGTCAATGGACATTTAGGTTGCTTCCATGTCTTGGCTACTGTGAATAGGGCTGCCATGGGGAACCACTGTCCTAAGGGATAAAAGGGGAGAAATTAGAAATCCTTTATCACCAAGTTTCACTATGCTCCATGATTTTTTGATGAAAAGATTTCGATATTACATAACTTCCCACTATTCTCAGTTACAATGTGTGTGAACTGCTATGTTTCATGCACTGCATGCCGTGGTCCTCACCTTTTTAAGGTGGCAGGTGAAGGACAGGCAGAAGGTTTTACTGGTGTGTCCCTGGATCATCACCCACATCAATGCAGCCTCTTTTCTGGAACCATAGAATGATGGGCAAGGTTTGTCTTCCTGACTGAGAACCCTGCAACAAAGAAATAGATATGAGCAACCCTACGTCACAGAAGAAGAGGTGCAGGAAGAGTAACTGTCCAACATCGCTTAAAGTAGCACAATTAGCCTGCAGGGCTGATGGGTGGGCATAAGGCTACTGGGCTGAGGACAGAACAGTGTGGAAAGGCTTTGAGCTAGAAATCAGAGTGCTTGGCTCTGTGAGTTCTCGGACAATGTAGACCAAGCCCCTTGGTCTCCCCAAACTTCTATTTAATTACTCATAAGATAGTATTAAGAACTGTCGCCTAGCTCCCTAAGCTGACACGGAAAGCACGTGGAAAACGTCTGTAGAAATATTTCATAATTGGGAGATCATCAATAAAGTGTTGTCTGACTACACAGAGGCAACTAAGTTAAAATAAACACACAGCACGTGAAACATAGCTGTTGCATACATTTTAACTAAAAATAGTAGGAAAGTATATACTGCATATTTCCTTAAGAATCACTTCTCCCTTACAGTTTAGAAGGTCTTTGGGGGAAATTGTTCAATGGCAATGAGTTTCCAGAAGGTTGTCCAGGATAGTTTGCTTCATTAATTTCTTCATTCAACAAGATTTTATTGAATGGCATCTGTGTGCCAAGAGAAGTGATGTGTCCTTTATTCTTTGTAAATATCTTTATGACAATAACATTCAAAATATTTATGGGGAAATACATACAGAAAGTTCTGTGTAAAACAAGATACAGTTATTTTCCTCCTTCCAAGAACCCATTCAAATGAAAGCAAAGGATATTTAAAAGCAATAAGCCCATAAAAGCATTAAGCATTAAGTTGAGACCTCTCGTGGTAGAAATGAAGCAGACGAATGGTTTTCCCTCCCGGTAAATCCTCGTGAAAGGGAATTTATAGGAATATAGTTCACGTAGAAGGCGTGTGATTTCAGATAAGAGGTCTAAAGAATGCAACAGGCACAGAGGACAAAGAAAGTGTTAAATGAGTGGGGAGATTTCAATGACCATCAGTTATATAAATTGGTAGTAATAATAACCACTGGGTTTTTTTAATTTGTACAGGTAGACCTAAAACCCCATTTGATAGTCACATAAGTCAGGAGCATGAATAGGCTGAATGTTTCCTAAGATCTGTGTATTATCTAGGAGAAGAGTAAAGGTTTTCATAAATTTTAAACAATAACTTAATTTTTTATGTTGTAATTTCTAAAGTAACCACTAAAAGAATAAAAACAGACAGTATAATTTACAAACCAGTGAATGGGGAAAAAAATGGAACGATATAAGAAGAACTCATTAGATTCCAAAAAATGCAACAAAAAAAAAAAAGAGAGAGAGAACACGGACAGCACAAAATAAGATGGCAGAAATAATCCAAATATAACAATTACATTAAGTGTAAGTGCAGTAAATGTCTCACTTAAAAGGCCGTCCATTTTTTTAATCCAACAAGAGATGCAGCGAAAATATATATTTATATACAAACACTAAGCAAATACTAACCAAAAGAGAGTGAATGCCACTGATTAATATCAGATGAAATAATATAATTCAGCCTTGAAATAGAAGGGAATTTTGCCTTTTGCAAAAGTATGAATGGACCTTGAGGGCATTATGCTAAGCGAAATAAGTCAGAAAGAAAAAGACAAATGCTGAATGTTCTCACTTTTATGTGGTATCAAAAAAGCCAAACTCAGAGAAATAGTGAGTAAAACAGTGATCACCAGGGGCTGAGGTTGGGAGAAATAGGAAATGTTGGTCAAAGAGGACAAACTCCCAGCTTTAAGATGCATACATTCTGGGATCAAATTTACACACGGGGACTCTAATGAACAATACTGCATGATATACTTGAAAGTTGCTAAGAGAGCAGATTGTAAATAGTCTCACTACACACACACACACACAAAAAGTGTAACAAGTGAGGGGATAGATGGGTTGACCATTTTTGTGGTAATTATTTGCAATATATACATGCAGAAATCATCACATTGTACACCTTGAACTTACATGTGTTGTATGTCAATGGTATCTCGGTACAGCTGGAGGAAAATAAAAATATAAATAAATAAAAGTAGTGGCTGAGGGACTTCCCTGGTAGCGCAGTGGTTAAGAATGTGCCTGCCAATGCAGGGGACGCGGGTTCGAGCCCTGGTCTGGGAAGACCCCACATGCCATGGAGCAACTAAGCCCATGCGCAACAACTACTGAGTCTGCGCTCTAGAGCCCACAAGCCACAACTACTAAGTCCATGTGCCACAACTACTGAGCCCGCGTGCCACAACTACTGAGCCCACATGACACAACTACTGAGCCCATGTGCCACAACTACTGATCCCATGTGCCACAACTACTGAAGCCCGTGTGCCTAGAGCCCATGCTCCACAAAAAGAGAAGCCACCGCAATGAGAAGCCCGTGTACCACAATGAAGAGTAGCCCCCACTCGCCACAACTAGAGAAAGCCCGCGGGAAGCAATGAAGACCTAATGCAGCCAAAATTTAAATAAATAAATACATAAATAAATAAAGGTAGTAGGTGAAAGTTAAAAAATATGTATCAGATAAAATATAATTTTAGTCAAAGGCATTTTTAGAGACAGATAAGGTTGCTAGTGGAATGCCATTTTGGGGCAACGTCCCTGTATTTGACCTGGGTGTTCACAAGAATGTGTCCACTTGTGGCCGTAGGTTTATGATCTGTGCACTTTCTATACAGGGGAAGGGGGTGCTGCTCTGGCCACTCCGGCCTCAAGTCTTGTTCCCTCCCCAGTGTGGCTAAAAGAGGACTTTCACAAGTCAGACTTGCACTTCGTGAAAAGACAGCATCTGTTCTGTGTCTAAGGTTTGGGATCCTAGAATCTCCCCAACGTGTCCCTGAAGTGCCTTGTATTACCGCTTACTCGGCTTTGCCCAATTAAGACTGCGTTTATGTGCCAACTGCATGTGATAATTAAGGGCATAAACCGCCCCCCCCCCCCGCAAAAAAGCACTAAAAGTGAAAAATAGGCTTCTAAAGTTAGATTTTAAGTCCCTATTTATATAAAAATCTTTTTAAAGAGATATACATACAGAAAACATTCTAACCCACTGAATTTATAAAGTGATTGAAAAGTACATAATCTGTGGATTGGAGGGCCGCATGCCTTGGTTCTCTTCTCATTTCATGAGCAGGAAAAGTGAGGTCAGAAAATCCAGGGCCTGAGCTCTCCTTGCAAGTCCTCCTTCCCCCCTTGAGGACATCAGGGCCTCACGGGTGAGCCCCCTCTACCGAGCCCCACCATCCGTGAGCAGCGCTGCAGGTGCCCCAGAGGGCAGGGTCCTCCCTCTACAGGAGCTGCAATACCAATATGCTTAACCAACACCATTATCAATTGTGCTATAGGTGGCTGTCTCTAGGTACCTGCCTGTAGATGCAGGAAGATGCTCAGACATCACGACAAGGACCCTCGGGAAAGCAACATGCACACTTCAGAGCCGGCTGGTTTCAACCAGCTAGGAGGGAGACCAGGGGTCTTTGGGATACCCTGATGGAGGGAAGGGGAGCCCAGAGAGTGAGTGCAATCATTCTCTTCCTCCCCTGTGTTCTACCAGAGCCCAGGTTTCCAAGAAAGCAGAAAGATACCACAGAAAAAGCCTTTGCGCAGGACTAACTAAACCCAAGTTTACATCCTGACTCTGTCACTTGCTTGTTGGTGATGGACAAGTTACTTCTCTGATCTGCAGTTTTCTCAATCATAAAAACGAAGAAACACTTACCTTAGAGAATTGTTACAAGCGTTAAATACATCTGGAATACCAGGAGCTGGGCTCATCGTAGACTCTCAGCTAAAGCAGGTCTCTCTGCTATTGGCTGATGACAAAGGGCCAGCAGACAGACAACCAACCAGCTTTCCTGAGGGTCCCAACACCCCTTTGGGGATCTCTCCAGACTGAAGACCACTGCCCTCCAAACCCATTCCACGTCCCCAGAGCGATCCCTGCCAGCCTGGCTGCTCTCTACCCTAAAGGTAATAGAACTTTCTGTAATCCCGGAAATGTTCTTTATTTCCACCACGCAGTAACCCCATGAGGCCACTGAACACGGGCAATGTGACCAGAGCAACTGAGGAACTGAACTTCTCCTTTCCTTCATTTCACTGGAAAGAGCCACATGTGACCAGTGGCTTCTGTTCGGGACCGCTGAATCTTCACGAGCTCCGCTAGCCCCACGTGGTAGCTGGAAGGGTCAGACGAATTCCAAGCGAAGGTAGCCCCGCGTTAATTAAGCAGCTCATCCAGGGTGACGTCTGCACGAAATGCTGGATTCCGTGGCTGGGAGTACAGACTTCGGATAAATATTTATGTTTACACTTTCATAAAGCAAGCCATCCTGATTGGACATAAAGCCAAACCCTAGCAGAGCCCAATTTTGATTCGTTGGGTAATTACGTCTAAAACATTTTTGTTTCTATCTGCATTGTTTCATACCCCACGTGTCCAACACACACACACACACACACACAGGCACACACAGGCACTTGGAACCTCACACGCTTAGCGCTTGGATGTCCCAGCATCCTCCGTCTGCTGTTCAGCTGGTGGCCAAGGCTGCTAAGCAGGCGGGAGCTGGGGTTCTGAGAGCTCGAACCCCGCTCGCCATTAAAAGCTGGGGAGAGTGCGTTTGTCCTGCTTCCTTTCTCAACCCCAGGACCTGCAGGGCCTTCCAGGACTGGCCTGGGCCAGGATGTACTTCTCCGCAACCAGAGTAATTACAAGATTTCGTTTGCTTTAAAATAAACTGGTTGCCAGCCGCAAAGCAAAGCCTCCACTGTGAGCGAGTGGTCTATCATCTGGCAACTCTGTGAGCTGAGCACATGCTGGCGCTGTCCTGGGTCGTGGGGTCTGGAGGCGGGCAGCGCAGACAGGGTCTCTACCTTCATGAACCCTCAGAAGGGCCAGGGGGCAACAAACAAGTAATAAATTCCAGGCAGTGATTGGAGTCATCGTGAAAGATAAAGAGGGGTGGTGTGATAGAGAACGACTGGGTAGGGAGGGGTCTCAGGCTCTTCCAGCCGCCATAACACAATGCCTCAGGCTGGGGGGCTTAAAGAACAGGCGTTTGTCTTCTCACAGTTCTGCAGGCTGGAAGCCCAAGGTCAAGATGTCAGCAGGGTTGGTTTCTCCTCGGCCTGTAGACGGCTGTCTTCTCCCTGTGTCCTCACGTGATCTTTCCTCTGCACGTGTCTGTGTCCTAATCTCCTCTTCTTGTAAGGACACCAGACAAGTTGGATTAGGGCCCATCCACAGGATCTCATTTTAACTTCATCATCTCTTTACAGACCCGTGTCTCCAAATAGAGTTACATTTGTAGGTACACATGAATTTGGCAGGGTGTAGGGGGCCCAGAATTTCAGCCTACAGCGGAGTTTTAGATAGATGTTATTTGAGGTAGTATGGGAGGTGAAGAGGGAATCAGTTTGCCGTGGACCTAGAGGTAGACGAGGTCAGGCTGACTTCTGAACTTCACCTCTTGGCGGTAACAGATGAACAGAGCTGTGGTGATCAGCCTGGTCCCTGAGGTCAATTTCCTCCATCATCCCTGTGCCCGGAGGGAGATGGTGAACCACGTCTCCCACTGTGGAGGCCAGAGGCTGCCTGCACAGAAAGGGCTGGAGGGAGGATGTCACAGAAAAGGCACACATACCAAATTGCCCTGGGCTGAGGTCTTGGAAACCATCCCGCTTCTTTGTTGCTTAAAGTCTAAAGAAAAAAAAACCAGCCCCCAGCAGTGCTTGGCTTTGGTTAAGTTTCACTAGGAAATGCATGCATTTTAGTACCCTTCACTAAAAGCTGAAGGAAGGGAACTTCCAGACACACCAGAGAAAGACCTCGAATGTTGCTGCAAGGATCAGGGGAGCACTGAGGGGGCGCACGGAGAGAGGGTCTCCGAGGTGCCAGAACCACGTGCTGAACGGACACCACAGGGTGGAGCCCAACGGTGCCCACTGGGCCCGCTCAGAACTGCAGCCCAGAGGGAATTCCCCCAACCAAGAGAAAAGGGAGAATCACTCCCAGTGGTTTTGCCATTTGGGGAAGAGGTATATGTTCGTTTTGCTGGTTGGAAAGGATGACAAGCAATCAGAGTGGGGCTTCCCAAGCCCTGGGGGCACCTAAAGCTGAAATACCATCCACATATCCCCACTGCGGGGTGTGGCGGGAACCACAGCGCTGTTCAGAGTCACCACCTGCAGTGGTAACAGCAGTACTAAGTACAGGGTGATTTGTAGAGCAAACTCTAATGTAGTCATAGAAAAATCCCTGCACAATCCTCCAAGTTTGCTCTTCATGCAGCTTCCAGCTGAAAGGAAAGGACTCTGAAGGTCTAGAGGAAGGAGGAGCTACAAGATGGAAGAAGCTGGTCCCTGAGTCACCAGGTGAAGCAGAGTCTTCCCTCCCCTCCCCCAGCCCACACAGAACTGTAACATGAGCAAGAAATGAGGGCTTCCCTGGTGGCGCAGTGGTTGAGAGTCTGCCTGCCAATGCAGGGGACACGGGTTCGAGCCCTGGTCCAGGAAGATCCCACATGCCGCAGAGCAACTAGGCCCATGAGCCACAGCTACTGAGCCTGCGGGTCTGGAGCTTGTGCTCTGCAACAAGAGAGGCCGCAACAGTGAGAGGCCTGTGCACTGTGATGAAGAGTGGCCCCCATTTGCCACAACTAGAGAAAGCGCTCACACAGAAACGAAGACCCAACACAGCCAAAAATTAATTGATTAATTAAAAAAGAAAAAAATGAAATGAACATGTCTTCTGTCAAGGCCCCCAGGTAAGATGGCAAAAGAGTATCCAGGATCTTTCAGACCATGAACATGGTATATCCCTTCATTTTATTTAGGTCTTCTTTAATTTCTTTCATTAATGTGTTTTAAATTTCAGAGCAGGTTGTTTGTAATATTTTCTTGTTACCCACTTAATGTTTTTCTGATCTGTAGTGATGTTCCCTCTTTCATTCCTAATTGGTAATTTGTGTCTACTCTCAATCCAGATAAAGGTTTGTCAATTTTATTGAACTTTTCAAAGAAACCGCATTTGGTTTTTTTGTTTTTTTCTATTGATTTTCCAGGCTGTATTTTATTGATTTCCCTACTGATCTTTATTATTGCCTTCCTTCTACTTATTCAGTATTTAATTTTCTCTTCATTTTTAGTTTCCTAAGTTGGAAGCATAGTTCACTGATTTTAGAACTGTCTTCTTTTATAACATAAGCTTTTAAAGGTATAAATTTTCCATATAACCACTGCTTTGGCTACATCCCACAAATTTGAATATGTTGTGTTCTCTGTTTCATTGTTTGATGCATTTTCTAATTTTCCTTGTGATCTCTTCTTTGACTCATAAGTTAGTTAGAAGTGTGTTTAGTTTCCCCATATATTAGGATTTCTCAAATTTTGTCTGTTGCAGATTCCTAAAGTTATTTCCATTGTCATCAAAGAGCATGTTATATATGATAGTAATCTTTTTAAATGTACAGACATTTAAAATGTTTTATCATCCAGCATAGAGTTTATTTTGTAAACATTCCATGTACATTTGAAAACAAAAGGTATTCTGCTGTTGTTGGGTGAAGTGTTCTATAGATGTCAGTTTGGTCAATTTGTTTGATAGTGCTGTTCAAGTTTTCTGTTCTTACTGTTCTACTTGTTCTATCACTTACTGAGAGAACAGTATTGATATCTTCAGCTATAATTATTGGTATTTCTATTTTGTCTTTCAATTCTGTCAGTTTTTACTTTATGAATTTTGGACCTCTCTTTTAGGTACAAATAAATTAATAATATTTCATTTCTTTCTCTTGTATTGACACTTTTATCATTATAAAATACTCTGTCTCGAGTAATATTCATTTTTTTAAAGTCTATTTTGTCTGACATTAATAAAAAATCATTCATCTCCCTTCTGATTATTGTTTATGTATTTGCCTCCTATATATTATTCACCCATTTACTTTAACCTCTTTATGTCTTTGAACTTAAAGTGATCTCTTATAGGCAACAGCTCTCTCTTTTTTCCAGTCTGACAGTTTCTGTCTTTTGATTGGAATTTTTAGTTCATTCCCATGGTTATAAGTCTGCCTTTAGCTATTTTTTTCTTATTTGTCTCATCTTTCTCTCTTTTTAATCCCTGTTACTCCTGCATTTTTATATTAAACAAATATGTTTTTTATTTCATTTTAATTCTTGTATTAATTTTCAAAAAAATTTTTAAATTTTATTTTGTTTTAGCTGCATTGCGTCTTCATTGTTGTGCAGGCTTTCTCTAGTTGCAACGAGCGGGGGCTACTCTTCATTGCGGTGCACAGGTTTCTCATTGTGCTGGCTTCTCTTGTTGTGGAGCATAGGATCTAGGCGTATGGGCTCAGTAGTTGTGGCTCGCGGGCTCTAGAGCGCAGGCTAAGTAGTTGTGGTGCAAGGGCTTAGCTGCTCCACAGCATGTGGGATCTTCCCAGACCAGGGATCAAACCCATGTCCCCTGCATTGGCAGGCAGATTCCCAACAACTGCACCACCAGAGAAGTCCCTGTATTGACTTCTTAGCTATATTTCTTTGCATTAATTTTAGTGCTTTACCTAAGTATTACAATATACATCTTTTATTTATCACCATCTATTTCAAGTTAATACTGACTAACTTCAAATAAAATGTAGGAACTTTGCATTTATATAACTCCATTCCCTTTTGTGCTATTTTTTTGTGCTATTGTGGTCATATATATAAGCTTTATATGTTAAAGCCCAACAATGTAGTATTATAATTTTTGCTTCCAATAGTCATATGTCTTTTTTAAAAAAGTAATAGAAGAAAAAAATGTATTATTTCCATTTAGGGTGTTCTTTAGTCCTTCTTGAATCTAAGTTACTATACAAGTTACCATCTGATGTCACCTCTCTTTAGCAGTTCTTCTAGCACAGGTTTGCCAGCAACAAATACTCTCAGTTTTATTTTCTCTCTCTTTTTTTAACCTAGAAATGGTTTTATGTTTTGTCTTCAGTTTTGAGAGACGGTTTTGTTGGTTATAGCTTTTTATTTTCTTTTATCATGTCACTAAACAGAATAGGCAATCACTAAAAAAGAATAGGAAGCCACTGTTCTTTCACAGAAAATGCAGCAAATTCACAAAGTATTTTAGGCTTTCAATGTCCTTTGGCTTCTGTTATTTCTATGAAAAGTCAGCAGTAAATTATACTGTTGTTCCCTGTGTAGAATGTAACATTTTTTTTGCTCTCTTAAAAATGATTTCTTGGGACTTCCCTGGAAGTCCAGTGGTTAAGACACCATGCTTCCACTGCAGGGTTTTGATCCCTGGTCGGGGAACTAAGATCCCACATGCCACAGGGCATGGCCAAAAAATAGAAAAAAAAAGATTTCTTTACTTCTAGCTTTTGGCAGTTTGATCATGAGGTGTTTTCTTTTTGTTCTTTGGATTAAATTATTTCTATCGTTCTATGAAATTCAGCAATTCTTTCTTCTCACATCCCAAATAAACTCATGCCATGAATTTTTCATTTCAGTTAGTACAGTTTTAAGCTCTAGAATTTCCATTTGCTTCTTTTTTCCATTTCTCTGTTGAGATTCTTTATTTGTTTATTTGTTGTTGGCATAGTTTCCTCGAATATTTTGAATATATATATTTTTTAACATCTTTATTGGAGTATAATTGCTTTACAATGATATGTTAGTTTCTGCTGTATAACAAAGTGAATCAGCTATACATATACATATATCCCCATATCTCCTCCTTCTTGTGTCTTCCTCCCACCCTCCCTATCCCACCCCCTAGGTGGTCAGAAAGCACCGAGCTGATCTCCCTGTGCTATGCGGCTGCTTCCCACTAGCTATCTATCTAGTTTACTGCTTTGAAGACTTCGTCTGCTAGGTGTAAGTCTGAGCTGACTCAGAGTCAGTTTCTATTGAATGATTTCCCTCCTTCCTTCCCTCCCTGGGTATGGAAAATACTTTACGTTTTCTTTGCCTGTCTAATAATTCTTTATTTAAAACCAGACATTGTAGGCAATATGTTGCAGCAATTCTGGATTCTGTTTTGCTCTTCTGAGGGCTCTTACCTTTAGCAGACAAGTAACTTGCCTGGATTCAACCTGAAAATCTATCTCATTTTCAATGGACAGCCACTGAAATCCCTGCTCATTTTTTTTAAGGGGGTGGGGTCTGATTCTTAGGGGTTTCCCCTTCACCTGCATGGTTTTATAGTCACGCAATGATTTAGGCAGAGATTATGCTCAGACACTTCAAGCCAGTAAGTCTTCCGCTCTCCGCTGCCTATGTGTGGACTGAGGCGTGTTCTCAAAAGTGCAGTAAAGTCACACATCTCCCAGGCTTTCGATTTTTGCTAGACCTCCTGTGGTTCCCATGTGCCTGCACTGTCTAGCAGTCAACCAGCAACGTGTGGAGAGACTTCCATCTGTGCTCTTCCTTGGCTCTCTCACTTCCAAAATCTCACCCTTAAATTTCTAGCTGCTCTGTCAACTCACTGAATCAAATCTGTCAAGTCCAGCTAGTAAAGTTGTAAGTTTTCCTCACCCAAGTTGGGTGAGATGGAAATGCCTCCAGACTAGAAGGCCACAGACTCACCACTCTTACCCAATGTTGTAACAATTTTCATGGGTAAATTCTTCTCAAGTTGTTGCCTATCTTTTGTCACTTTCCAGTGACCTGAAATGATTGTCTTTAATAATTTTGTCAGTTTTGTACTTATTTTCTGCAGAGGGAAGTCACTGGATTTTCTTTCACCACCATTACCAGAAATAGTCCCTAGATTTTATCTTAAATGGAACAGGAAGTTACTGAAAGGACTCAATCTACAAAGTGACATGAGTCAGCTTTGTATTCTTAAGTGCGCACTCTGACTGCTGTGTGGAAAATCAATTGGTGGAAGAGAGTTCCAGTCAGGATGAGTTCCAGGGACAGGTCACAAGAAACACAACGCATTTAGCTAAAACAATGAAAGCGATTTGTTGTCACATAACTAAAAAGTCCAGAGGTACGACAGGGCAGCTGGGGCCAAATATTCATGATGTCTTCAGAAGCAGTTGTTTCTCTGGGATGCCCCTGGGTCTGTCTCAAGCCCTCATGGTAGTGAGGTATGTGTCAGGAACCTACAGGCTCATGTATCGTCATTTATTTCCAAGGAGAGGGATCTTCTCTTTCTTCAACCATTGAGCAAGAACCCTGGGCTTCTCTCTGGTTGGGTCAATATGCTCAGTCTTAGACTAATCGCCATGACCAAAGAATTCAACGTGCAGATGGCTTTGATTGATCAGAATCAATCTCACCCAGTTCCCACATAGCTGGGAATTTCTGGATCCCATTAGTAAGGGTGGAGGGCTAAGTGGAGGCTGAGGAGGCTCCGGGGTACCAGAGTGGAGAAGCCCTGATTCCGTTCTTCATTACCAGAGGTATTAGTCAGCTTGGGTGGCCATAACAAAATACCACAGACTGGGGGCTTAAACAATAAAAAAAAATTATTTTCTCACACTTCTGGAAGCTGGAAGTCCAAGACCAAGGCGTCAGCAGGGTGAGTTTCTGGTGAAGCCTCTCTCCTTGGCTTGTAGACGGCCACCTTCTCCCTGTGTCCTCACACGGCCTTTCTCTGTGCACGTGCATAGAGTAGGAGAGAGATCTGGTGTCTCTTCCTCTTCTTACGGGGACCCCAGTCTTTGTGGATTAGAGCCCACCCTTATGACCTCACTTAACCTTAATTATCCTTAGAAGCCCAGTCTTCAGATACAGTCACATTGGGGGTTAGGGCTTCAATGTATGAATTGGGGTGGGGGGGACACAGTTCAGTCTAACATCAGACAAGAAGCAAGGCTTTGGACCACCACTGCTCTCCTCCATCCTAGCCAACATAGCTGCAGAAGATCAGCAATGAGACCACACTCCAGCCCAGAGGCTTTGCAGTGGACTCCCAGGCCAGCCTGGTAGGGAAAGGAGGAAGGAAGAGTCACAAAACCCAGCGATTCTAGTAAATATTCCACTCAGTTAAGACTGAAGACTTGGGAAAATAAATCTTTCTTTGGTAATGGAGGGATTAAGATAGTGGTTGTCGGCTGTGACGCAAATGCAGTGGCCGTATCCCAAGAAATGTACGTTCAAGCTCCAAACCATCCATAAGTCAGGGGGAGAAATGGTAAATGAAAATGAAAAACAAAATCTTATCTTAAAAAATAACATTTTTTAACCCACGTAAGAAGTTATAAATATAATTGGATTTACTCACTTGCAATGCGTCACTGGAGTGGTAGCCTGAGGACTGCTCTCCACACCGTGGAAATGTGTATCCTCAGCAGCCTCCAGTCTCCCTCTCTGCACTTTCTTTCCATTCCTCCCCAAGTGCTGAGTACAGAATTATCCTTCCCTGACTCTCTATAACTCCTTTTGCAGGCCTGCCCTGCAGGGCAATTGTTCTCCCTTATTGCTATGGGCTAATTTTTGTGTCCCCCTCCCCCAAATTCACATACTGAAGCCCTAGTCCCCAGTGTGATGGTGTCTGAAAATGGGGCCTTTAAGAGGTAATTAGGGGACTTCCCTGGTGGTGCAGTTGTTAGGAGTCATCCTGCCAATGCAGGGGACACGGGTTTGAGCCCTGGTCCAGGAAGACCCCACATGCCGTGGAGCAACTAAGCCCATGTGCCATAACTACTGAGCCTGCGCTCTAGAGCCTGAGAGCCGCAACTACTGAGCCCACGTGCCACAACTGAAGCCCATGCACCTAGAGCCCGCGCTCCGCAACAAGGGAAGCCACTGCAATGAGAAGCCCGCGCACTACAAAGAAGAGTAGCCCCCGCTCACTGCAACTACAGCAAGCTTGCGCGCAGCAACAAAGACCCAATGCAGCCAAAAATAAATAAATAAATAAATTTATTGTTTAAAAAAGAGGTAATTAGGTCATGAGAGTGGAACCCTCTTGATAGGATTAGTGCACTTATAAGAAGATACACGAGAGAGCTTGCTTCCTCCCTCTCTCTCTCCCTCTCTCTCTGCCATATGAATATCCAAGGAGAAGATAGCTGTCTGCAAGCCAGAAAAAGAGTCTCATCATTAACCAAGCCAGCTAGCATCTTGATCTCGGATTTCCCAGCCTCCAGAACTTTAGGTAAATTTCTGATTTTTAAATCAGTCAGTCTGTGGTAATCTGTCGTGCAGCCTGAGCTAAGACACTCAACACAGTTCCTCCTGTCCCACACAGCCCCAGTCCCCAGCGCACAGGACTGTCACCCTGCCAGCCGTCCACCTAACAGGAGCCTCTTTGGCTGGAGACCTCTAAACCCAGTGGAGTCCGTTCTCATTATTCATGTTAGTAGTAAACTTGCCATAAACACTGGATCAGTGAGTGCTGAGCCATTGCCCTAGGGGAGATGTGAACACATTGATGGTATGTATATACCAATCTCACACAGATCACAATCTGTAATCTTAAAAACAACTCATCCAGGCAGATCCTATTTGCTTTATTTTACAAAAGAGAAAACAAAGGAGGCTCAGAAGTGTTGAGTGAGTTGCCTGAGGCCATCCCACTAATGGGTTCCAGAGTTGGGATTCAACCCCATCCAGCTGGCCCCAGAGCCAGAGCTTCTTACTCTGCACTGCACTGTCTGCTCCCGGCTCCATCCTCTGGTCATCTCTGTATGATGCCGAGGCAAGGAGGCAGAGCATCACTTGGTTCAACCTCAGCTGGAAACATGTGCATCAGGCAACTCAAATTTTTTGTTGCTCTGCGCATGGCCACACAAAGGACCAAAAAAGTATTGGGAGTATTTGGGGCTTACAAATAAATTTTAGTGAATAGGCAATTTTGCAAATACGGAATCCGCAAATAATGAGGATTGGCTGTACTTTTCTGCTACTGTTAACATGTAATAGCCTAGACAAAAGTTCGCTTTGTGAGGAAAACGTCTGCATGTGGGGTTGTTCCTGTGTTTGCTTGTTCAGAACTGGGAATTTGGGGGTCAGATCCACGCATCCATCAGGTCAATCCCTTAAGGGCCACAAACTCTGTGAGGACAGAAACTGTCTACCTTGCTCGTTGCTGCATCCCGAGCACCTGGAAGTAAGAACATGCTGAATGGTGGACAGAGGGAGATGAATGACAAGGTTTGGAATTAGTGCTTTAACTTGGGTCTTTACGAAGATTAAACAAGATTTGCTGGGCATGGGCTTCCCTGGTGGCGCAGTGGTTAAGAATCCGCCTGCCAATGCAGGGGGACACGGGTTTGAGCACTGGTCTGGGAAGATCTCACATGCCGCGTTGGAACTAAACCCATGTGCCACAACTACTGAAGCCCACGTGCCTAGAGCCTGTGCTCCACAGCGAGAGAAGCCACTGCAATGAGAAGGCTGAGCACTGCAACAAAGAGTAGCCCCCGCTCACCGCAACTAGAGAAAGCCCGCGCGCAGCAACATAGACCCAACGTAAACAAAATTAAAAAAAAAAAAAAAAAAGAAGAATATTAGAAGAAAACAAAAAGATTTGCTGGGCATCCTGAATACACACACTGAAATGAGATCCAAACCAGACGTGTTTAAGAATGAAACAGAGTGGGTCTTTTTTTATAAGTCATTGGTTTGGGTTTTTTCCCCCCTAGTTATAAAAGTAATTCATGTTCAATGTTGAAAAAAATTTAAGTAGAAAACAAAAAACTACCAATCCCCGCCATCCAAAAACAGTTTTAAATTTTAAGTAAATATTCTCCTTTCTGACCACAGTTTTTTGCAGTTTGACCCAGGTGTGTTTTCCTCATAGATCCCTGCACCCCGGCCTCCCTCCAGCGCTCCCTGCTTTGTGCCTCAGAGAATGGATGACATGGCAGAGCTCAGAGAACAGGAGTCAAGTGAAGCGTACTGCAAAATAAATAAATAAATAAATAGATAAATAGATAGATAAATAGATAAACAAATAGATAAATAGATAGATATATAAATAAATAGATAAATAAATAATAAAATGTGAGGTCTTGGGACTTCCCTGGCAGTTCAGTGGTTAGGACTCGTTGCTCCCACTGCAGGGGGCACGGGTTCGATCCCTGGTCGGGGAACTAAGATCCTGCAAGCCGCATGGCACAGCCAGAATAAATAATTTTTTTTTTTCTTTTTTAAAGTGAGGTCTTGGCCTAGAGAGAGAGATGGCATTATAAGATCAGTCCGAGCTGGTCCTTCCTGGGTCCAGAGATGAGATCACAGGGGATCTGTATGCGGAGGGGCAGACAATGAGCGTGGATGTCATTGGGGTCCCTGTGTGCACCTGACTTCCAAAGCCAGGGCCGCAGGGCAGAGGGAGCCTTCCCTAGGTATGTCCCAGCCCAGTGCTCAAACCCAGAATTGGTACCAGACACGCTTACAAGTGACCTCCAAAAGGAACAGGGTGGGCCCCCCAACGTGAAGCAGAAGGAATTCCCCTCCGTGGTGTCCAGAAGCCGCCCTGAAACAGCCCTCCTGGTCCCCGGACGCCCCAGCAGGTGGGGCAGGTTCAACCCAGTGTGACGCCTTCCCGAGGCCTCCATGTAGAGACACAGCCCAGGGAAGGGGCCACCTCCGAACTGATGGACGTTCAGGTCCTGTTGCTGGTGGAATGTGGGCCTAAAAGAGAAATTCAAGTCCAGTTGCAGAAAAGTAAAGCACTAGGGTTTGGGCAGAGATTTGCACCCACTGCTCATATATACGTTGACCCCTGCGCAACTTGGGGTTTATGGGTTACCTTGCATCCCCCATGCAATTGAAAATCCCGATACTGGTCTCTCATCCTCAGAAACTAAGGAATTGATAAATGCCTCACCCAAAGGCATGAAGCAGAAGCAGTCTGGATAGAATCAAACCCTAGCTCTTTTTGTTTTAAAATTGTGCTATGACCGTTAAAAGGCTAAGGATCGGGCTTCCCTGGTGGCGCAGTGGGTGAGAGTCCGCCTGCCGATGCAGGGGACGTGGGTTCGTGCCCCAGTCCGGGAAGATCCCACATGCCGCGGAGCGGCTGGGCCCGTGAGCCATGGCCGCTGAGCCTACGCGTCCGGAGCCTGTGCTCCGCAACGGGAGAGGCCACAACAGTGAGAGGCCCGTGTACCGCAAAAAAAAAAAAAAAAAGGCTGAGGATCATATTTTTAGTGCCCAGATTTTTAATTTTTTTTTCAAAAAGACACATGCACCGTAATGTTCATAGCAGCATTATTTACAACAGCCAAGATATGGAAGCAACCTAAGTGTCCATCAACAGATGAGTGGATAAAGAAGATGTGATAGATAGATATGTGTATATATAGATTATATATATATATATATAAATGCAATCCCACTCCTGGGCATACATCTGGAGGAAACTCTTATACACACACACATACACACACACCCCATATACAATGGAATATTACTCAGCCATAAAAAAGAATGAAATTCTGCCATTTGCAACAACATGGATGGACCTGGAAGGTATTATGCTTAGTGAAATAAGTCAGATAGAGAAAGATAAATACTGTATGTTATCATTTATATGTGGAATCTAAAAAATAAAGCAAACAAATGAATATAACAATATAGAAACAGACTCACAGATATAGAGAACAAACTAGTGGTTACCAGTGGGGAGAGGGAAGCGGGGGGCAAGAGAGGGGCAGGGGGGTAAGAGGTACAAACTACTATGTATAAAATAAATAAGCCACAAGGGTCTATGGTACAGCACAGGGAATACAGCCAATATCTTATAATGACTTTAAATGCAGTATATAATCTATAAAAATTTTGAATCACTATGTTGTGCACCTGAAAGTAATATAATATATTGTAAATCAACTATACTTCAATTAAAAATTAAAAGAAAAAACACATAAAATAAATAAGCCGTGAGGATGTTATACACAGCATAAGGAATATTGTGAATAATACTGTAATAATTTTCTGTGGGGACAGAAGGTTACCAGACTTATCGTGATCATTTCACAGTGTATGCAAATGTCAAATCACTATGTAGTACACCTGAAACTAACAGAATATTGTATAGTAACTATATTTCAATAAAAACCCTAGTTCTTTTTATTCCACACCTTGTGATCTCAAACGAACAGACTTTTCCCCACACTTAAAGATCTGTAAATTAAAATATATTTTAATTTACAATATATTTATTGAAAATGTCTGTGTATAAGTGGACCCATGCAGTACACACACATGCATGTGACCTTCTTCCTTTTCAAAGCTGCCCTGCACTTACAAAGTGTGTTCTGATATTTCTATTCTCACCGTTGCACTTTCACAGACATCTCTGCTCCCGCCCATGAGTTCTCCAAAATCCTCCCAGAGCATCCTGCCCTCGCAGTGAGGTCCACACAGACAGCCCCGTTTCTAGGTAGACAGTCATACATGCCATAGGGCTCTGCAAACATCCAAGAGCAGAACAGACGTCTTTCAGCTGAGCAGCTGGGGGCGGCTTTTGGAAGAGGCAGCATGTAGTTGAGTTTTGAAGAAAGGGGGTGATAAGGTGAGAAAGATAAGGTAGATCTAGACCGTTCGGGAGCCTGAAAGGGGACCAGGTATTTGGAGTGTATCTGATAAACAAAGGGCTCCCACAGAAAAAAGAACCTTCATACACTGTTGGTGGGAATGTAAACCGGTGCAGCCACTATGAAGAACAGTATGGAGGTTCCTTTAAAAACTAAAAATAGGGCTACTGTATGATCCTGCAATCCCACTCCTAGGCGTATATCTGGAGAAAACTCTAATTCGAAAAGATACATACACCCCAGTGTTCATTGCAGCACTATTTACAATAGCCAGGACATGGAAACAACCTAAATGTCCATCAAAAGACGAATGGATAAAGAAGACGTGGTACATACATGCAACGGAATATTACTCAGCCATAAAAAGGAGTGAATTTGTGTCATTTTCAGAGACGTGGATGGACCTAGAGACTGTCATACAGAGTGAAGTAAGTCAGAAAGGGGAAAAACAAACATCGTATATTAATGCATATATGTGGAATCTAGAAAAATGGTATAGATGATCTCATTTGCAAAGCAGAAACAGAGGCACAGATGTGATGAACAAACACTGGATACCAAGGGGGAAAGGGGCAGGGGTGGGATGAATTGGGAGATTGGGGTTGACATATATACACTATTGATACTATGTATAGAGTAGATTACTCAGTGCTCTGCGGTGACTTAAATGGGAAGGAAATCCAAAACAGAGGGGATATATGTATACGTAGAGCTGAGTCACTCTGCTGTATGGCAGAAACTAACACAACACTGTAAAGCAACTATACTCCAATAAAAATTAATTTAAAAAATAAAATAAAAGCCAACTTCAAACAAAAAGAAAAACTGGGCTCCCACGTCCATGCGGATGTGGGTGGGGGAGGGGAAATGGAGGTGCCCAGGCTGAGAAGGAGACCAACGTGGTGATACGGTGAGCCTTCCGCTTACCTGAGACCCGATTCTCTCCGACGAGGCTCGTCTAAGAAGAGGCGACTGGATATTTAGGAGGCGCTGAACCTGGTCCGCTAGGTGGTCTGACTGCAGCGTGCACCTCAAAAGACTATTGCTCCAGAAGCACGAGAGGGCAGAGGACAAGAGAGGGGGTGGGAGCTTCAGGGAACAGCAAGGCTGGAAGAAGCCTGGAGAGTTCTAAAGCAGGGCAGAAGTAACCACGTTTGCTGATGGAAGGACAGCATCCCGGGGAGAGAAACAGAAAAAGGATTTAGTCAAAAATCTAACCAGATCATGAGTCCAAAAGCAGAAATCCTTTTGTGATTATAAATAACATTTCAAATTTTTCAAATTAAAAAACCTGCATCCGTTTAAAGTCCAACCATTTCTGTGAACTTGCAGCCGCAACTGCAGGGCTTTTTAGCCTTTTCTCAGGGTGCCTTTAAAGTTCACTGCAAATGTGAGGATTCAGACGTAAATTGCCCCGCTTCCTTTGAAATAAATATGCTTTGAGCTATTTTGGTATCAGTCATGTTTAATATCGGTTTCACAATGTATAGATGTGAATCTATGAACCATCCCACATTTTAATATTAAGAGACAGAGCAGATGGCTGAGTTATTAATACGTGTTTAAATCCAGCACTCCAGCCGTTGGAAAACGTGCGCGGGATTTCTGAGTAATCACCGGCCATGCTCAGCAGTCTGGCAGCCACATGGCAACCCGAAAAGCAGGTTGTTTTGTTATAAACGTCAAAGGCCCAGGCTTGACCCGGTGGAGACAGGCACCACCCAGAGCATTCACTGGAGCAAGATGTCCATGGGGAACTCGGAGCCCAGGGGTCAGAGGCCTAGGCCTTGCCTGCACCTCGAGGACAGGGCAGCCGGGGTATCTGCTCCTCCTGGGGCCTCTCAAAGCTGGAGGCACCCTGGGAGCAGAGACAGAAACCCCACCTCTCCATGGGCAAGCCCAGAAGCCAGCCTGGCCGGCCAGGCCTGCAGAGAGGCTTGGTCTTGGCAGGCCGGCTGGCACTCAGCATTGGCCATCAGGTCTATGGCCAGGCCTAGCGGGTGATGCTGTCTGGATTCAGACTCGAGGTGGTGGGTAGGCAAGCCCTGGGATGGCCACCCTGGCACTTCGGCCGCTCCTGGCTGGGCCCCACCGGTCTCGTCTCAGGAGTTGACGTGCCCACCAGACGGACTTCCAAATACCCTTTTGCCGTCGGAAGCCCAGTTCTGCTGCCAGGTCTCTGATCGGCGGTATATCTTACCCTTCACTGAACACCTGCAGACATCCTCAGCCTGGCAGTGTGTGAGCCACAGCCTACACGGCCTCTAATTCCCTTTCCACTAGGACCTGAGACTTGGACCCTTGCTCTGTCTGCCCAGCCAACTGCCCACGCTTTTCAAACTGTTGCAGCAGGAAACGGGTTCCTACAGAGACTGCCGTGTTCACACCAGGGAGGGACATCAGCAGAGCCAGGCCTGGAGCTCTGAGTACGTGGCCCGCAGGCAGGCACCTGTGATGGGAACCCTCGGGCAGAGCTTGGAGAGGCCACCACTGGGCAGCCTTGCCCCGTGTCACCCTGGTCTGGCCAGAGGCCGCCACCCGGCATCCAAGCGCCCCAGCTGTGGCTGAGATGGAGCTGCCGAGGCTGGGAGCCTGGCTCTTCTGGTCGCTTTCCCTCCCAGCAAGGTGGAGCGCAGGCTCCGGTAGCGGCAGGGTTTCCGGTCTGCTAGGTGGTTCCAGCCACGAGGACCCCAGGACTTCGCCTCCCCAGCCCTGGGCAGGGCAGGTTGGCAGGACTGAATCCACTCCTTACCAGGGCCCGAGGCTGTTCTACGCAACTCATTTGTATTGTCAACTAGGCTCTTCCTAGGCCTGTTTCAAGAGTGATATGATATCAGGGGAGGGATAACTTAGGAGGTTGGGATAAACACATACACACTACTATATACAAAATAGATAACCAACAAGGACCTACTGTCTAGCACAGGGAACTATACTCAATATCTTGTAATAACCTATAATGGAAAGGATCTAAAAAAGAAGATATATAGATATATATAGATATGAATCACTTTGCTGTACACCTGAAACTAACACAACATTGTAAATCAACTATCAATATATTCCAATAAAATTTTTTAAAAAAAGAAACAAGGGACTTCCCTGGCAGTCCAGTGGTTAAGACTCTGTGCTTCCAGTGCAGGGGGTGCAGGGTCGATCCCCGGTCAGGGAACACGCCGTGCAGTGTGGGGGGAAAAAAAAAGAGAGAGAGAGAAACACACACACATACAAAACAACAACAGCAACAAAAAGAATGATGTGAAATGGCAAACATAACCCTGCCTAGGCAACGTCACGTACAGTGTGAGGATTTAACAAGCATTAGTCCCCTGTGCTCTTGTTAATCGCAGTAGCTTCTTTTTAGGAGGGAATTCAGGTGGAAGGGGAGTAGATGCATCTCCAAATGGCACCGAGGATGGAGAAAGGAGAGGGGGGTTTAGTTCATTCTGTTCATCGTTTTTCTAAATAAGCAAGTCTGATGTTCCTGGCTGGAAGTTATCATTTCCCACAAGGAACAACACTGACCTGGCTTCGTTGGAAACCGTCCCCTCCCACCCCCTGTCTCGGCTCTGCTGGAGGAAACGCCAGGACGGCCCAGATAACTCTGCAGGGAACTCAGGATCGCCTTTGCCAGACATGTTAACAGCCATCAACACGATTTGACTTTCATCTCCCCTTCTTTGCTTTTCGGAGGCACTAATGAAGAGCGACGTTGCCGTGGGGTTTCACACATTATAAAATATAATTTGCAGATTATGCCGAGACAGGGCTCCTATTTGTGGCCGTGATGGAGTGTACTTAAGCAGCGTCAGGCAGTGCTTCGTTAAACGGGTCATGAGATGAGGAGCTGGGGACAGTGTTCATATTGTACAATGGTTGCGGCGGCCGTACTTAATGGGAGGGGGTGGACCACAGACTGGATTACCAGCACCGAGACATTCTAAAGTTGGATGATTAGCTCAGGAGCTGCACAGACGTGGGCGGCATGGCATGCAAACTGAGTTCCTCCTGTTATTGGAGGCTCTCGACCAAGCCGAATCTGAGTTGTTCTTGAGCCCTGATTTATCTGGAAAGTCCCAAAGGGGAATCCAAGCTGCATCACTCATCCCACTTCCCTAAGAACCCAGAATTCCAGGCCGCTCTTTCTCTTTTCATCTTTCTCACACCTTCCCCTTCTCTCTGCCCTCTCCTCTGCCCAAATGAAGATCACGAAACTTTACGACTCAGAAATGAGTCTCCATTGCATTGAAAAGACAGAAATCAGAATTAGAAGTAATCGTTTGTGTACGTTCTGCTGTTTACTTTTCTTCAGAAACCACCACCATTCACATTCGTGATCCACAAATCCTAAACCTCAGAACAATTATTGATCTGTCACCCTTTATGAATCTCTGTGCAAAGTAAGGACTATGTAACTCATTCAACCAACCACCACCAGAGAAATCCAACCTCAGTTTCCTTGATGTGTCTTCAGCATGAAGCCCAGGTAACAGTCCTTCCTGCTTCAAGCACCTTCTTCACAGGCTTCCAGGAAACCATGGTCTCCCAGCTCCATCCTCCTTTACCGGAGGCCCTTCTCGGTCTCCTGGGATCTCCCTGACCACTGACACTGCAGGGCCCCGGGGCTCAAACCTCAGTCCCTTGTACACATTGCCCGGTGATCTCACCCAGCCCCAAGGCACTAAATGGTCCCTTTGCCGATGACCCCCATCGTTAGCCGCCAGCCGGGACCTGTCTCCCAAACCCCAGCCGGTGTCCAACTCGACATCTCCACCTGAACACCCAGCTGACACCTCAAACTTATACCCAGAACCACACTGGGCTTCTCTCCTTAACCTGCAAACAGCCCCGCCTCGGCTGATGTAATCCACTCTACTAGGTGCTCAGAACACAGACCTGGGGTTCACCCTGGCTCCTCCATCCATCCAAGCTGTTAGCAAATCCTACTGGTCAGATTGCTCAGTGGCTGGAGGGGCGGTGTAGATGTGAGGAGTGAATACTATTGGGAGAGAAGTCTCACACATCTGCACTTGTTAAGAGCAGAGATGCTATCTTTTCAAGGCTGTTTGTAGAGCAGACGGTCTTGGAAGACAGAGGTGGTGTCTCCTGGAGCAAAGGGCAAATCTGCTTAATGTCCAGTGAAATAATGTTTCCTACAGAGAAAAGACAGGTTTGCTTGCTGTCCATCATCAAAGATCTGGATTCCCTAAGCCTGAGGGTCCTCAGCGGTGATGCAGACCCACTGCGATCACAGTATCCACCTGGATGGCTCTGCATCATCCTTGTAGGACTTGACGGGGGCAGGTGAAACTGATACAAACAAGAAGCACAGGCTTCATGCTATGCTGTAATACAGTCCTTTGTCTCTATCCCAGGGTCTCAAGTCTATACCAGGATCCAGGACATTGTGGCAGGCTTACCTGTAAGTTTGCAAGTCAGCAAAATCCCTGACCCTTCACAGTTGTTGACAGTGTGATGTTTGGAGCATGGAGCGAACTATGATTATATACATAGAGGGAATTCGTGGTTAGGGCTCCACGCTTCCACTGCAGGGGACATGGGTTCGATCCCTGGTCAGGGAACTAAGATCCCGCAAACTGTGCAGCGCGGCCAAAAAAAAAAGATACGTAGAAAGCCCACAGTGTTTTAACGGTGTTGTATTTTGGGCACTCATCTTTCTATGAATCAGAAAGCTATAGAGCTGCTAACAAAGGTCATTTCTTTGAGAGTAGACAAGGCATGAGATGAAAAAGGACACCTTAGATAAAGGCTGAGAATGAGACTGAAGAGGCTCTGCCAGAGGACAGAAACTGGGCCTCGTCAAGGAACACTTCTCACTCCCAGGGGAGGGGAGCTGGGCACTATTTGCCCAGCGGAATTTCAGAGTTGGTACAGACCAACGCCTCCGGTCTATGTCCTAGTCTTTGCCGTTTCAAATGGAAGCACTTCCTGCAGATGGCCTGTCCCTGTCTCACCGCTGTGCACTGGGTGTGTAGAGAACAGACACCTTGTCTTCTTAGTTTGTTGGTTTCTGTAGAAGATGCATCTAGACCTGATCTAGGTTACAAGATTCTAGACTTCAAGCCGGATACTGGACGAGACGCTGGGTGTCCTAGGACTGGGATGCACATATTTTGTACGTGCAAGGGGCATGAGTAACTGTGGTCAGAGGGCAGACCAGGCAAAATTAACGGCCCCAACTTCTCACGCCCCCTCGTCCCCGCCCCATCCACACCTTTTGGTGGTGCCCCCCCCTCCCCCATACTGTCTGGATGTGACCTGGGGATTACAGCAAACTTGATACAGAAGCTTGAAGAAGCACTTGCTAGTTTCTGTTCCCTCTCTTGCTGCTCTGTAACCACCATGAGAAATGCCTAGACAGTCCTGACCCAGGCTTGTCTGCTGGGGGGACAGGAGTGACACATGGAAGAGAGCCAAACCACACCAGCTGAGGCCATCCCAGAAAAGCCAGGACCCCGTCAACTCACATCACACGCCTGACCACAGATACAGGAGCCAAGACCAGCTGACCAGGATCACTCATCCAACCTGCAGACTCAAGAAATGGATAATGGCTGCATTTAGTCTCCAAGTTCAAGTGTGAGTATTAGGCAGTAATAGCTAGTGGACAAGTTATCATTTTGTTCTTATCTGTCTGGCACTTTGGCCTTTAGGTTTGGTACATCTAGCTTTTTATGTCTTCGTTCTTACCACTGATGGGGCTCTTTTAATTTACAGACTCAAAGTCTTTCTTCACTTCGGAAAAATCTCTGTTGTCGTTCATTACTGTCTTGATCTGATCCCTTCACCAGGACACTACCTATATGTTGGAGGCAAGCTACCTTGTGCCACCTTGTGTTATCTTTCCATTTCTGTCCTTCGGCAACTAAGGACACCACCTCAGCTTAGTCTCCAACGTAATGGCTCTGTATGATATACTGTAATTTACATGTAACAGTATATACACTTCAGATTACATACTGCACTCGTTCTGCCCTTTACTTCTATACGATGCCGATTTTAGTTCTAAAGTTAAAATTTTGTCTCTTTCAAAATCTTCTATGCAGTTCTCAAATTTTCCTTTCATCTAGCTTCATCTCATACATTCTCATTCTTTCAGAAAAATCCAAAGTCCCTGAATTTTAAAAAATAGCCGTTTTCTATAGTTTTCAATAGAATGCTCTTCTGTATTTTTAGGGCCGTTTCCTATCCTTTACATCACCAGTTCTCTTCGTGGGGCCCACGTACGATGTTTCGGCTACTCCGCTTTGAATGGGAACCCTACCCAAGCCCAACGTTTGCCCAGAAAAGGCGACGTCCCAAGTCCGCGAGCTCTGAGTCTCCCCCGACACCTCCTGCGCCCCCCGCACAGGGCTGTGGACCCGCACACCCTACACCAAGTCTCTGGTATCTCGCTTTCCACTACGGCCCCCTCTGCTGCACTGAAGACCCACCTGCTGCTTCTTGCAGAGGCTTATTCCTGGATAGCTGAGGCCGCCTGTGATTCTCTCTCTACCAAAATTAACGAGAAACCACCATCCCAGGGTATCTGTTTTTATGGTTTTCCCAGGATCACGCCTGATGAAACTCTTCCAACTACTCCACTCCTGGCCGCTCTACATCGCCAAGAATTGTGGTTCTCAGATTGGTGGGAGGAGTGCTGAGAAGGAAATGGCCTCCCCCTGGCTGTACCACGAGGTCGGCATCTTCGGCATGTGTGTACACACGTGTGTGTGTGTGTGTGTGTGTGTGTGGAAATACCACTCTACTGTTCACCAAAAGCATTTTTATATTTTTATTCTTACAACCACCCAACAATGTAAGCAGAGAGAATCCTCATCAGGCAGGTGAAAACCTGAGACTCGAGGGAAGTAACAATGACTGCACATTTACATTAATGCATTAAACTTTGATTTCTAGTTTTGTTTTTTTTTTTTTTTTATTTGGTTGTGCCAGTTCTTAGTTGCGGCACGCATGTGGGATCTAGTTGCCTGACCAGGGATTGAACCCAGGCTCCCTGCATTGGGAGCACAGAGTCCTAACCACTGCGCCACCAAGGAAGTCCTTGATTTCTAGTTTTACCTGCAGTTTACAGATGAGGAAACTGGGCATCTGCCCTGCTTGAAGGCATCTGCCTGAGGTCACCAGCCTGTAAGGGTTGCCCTGAGATCTGAACATAGGTTCATTCCAGGATGGATCTTCCTTACTTTCCACACTAACCCTCAGGGCAGGAAAAGACTCCAGGTCCAGCTGGGGCCAGAACCCAGTGTTTCCTCAGGGCTCTACAAACGCAGTGCCGGATGGATACATTCATTCTTGCAAGAAGTAAAATATTCCAGTTTCTATCACCCGGGCACGTTGACGTGTTATACGCGTAAGCCTCACAGCACTTGACTACAAGAGAAACCGAGCTTACTTGGGGAGCCAACAGTCTCCCCTGCCCACCTCCAACCAGTAGCAACAAACACACTGAATCTAGAAGACAGAAATGGGTAAGCTGTCTCAATCTATAACATATCAATGACTCAATAACGAAATAGGAGGAAAGGAAGAAGACATAAGAAGCACTTCTCCACTCCACCATCTTAAAATTTATCTTCACTGATGCAGGTTACAGTTTAGTTTGTGGGTCTGTGAAGCAGTGTGGCTCCTTGGAGCTCACGATCTAGTCACATTCTAGTGTAATACTCTACCGCAGTAGAGCTGGGGACATCGACACATTAACCCTGCAAAAGAGCTCAGAAAGTCTGCGTAAAGAGGCTTCTGTGAGATATTACTGAAAATGAGGAAACACAAATTTTTTGGTTTCACTTTGAATAAACTGATTTTTATTCACACACACACACAAAAAAACTGAAGAACTCATAAAATAGAACCTTTCCAAATAATAAGAATCACCAATAGATCATCAACTTTCAGGTTTCATACAGAATTTTTGCACCAAAGTATATATTTTTCCATATTATAAAACCTGTCGTTATCTGTAGCTTTTGAACAATTTAACTCTATTACCTTAAAATATTCAAATAAAACAATACTCCCACCTAGTGGATAAAGAAAAACGTCTGACTTATTTCAGGTGTGAACAGTACCACCATAAAAAAGGAACAAAAACTACAATGAATTTAAAATAAGTTTATTCTGTTAACATCCTCAAAATACCTCCCTGAAAAAAAAGTAACCTACAAAACAGTGCACGCCGCTCCCCTTCTAGGAATGGATGGGTAATATACTCTACAAAACAATCTTTGGAATCATGTGTAAATGTTACTCTGAATCTCATTTGTTGTCATCAATTTCTTCAGTATCTCTGTGCTCTGGGGAATATTCTGGAAGGAGAGAAAAAAGGCGTTCATATAGTGAGGCTGAGCATTCAGTCAGGAGCAAGGCACACTCTCAAGGCAGAAGCAGAGAAGGGCACCAAACGTGACAGGCCCTGCCCCTCACCTCCTCGCTCGGCAGACACGACATTGAGCGTGTCCCCCCCCCCACCCGAAGCTCTACCGGGACCTCAGGTCTCCCGGGAGCTTAAAGCCCTCAGACGGACATGACACTCTGCTTGGCCCACCTGAGCTCATGCCCGTCTGCACCCCAATACCACGCTCCCCACCGCTCTCCTCAAACGCACCCTGAACTTGCCAACTTCGTGCTCACGCCGCCTCCCTCTGCACGTTCCTCCCCCCAGGACTCACCCACCCTTCCAGTCCAGCTGGAGGGCCACCCTCCCCGTGGGGCCTCTCCTCGGGTCAGCCTCGCCCCCATCCCCCTGCCCTGGCTGGCACCTGGCACAGCGGCCACCTGCGCCACCTCCAGGCTGTGGACCACCCAGCACCGTGGGGTCCACGCGGCAGGCGTGCAAGAGAATTCCATTTTGTTGACCAAATACCACTTTGAGAAGGACAGAAGAGATGACCTAAGCCAGGATGACTGTATCTGGTCATTAAGAAAACAGCACCCTTCAAAGAGCCACTTTAAAAAAGTTAATTAAACTTCCTCTCCAAAGAATATTTTTAAGACACTGGAAGCTGACTTAAACCCCACATGGCAGATGATTTGCAAGTCTGAGAATGAGTGCAGATGCTCCTGGAGCGTCTGTGCCCTGAGCACCAACTGCACCACGAGCAGAACCCGCCGGGCCCCCCTGCTGAAGCCCCAGCTCCTCTCTACTGTGCTCACCGCGGGGCTAACTGGCCGCACGGCAGTTCAGCTACAAAAGACGAAACAACTGGCCCACAGTCTGGGTCTCTCTGTTGACACAGGACTCTCTAAGTCACTTAAGTCTTGGCCCTCATGATGGTGTGCAGGGTGACGAGCAGACCTGGCGTCTTAAAACGGGGGATCGTGACAACTATGCACATCGACTTGACACAAAATACGGTGACAGAACTTAGGGGAAGTGTGAAACAGGAGAGGATAAAGCCAGATCGTGTACTACACTAGAAAATGGTAACACACCAGTTCACAAATCCTTCAGTGATTTGAAGGTGCAGAGTGGAGTCCACATTTCCCATGCTACTAAGAAAGTCCACCAGTGGACATGTGACGACAGGCCAAGAACAAACAGTGCAGAAAAGGTTTCACAAGGCAATAAGGAGGCTCAGGTCACACATATGCATCCCAGGCTTGGAAACTGATACCTCTCTTAATGAAGGAAGAAATTTTGGTGAAAAAGAAAAGGTGCAATGCTGAAAGAAGAGACAATCAACAAGCCTATACGTGTGTGTGTGTGTGCGCGCGCGCACGCACACATATGTATACGTATATATACATACACACACGTATGCTCACAGGTATGTACAACTTGGAAGACAAGAGCTTACGTACAACCCACAGAATCTGTTATTTGCACAGTACCGCCATAAATTTACATACATTTTAAATGCATTCAAGTATTTTGCAATAAAATCTTTCTAAATTTGTTATTCATTTCTCATGTTTCACTATGTCCTTTTTAATGTCCCTCTTTTATTTTTCGTTATTTTATCTTTTATGGCAAACTGCCTTTCAGACAATTAGTTATGTGATGAAAATTTCTGCAGTGAACATGCTTGCGGCCACAATGTCTGTGGCAAAGATGCTCCAGTGAAAGTGCCCAGAAGAGACACAAGGGCCATGGCCCCTGCTCTCAACGAAGTGGGAAGAGCCAATCGGTTAACTACAGATGCAAGCAGCACTATTAGTTACTATATCCTCGGAAGGAGATGCTAAATACAAAATAACTCAATTTGCCTGAAAGATTATCCATGACTCTAGCTCATCTGAAAGATATACTTGAATTATACTAAGCTACAGTTTCACTCTTACTAATTCAACAAATGGTTGAGGGCCTTCCACACATCATATTCAGGATGATCTGGGGACACCAAAAGGGAAAACGTTCCCACGGAGTTGACAATCTAACTAATTTATGAGAGCTATGAAATGAGATGACGACAACAGAACTTACAAGAAAAGCTGCCCTAATACTAATGGCCATTCTAGAATAAAACAAGGCTTCCAACTTGGAACAATGTTGTTATAATCTCTTCCCTTTAAGGAAGAAGTTCTTAAACCAGGAGTCCACGGACTTTCAGCTAATCTCTTAGGGAGAGGACTGGAGTTCCTAAACTACCTGAAATTACTGGCAAAACTTTTCTATACATGTTCCCATATGTATTTTTCTGGGAAAGGAGCCCACAGATATATCCAGACTGAGAACAGGGAACAGATTTATCTCATCTAGTCCCATGTAAAATTAAGTGAATAAACATGATGATAATTTGATCCATACTGTGCTCAAAAATGCCTTCTCAAAAATCACACCTTCCAAATTAATTAGTTACAGAAACTTCTTGAACAGTGAAAACATCTTTCCACACAAACATCTGGGATTTAAAGCACTGATCTATCCTGACAAAACATGAACAAAATATTCTCCAAGTTACAGAAGTATATCTAGAAGAATATGTGACGACCAAATTCAAACTGCCAGACCAGCAGTTCTCTCTTTACGCGGAGAAAAAAGGATCTCTACGTGCTGCTTAGGTTCCACACTGATACCATACATTTACGTTTGTTACTAAGTTCATTATAATAACTCAGCTATTAAGTCAATGAGATAAAACCTTACCTTAACCAAACCTTTCAAGCTTCTGGAAGAAAGTACAGGCTTAAAAGCTTCAGCTGTGATTAGGTCTAATTTCATCACATCAGTATAACATAAGTACAGAATTGCAGAGATTTTCCATACTTGACAATAACTCAGAACTATGAATATACAAGAAAAAAAATCACTTAAGTTTTCTGTTATATGATTTTGAAATTAAATACCTCTAACTCATAAAGGCTGCTTTTAAAAATAGTCATCTCTGTTGCCTCTTTTAATCAAAGCATTTACTGACATTTTGAACCAATTATAATGCACATTTTCTTTCAAAGCCAATTTATTTTCCTAAGTTATCTCTTGCTTTTACAATTATGTTTATTTTGCATTTTCTGAACATACTACTGAGACACATCTGGGTTAGCTAAGACACAAGATTAAAATTTTGCTGACTACACTCAAGTAAATTAAATAATAAATATACAATGCACAATGTAAAATATTTAGCCATTTATTCTAGTAAATTTAACACTGAAAGTTAAAAACATTTTATTTATTAACAAATAACACTGAATTATCTATTATAACATATTAGCCACTAAAAAGTGACCATCATAATTTGATATGATGTTAGGAATAAAAAATAAACTATTGAAGCAACTCCCAAAATTCAATATCTGAAGCTCCTATTCTGACAATTAAAACGTACTTTACCAGCTTCTCATACACCAACGACTTACATCTAACACTGGCTTGCATGATGAGTTATCAAAGACCAAAAAGAAACGGCAACTCGGAAGCTAACGGTTAAGAACTCTGAGCTGCTCTCATACAGCTGTGTGTCTGGAAAGTTTCAAGACACAAACCAGACGGAATATACCAGCAACTAGAGCAGTCAGTGAGGACAAACAGCAATACAGTGGCATCGATCATCATTAACGAACGGCCTCAAAAAGATCCCTACTAGTCCAACTCATAACTGCGAGTAAAGCAATGACAAGGTAGAATGTGAATGCTATGTACTGTACCACCACCTGCTGCAGGGAGGCCAGGCACGATATTTGGCTGTTCCAGCAGTGAGCAGCAAGGAGGCTCTCTGGCATTCTGTGTTTTGAGGGCTTTCAGGAAAGGAGTATGAAGACTGCTGGTAGACTCTGAAGTTTTATAGTCAGTAACATGTCGACATGTAAGAATAGTTACTTGCATATTCTTCCTTGGACAAGAGCCAAAAACCTAACACAAAATTGATTTCAAATTAAAAAATATATATATATATAATTTTGTGACAGAACAGAAACATCCCTCCAGTTGTTTATCTACACCATTCATATATATATACTCACATACACACACACACACCTTGCAGGGGTGGAACTGTCCATGGAAAAACAAAACCCATGCTTTGCTGTGCCCTCACCTGGGTCTGATCTTAATTCTGTCACTTTCTAGTTGGGTAACCTTCTCCAAGTTACCTTCCTCACCTGTGAACTAAGGACTACTTACTTACCTGAGGGAGGTGTGATCTGGATTAAATGAAGTCAGGAACAAAGGAGGCAGAGCAGCTAACAGCCAGGGATGCCATGGCAGGTAAGGCAGTCACTCAACTATGGGCCCTCTCCCGCCCTCCACAGATGCCTGCAAATTATTCTTTCTGGTTTGTTCCAGTTTGTTCTGGTTCTAAGATGACTACTTGCAATCAGTGTTGAGAACAGTGTTACACTGAATAGAAGTGAATGGGAGTGACACCCATTCTTTACTGGATAAAGTGACGTGATCAAGATCTCTTCTAACACAGGTATCTCTAAGAACGCTCCACTTAGACTACTGTTGTATCAGCAACAGGAAGTGATCCTTTCACTAATATAATAGGTTCAAGAACACTGTATTAAGGATGTTTCTAAGAACATCACTTGCAAGTTGCACTCATAAGTGTTTCATCAGTGCAAATCATTCTTAAATTCGCTTTTAAATTTATTTCAATTGTAGACTAAGTTTCAATCGCTCAAGACCTCAATGTCCACCTAAGTTGGTATTTCATGGATTTCCAGGGACCCTTCCAGCTTTTAAAATCTTTGGTGATGTAAGAAAAAAAAAAAAGCAGCTATCTTTTAAGGAAAAAAAGAGTAGATTTTAGGTCATTGCACCTTGTTTGAAAATATTTTATGAAGAGAGCAAAACGGCTATTTCAAATAGCAAGGGAACTGAAGACTTTATATTATGTGCCGTGATTTATAAGGCGACTTTAATTGTAGTGTAGCTTTATAAATAAACACAAAACTTAGCACCACATACATTTGTCAGCAGATACGTCCCATTTAAGGGCTATAACGTTACTCACAAGGCCTGATTTATCATCCTCCCTGAAATACTTATCATCTGAAGTCACAATACTTGACACCTGTTGGACTGTGTGTGATTATGAGGGTGACGTGAACCCAACAGCAGAGGGATCCGAAGAGTATCCCCAGGGGGAAAAATACTGATTAAAAAATTCTGTTTTGGAAATGCATAATTCTACATTTTTTCAAGTCTGAGAGAGAAAAGCTGTTTCATAGTACAAAAATAATAAAACGCCCTACATAAATTGACAATACAAATTAATATGGCAGTTTCCTACCCTTCTGAGATCTGTTGAAAGCTATGGACCCTCTCTCTAGAAAATACACAGAGGTACACAGCATAAAATCATATATACAACCATAAGATTCACAGATCTTATTAGAAAATTCCTCATTTAATAAAATGCATTGAATAACTTTTAATAAATGTTTCTAAGTATCCCAATGGGGTTTAAAGCAGGTGTACATCAAATTTTTTATTTCTGATGAAGTTAATTGTAATACCTACATAAAAATATGCCTAAGATTTAAGTTGCAATGTTGAAAAGACGTATATAAAAGGGCTATTTCATTTAAAAATAACCTGCAACTACCAACTGGACTTCCCTGGTGGCGCAATGGTTAAGAATCTGCCTGCCAGTGCAGGAGGCACGGGTTCGAGCCCTGGTCCAGGAAGATCCCACCTGCTGCGGAGCAACTAAGCCCGTGCGCCACAACTACTGAGCCTGCGCTCTAGAGCCCACGTACCACAACTACTGAGCCCGTGCGCCACAACTACTGAGCCTGCACTCTAGAGCCCATGAGCCATAACTACTGAAGTCCGTGCGCCTAGAGCCCGTGCTCCGCAACAGGAGGAGCTACCGCAATGAGAATCCCGCGCACCACAACGAAGAGCAGCCCCCGCTCACTGCAACTAGAGAAAGCCTGCACAGCAACAAAGACCCAACGCAGCCAAAAATAAGTAAATGAATAATTAAAAAATAATAATAACCTGCAACTACCAAAATTAATGATTATTCTCTAAAATTTCTAGCTGAGTTAATTTCTTCACTGAAAAATTTGTTTTAGTGGACACATACCATGTGCTCAATTTTCCCACAAAATGAAGCCTCAACTGATCCATTCTAATGCTACGAAAAATGGATGAAACCCCGGTGTGAGTGTCACCTGAGCACCAACCCCAGGAACCCAGTTTCTCACCTCCCGTCCCTGAGCTTCCAGGCAGCACTGTCAGCACGGCCCGTTTTCACCCGTGGCTGCAACCCTGCTCTGTTTCATGGGGTAACTTGTTCCAACTATGTCTTATGTTTTTATGACCAACGATCTTTAGCACATTGCTGATCACATCTGCCAAATGAGTTCTTCTATTCTTTATATTCTGTAACAAACTCCTACTATATTTCTAAGGGAAAAAGCAAATACTTACCCCGCTTCAACATCTGACTACATAGGTTTAAGTGTAAAGAAACTGAACCTTGATGAAGGAGCAACCCCAGAATCTCTCTTACCTTTTCCAGCCACTGATACTGCTGATCTTCAGCAACGTAGCAACTACATTGACAGAGCACAACCTGAAAATCAAACCCCGAGTTTTCTGTCAGGTCACATAAATGTTACACACACCCCACACTGTCATCGTATACCTATCATGTGAATCCCAACATAACCTCTGGATAACACTTGTTTTGCTTAATCTGCTACTGCCTTACTTATTTTTCTTTAAAATTTAAGAATCAAGCCACTACTGGCAATTAGTATCAGAGAAAAGTACACATTGACAGAGCAACTGTGATGGCTGGCACAGGAGATTCTAAAGATACTATCAGTACGTACTACTGGAGTCCTCTTTATAAAACAGAGACGACACCAGGCCTGCTGCCCGTCCGGGGGTGGGTGATGCCACACACTGTGAAGATCAAACTCAAAAAGCGTTATAAAAACATTAAGTGCCATCAGGACAGCAGCCCAGCAGCATCTCAGCCCAGCGGCACCCTAGGACACTGCTGATGCCTGGAAGGCAATATTATTCTAGACACCATGTCCAGACCATGTGCTTGAAGTGAAAACATGCAATGCACAATGCTGGAAAAGGATGACATTCCGGATTATTAATGCTTGTGGAATGATAGCATCCATAAAAGTCAACTTTGTCTTCTATTGAAATATCGCCAGAAACACTAACACTTAATGACACAAGTGGGAAAAAATGAAACACAAGGACTTCCCTGGTGATCCGGCAGTTAAGACTCCGCACTTCCACTTCGGGGGCACGGGTTCGATCCCTGGTTGGGCGGAACTAAGATCTCGCATGCAGTGTGGTGTGGCCAAAAAAAAAAAAAGTGAAGCAGCAGCACAAGAGGGAAAAAGAGGGCCCAGGGACAGGGGGAAGAGAAAGACTAGATATGGAATTAGCTACACACAAAGATTCTAGATAGTCAAGAGACACCCAACCAATCAATGGTATAACTAAATGCAGTAACAAATTTCTACCGCTTGACCTCCATGATGTATTCTAGAGTGAAAACTTCCCACTAAGGATCAGATAAAGAACATGCTTTGGGACTTCCCTGGCAGTCCAGTGGTTAAGACTTCGCCTTCCAACGCAGAGAGTACAGGTTCGACCCCTGGTCAGGGAGCTAAGATCCCACATGCCTCGGGACCAAAAAACCGAAACATAAACCAGAAGCAATGTTGTAACAAATTCAACAAAGACTTTAAAAATGGTCCACATCAAAAAATCTTAAAAAAAAAATGCTTAGTTTCCTTATTACTTATTTCCTATAAATACTGGATGTTTACAAAAATCCTTATGTAAACTTTAATAACTTTGGATAACATATTACAAAAACAAACTGTAAGTATTACAAAATCAAATTTTATAGTTTTCAAGGCTAACATTATAGTATTATGGAATTACTGACTTCTTGCATTGTCTGAATCCCTGCCCCTGGCCTCTGTTCAAGCACTCAACAGCTGTGGAACGGCACTCTGTCAGACAAGCAGGTGGTGAGACAGACATCACCTGCCCGGCCACCTCACCTGCCTGACCTGTCTCCCAAACCGCCCAGGACACTCCTTCCTCTCAATGAACCCAAGGATAGGGTTAGGACAAACGGTTCCAATGAAATCACTAGGCATCAGCTACAGAGTTATCTTTCATAACTTAAAAAATCGGGATGAATTAGGAATTCGCTGGCAGTCCAGTGGTTAAGACTCTGCACTTCCACTGCAGGGTGCACGGGTTTGATCCCTGGTTGGGGAACTAAGATTCCGAAAGACGAGGGGAGCGGCCAAAAGAAAAAAAAAAAAAAAAATGAGGATGAATCAGGTGAGGATGAAAGCTTAAGGTCAACAGAATTGTATTTAGAATGCACGAAGCATCCACCTGCTCAACGTTAACTGAGTCCCTAGGCTGTGCTCAGCATTGGCTGAGTACCGGGTGGGTATACGGCGACAAAGCAGAACTCCCTGCTTCCACAGCGAGTACGCATTTTCCCATGTTCACCTTTGCCACCTTAAATCATTCTTTGAATGTGGGCAAAGTTTAAATATCTAATGTTTCTGGTTTGTTTCTAAAAAAATTTATTTCAGAATTTCCTCAGAAGTTTACCAACACACCACGTTAACATTTATATAAACAAAAAAGTGACGTTGTTGACCAAGTATGCTTCAATGAAAAAAGGCTTTTTAATTAAAATTTTTTTTAATTTGTTTTTAATTTTAAAAATAAAAAAACAAGAACCAGACAAAAAAGTGGTTACCAACACTGCCTACAGGCAGAATTCCTCAGCCCAAAAGGAGACATAAAGGAACATGAAATTTAAAGGAACACTACATAAATGATGCCTAAGGAACCCCACTTAAACATACAAGCCAGGCCCCACATACCGAGGGATTCGATTTTAGGTGATAAAACACACAAAAAGCCTCTGTGGGGGACAGGTGTGTAGTGTCCACTGTCCTACACCATTCATTCCAGAGTTTAGCACAACCAACTTCTTCCCAGACTCCTGAATTCATGATGAATGATGACAAAAATGCTGTGAAAAACAATTCGCATAAGTTAGTGTTTGGATCCGCAAGTTGCATTTTCTATTCAATAAAAAAGATATTCAGGTTACTTGAGAATCTTAGAGCTGAAAGAGCCATTGAGACCATCAACCTTATGCACACCATCGTCTTGCAGAAAAACACGCTGAGGCCTCAAGAAGTTAAAGGCCACACCCTGAGTACAGGTGGTACTGGAGCCGGGAATCGAGAAGACAGGTTTGCTGACAGACTTTACCAGGCACACACTGTAACACCCTTGTGGAAAATTTCAGGCCAGGAGAACTTCATGTAAATGAGTCAGCAGTTATTTACCACGTACTCCTCTACAAGCACTAGGGGTACCTTACAGGGCAAGGAATCTGCACTGGGGTTCCCCAAGGCTCTCCTCCATGCCTGTGAACCCCCTAAAACGATACAGGTGTGTGTGCGTTGTTCTAGCTGCACTCTGCACCGTTCTGGCTTTAACCTATCAAATGAATTCATATATGTGAAGATCTTAGAAACCAAGTACTGAAAAATGTAGCAATTATTATTGTCATTTTTAGAGTGCTCCATATGTCTTTAAAGGAGTTGGTTAACTCAAAAGGGGGCCGTGTTACACATGCCACCGCTGCCCTCCCAGTCTGGCCACGACAGGCCCAGAAGCCTAAGAAAACCTGTATACTAGAACTGTGTTTCCTTGACTTCATAAGTTCCCAAAGCCAAGAATATTTCCTCTAAATCTCATTTTTCAAGCTTATCAAAAAGACTGCCGCAATAGAATTCACTCAGATACAAAGTTACTCTGCTACGACTTTTTCTAAAAAAGTAACAACTGTGTTTCCTTGACTTCGTAAGTTCCCAGAGCCAAGAATATTTCCTCTAAATCTCATTTTTCAAGCTTATCAAAAAGACTGCCGCATGAGCAGGGATAGAATTCACTCAGATACAAAGTTACTCTGCTACGACTTTTTCTAAAAAAGTAACAGACATTAGAAATCTTTTATGGTGGAAATAAATAAGTAACTTCAGCTTTTGCTCTTTCAACAAAATGTGTAGTCTAATGCACTTGCACTTACCTACTGCATTGTTTCCTATAGCAATTATAAACTTGGAGCAAGGATATTTTTCTAGCAGAGAAACTTCCAAAGTTGTTTTTGCTTGTCTTCGAAGGAGCCGCACCTCCCTAACACAAGAAACGAAAGACGAAACGAAAGCAATTTAAATGTAATCAGTACTATACTATGACAAAAAGGCTACTATAAGTATGATTTTGTATTAAGTAAAATGCAAACTTTAATTCTATAAAAAACATAATTATAATCCTAAGGAGACAATGGATTCAGGCGACGGTAACTAACAGGTAAAACCCTTTGCTGCAAAGTTCCTGAACTGTACAAGAGGGATCAAGCTGTCCAGCTGACCCACTGATCAATCCATCTTAGAACCCCTAAAAGTGGGACAACTGGGCACAGTGTGCAGTAAGAAACTGCAAATACCACCTCTGAGGCATCCGTGCCAGCAAAATACTGACCAAGCCTCTTAGAAGGAGCTTCCCTTTACAGGAGATGCAGGTGATGGACACACATCTGCATAAATGACACCAAGAGGAAGCAATCAGGCAAATCCAGAGCATGGGACAGCCTGCAGGACAATCAGTCTCTCAGCCAGGGTGAAAAAGGAGGGGGACTGCTCCAAACGAAAGGAAGCACAAAAGAAGAAACATCTAAATGTAAGGTGCGAGCCTGGCCAGGATTCTGATTTCCAGAAGCCCACTGTAAAATGTCACGTCTGAGACAACTGCATAAATCTGACCACGGACTGGCTATTAAACAGTATCCAAAAAGTATTATTAATTGTTAAGGAGGATGACAGCATGCGTAAGACAATGCCTATATCGTTGAGACGCATTCGGAAAACTGTAGCGGTGAAAGGCCACGGTGACTGGGACCCACCTAGGGGGTGGAGGAAGATAAAATAAATGTGGCAAAATCTTCATAACTGTTGAACTTACGTGACTGTATGGGCTTAAAGTGTCATTTTACTATTTTCTCCAGTGTCTGTGTGTTTGGAAATAATCCATTTTTTAAAAAGACATATCCATCTGCTACTGACACGTAATACTAACTGAGGCGTGCGCCGGCGAAGAAAGTTCTAAAAGACCTGTCTTATGTCCATAAACCAAAGACACGACAAACCTGGGGCGGGAAGACAGCCCTGCAGCGCTGGAAAACCTAACAAGCCCGCAGGAAACCACTCGCATCAAAGCTAAAGGATGCCTTTAAAGACGCGAGGATCCGACGGCTCCACGGAGCCTGCAGCAAGCCCCACGAGCCGCCTCCACCCGGCGCCCCCGGAACTGTCTGGACCCCCTGTGCCCCTCGAGGACCGGTGCCGAGCGCGGAGCAGCCGCGACCCCTGCGCCTGCGCGTCTGCTCCTGCGCCCGCCAGGACAGGTCTGCGACGTCGCGCCCAAGACCTCACCTCTTCCGCGCCAGTTGCTGCCGGACCTCCCCGTCTTCGGGCGTCTCCCTCCTCCCCTCCTCTTCCTCCTCCTCCTCGTCCTCCGTCCCGGCTCGGCACGGCGCCCTCACCACCTCCCCGAAGAACGTGGCTGCCATAACCGCCCTCACACTCTCCCGGCCGAACTGCGGCTCCACAGCACGACGCACGCGCCCCGCGCAAGCGCCCCTGAGCACCACCACACACCGCCCCCCCACGGGGGCGGGGTGGGGGGGCGTGGCACCACCCCCGCGCATGCGCCCCGGTCCTTGCGGCGGCGCAAGCCCGGAGCGTTTATTCTTCAGCCGCCTGAGCTCGGCTGGGCCACCGAGAGATCGGATGACTGCAGGCTAGAGAGGCGAGAAACGAGAGGCGAGCCAGGGGGCGGGGTCTCCCGTCCGGCAGGTAACTGGCAGAGGAGGGGCTCGGCCGCCCCAGCCCCAGTTTGTAGCGCTCCGGGAAGAGGGCAGCCAGGTTACCTTTCCTTCGTTAAATCCGTTTCCGTTTTCTTCTCCGTTAGGAGTGACTGGGTGAGCTTTGGTTTATTAAGCACCCGGCTTCAAACTGCGACCGACCCAGGTAGGTGCCAGCCCGGCGCGTCCTAGGGACAGTGGACAGAGGAGGGCAGGAAGAAATACAGTGCTTCGCGGTGTTGTAAAAATGAGCCTTTACTCTGGCAATAGGAAGTCACATTTCAAAAGCTGATGCTTGTCAAGCTGATCCAAAAGACTTAATGAGAATGCAAAAATAGTTGCTTCTTTTTTAAGACTTGGCCATTTCTAATACAAAGTTTGTTTTCGTTTTAAATAGCCTTTCATTAATAAGCAAAGTACGTAATTTTTGAATTGGTTCTCATCTTTCAAATTTAATCGAGACAAAGTTAACGGAGCACTAATCCAAGCAGGAGAGAAAAGGGACACTATACCATAGTTTAAATGAAAATACCCAGTATTGCAACGGAAAAAAAAAAAAAGTCCATTCACCTAGATTTAGTTGTGCTGAAACTAGAGGGCATTGCTTACATTCTGAAACCCTATCAATAGATAGTAACAAAGTTAAGTGCTAATTTGGGGTCGGGGGAGCCTCTTGAGATTAAAGAAAAAATCTCAGAAATCTGTTGCTAGAAACATCTTGTTTAAAGACGTGGAACAAGCCTTTCCATAAAATCAGTATTTAGCAATTTTACACATTACTGCAAAATAATATATTGAGTTTTGAAGAAATTTGAACATTTAAGTATAAATAATAAGACCAAATTGCTATCCAGTTAGAGCTTAGGAAACTTTGGGTATAGCTAGCAAGCTAGAATATACAAGACTACCAGTGTAATATTTTAAAACTGCATTAACACTCCTGGGTTACTTGGTTTTACAGAATGACTGAATTGCAGAATAAAAGTTTGGGCATCACTTAGTCCTTCTGTTCAATAAAATAGCTTCATTTTTACCAGTAAGATCCTAAATTTGATTTCAATTACATTATTAAAAAAACCACTTGTGGAAAGCTGATTAAAATTATAAATAGGGTAATGATAGTACATTTAGCCATGATTAAAATTCTGCATACATTTCAGAGAGAGAGAGTTTTACAAGAATGTTAAATTTTAAACAAATGCTTACTTCATGCAGTTACAATAAATTTAGGCCAAACACTTAAAAAAAGGCACGTATATGTTCAAATTAAATACTCAACCGGAAAAGGGATTCCACTATGAAAGAAGGCTGATGATACAATCTCAAGTACTGACAGAAATTAACCCCACCACAGTAAGTTATAATTTCAAAATGAAATTTTCATGACACTGAACCTGTCAAAAAACTTTGAATAAAATAGTCTTAGACTGAGATTTTAACATTTTCATTTTATGGCATTTGTTGAGGACACAGCATACCCAATAAGAAGTTTCTATGAAATTAAGTGTAAATATGGGACTGAAAATGGGTTTAAACATTTCATTAAAGATCAAAAATCAAACCTCATGCACCTAAAAATATTAGCAGTTTATTAGGAATTCTTCCCTTTCTCACCTGTACTAGTAACAAGTTACTGGTATCAGTATTTCAGATGAAAATATACTATAAACAGAGCAAAGAACACAGACTCCGTAGGTTAGAAATACTCTGGCTTATGCTAAGAGAAAGAAAATGACAACAAAAAGCCTTTTTTTAAGCAGACATGCAACCACAAATTTCTCAAGTAATCAAGACACTCAGTTGATCTGTATAACCAAAAAATATGCACTACATTAGTCTAATGAAAAAGGAATAGAAACCCTTGTTTCTATATTTTACTTTCTCAGATTTACACATGCAAATCTTATATTAATATTCACAGATATTTTTAAATGGGAAAACAGCTTGCTTCTAACAATTCAGTTTTCCAATAGCATGTTACCATGTTAAAAAGATTTGACAGTGCGTTCATTTAATCTGGTGATTTTAATTTCAACTATTAACAAATTAAACCTCATTGCAAATAAGTTCTTTATAGTATCAAGACCAGATTTTCCAATCCTAGTGAAGGACTGAAATAGCCCAGACATGCTGCCATTGTGATGAGACTGTAATAAATTTGTAATAAGTTCATAAAGTTCTTTTAAGGTGCTATAGAGAAACGTAAGAGGATGTGACTATCATCTAAAAATATGACTGTTTTGATCTTTATACTTTTTATTTTCTATGTCATTAAAACTAAGATCTGCCTCATAGTGAGGCACATTTTGGCCATCTCTGTAAATTCTGCTACATGAAAGTAAAAATGAGAAAAAGTTGTGATAGTCACATTCATAGCTTTCATAGAAAAATATATATTCCCTGAATTAGTCATATCAAGTGGTCACCATTCAGTATGAATTCCAGTATTATAAACAAAAGAAAAATACTAATGGATTTTCTCTAATTGTCTATTTCCAATGCTCTACTTCAGAACTCATTTATCAACATCCCCATCATTGAATCCCCAGGTCCTTCTATAGTTTGTTTATAACTTTGGGGGCTGCGAATTATGGGGAGTGGATCTTGTTAAAGTATTTGCTTCAATCAAAAGTCAAATAGGCTCGGGCGTCCCTGGTGGCACTGTAGTTGAGAGTCTGCCTGCCGATGCAGGAGACGCGGGTTCATGCCCCCGTCCCGGAGGATCCCACATGCCGCGGAGCGACTGGGCCCGTGAGCCATGGCCGCTGAGCCTGCGCGTCCGGAGCCTGTGCTCCGCAACGGGAGAGGCCACAACAGTGAGAGGCCTGCGTACCGCAAAAAAAAAAAAAAAAAAAAAAAAAAAAAAAAATAGGCCTGCGTACCGCAAAAAAAAAAAAAAAAAAGAAAAAAAAAAAAAGTCAAATAGGCTCAATGGCACTTCCTCTTGAAATGTGCCTTATTTTCTCTTATTTCATTAATGACACTACAGTCATGGTGGTCTGAAATTTTATACTGTAATGCAGAACGCTGAAAATTAGCATCAGGTTGAGATTTTGAAATCTCAACCCTGTACAATTCCCATTATTTTCTTCCTCTAAAGAATCAAGAGATTTCTTCAAGGCCCTCCCTTTCTGGAAAGGAATAATCTCACGACAGGCCATTTGTCTTTTCTTTCCGCCTCTCCAGCTACAGGCTCCACAATCTACTTCCCCTTCAGAATTCTCTGTAACGTGTGTGTGTACAAGGGCTGACTAGGAGGAAGCCGTCCTCCCACTTTGACCCACTGGATTATGGCTTTTAGAAATTCCTCCGAAGGTGCCAACAAGGGATTAACGTTAGAGCTAGGAGCAGAATGCAACTGCCAGTTTACTTGTGGCCCCTGGTTTTCAATTCCACTCTACATTTTCATAGTCACTACTGTGCTTTCTCTTTCCAGGATCTGAACCGCCCTAAAAAAGGCATTTTTCTATTAATATCTTCTAGCTCCTTTTCACTTTCAGAATTTATGGTTGTGTCATCCTCTTTATAAACATTCAGTAATTTTTCTTAGCTGCAGCAGCAGCATTTCAACGGGTCAGTCTTCTGCTACTCTCCCTAATCCACCCCTTTTCTGGTCCTGAAATCGTTTCCTTTAGATTACTCATTATCTTTATTTGCAGCAACAGTGGCACATCTGCGGGGAACTTTCTCAGGCATCATTTTTGCTTTCAGAGTTTCACTAGGCATTTGCACTGCATCCTTCTGATTATGCATACATGTTCTCATTTTTGTATTGGGGTCTCTGTCTCTAGGAACAGATTCTGAAAAATGAGTGAAAGTTCATATAAATGGAAAAATCTTGTAACACAAGATTTTACTACTACTTACATTCCTCAACAATACATTCCGAAACAATAAATGTTAAAACTACTCACATTGCTAAATTAAAAAACATAAATGATCGTCGTCAATGATACGTTTTCGACACTGATATAACCTTCCATTTCCTTACCTACAAAAGGAAGTCTTGGGTAGAAGCTAGGATCCCTTGCACCTGGCATACTTTGCAATCTGGAAGGATAACTGTCACTCAAAGCAGTAGCAGACTTGTAAGAATGGAGTTAAGTACGTTCAGTCACTAACCTAAAGCTACTAACCTAAAAGCACTTTTTAAAAATCTGAATTTTTTCAATAGAACTTTGTAGGTTTAAAAATTTTGGTATCATTTCTAATACTCTATGTTGAATTACTTTAAAATACTCAATATGATTTCTGAAATAATTTTCCTAGAACCTAAACAAGAAGGAAATGCCATCATGACTGATGATACAGCATCAGCCCTACAGATTCAAGATCATTAAGGTTTTAGTTCCAACACCAATATTTCCTTCAGTCAAAAAAAATTACATGGGTAACTAGTAGATAAAAAGGAACTGTGTATTAGTTTTATATAACTGAAATGTGGTTTTCATCCTAGATTCATTTTTTTTCAAATTATTTCAGCATTTTATATAACTGAAATGATTAAATCCTAGTTTCACTATTATTCAGATACTTTCTGAGCTGGTATATGCTGGGCACACAGAGGATCAGGCTAAATATTCTAAAAGAAATGAACTCTACATACGCAAGTATAGTTGGTATAAGGAAGCACAGGGTGCTGTGAGAAATACTCTAGAAACCTAACTTCGTAAGGGACAAGGAAAGCTTCCTTTGAAGAAGTGTTATTGTAGCTGTGAGCTAGAAACTGTGACGGGATCCACCAGCCAAAAGGCAGGACAAAAGGCACACTAGAGAGGCAGGTCCTTCATGTGGCCTGAGGCAGCCTCCGAGGTAGCTCAGATGGATCTTAGTGGGGCTGTGCTGAGCTGCCTCATGGCGCTGGGCCTACCACTCCACATCTACCAGCTTAGATGGGCTCATAGCATTTTTGCCAACATATGAATGCTATATTTTCAAGTTTCAAATACAAGATTAATGAGCAAAAGTATCTGGGGCAAAAATATCTCTTGATAAAAATGCATCTGAAGTTCATCAGCCCCTGAATATTGGGCCTTATCTGTTGGCAATCTAGTCTTGCTGCCATTGAATCAAACTATCTAAAACTGTATTAAAGGTTCACAAGTCTTGCTGGGGGGTGAAGTTGTAGGGCCCTGCCTCATGTTTCCAGACATTCAGCAGTTGATAAGGAAAGGCTGCAGATACTGAAATCACCACACATCTGGAGGACTCACTTCCACTATATCCTCTTCACTGCTAAGGAGAGAAAGTAAGGGTTTTCTCAGCTATCAACACGGTTACTCTGTAGCAGTGAAACTACAAATTACCAACCTTCTTAGTTTTTCCTTTTGTGAAGGGAGATGTGTATCTTTCTGTCACCAAGGGCAAATGAGGACAGGTGAAAATGGCTTCTGTGGATTGACATGTTCATTAACAAAAGAGCAAGGATTATGAGGAAGGTCTTCCACACTCAAAAGAAAAACCCTTCAGATTTTACCTTAAGTCTATGAAACTCGTTTCAAAGATGTGCTTTGTGCTTTCTCCAAGACCCATGAAAGTTCTCCCGAAGTAGATTAGGAACTACTCTGCTAAAAGCAACCCCCCACAAATGCCTCAGTCTTCTCTTTGCTTTTCCAGTGAAATTCTATTTCTAAAGACATGATGTGCTCAATATAAGTCCCACGGCATTGCAAAAACGGCATTTTAGCAGGCTGAGCTACTCAGCAGGGCAGGGGCCCTCCATGCAGCAGGTCCACCCCA
>NW_020174642.1:7536402-7654494 GCF_003031525.2 Neophocaena asiaeorientalis asiaeorientalis
CCCGGCCCCGCTCCACACCCTTCGTTGGGCTCTGTGGAGTCCCCTGAAAATGAAATTGGGGAGTGAAAGGAGGACTGGCTTAAAGTGGTATTTTTACCACTTCAAACAATGTTTTTAAATTATAAACTACTGTCTCAGCAAACCAACCCTGGATTCAAAGTGAATCTTTAGCACATTAAATCAATGTTAAGCAAATGCTAGAATATAAATATACTACAACAGATGAAGCTTTAAAAAATATATGACAAAATTAAGGTGAAATTTGTACTTTATGGTAAGATAAGGATATGCTATTATCAGTCAACAAACTGCATCCATTTGCATGTTGAAAAAAAATATTAAAAATAGACAATTGGGGCGTCCCTGGTGGCGCAGTGGTTGAGAGTCCGCCTGCTGATGCAGGGGACATGGGTTCGTGCCCCGGTCCGGGAGGATCCCACATGCCGCGGAGCGGCTGGGCCCGTGAGCCATGGCCGCTGAGCCTGCGCGTCCGGAGCCTGTGCTCTGCAACGGGAGAGGCCACAACAGTGAGAGGCCCGCGTACCGCAAAAAAAAAAAAAAAAAAAAAAAAAAAAAGAACGGCAATTGGTTCATTCCCAACAACATATCCAGTTGAATGGTATAGATAAAATCCTATTACACTAAAATTTTCTGTGGGACAAAATGATTTAAATTGCATTAACTAATTCCTTTTTATTTTTTTTAATTCTTTTAATGTAGAGATGAAAGTACTTATACTGACAACTTAGGAACCTAGTAATACCAACTCTTAAGACATTTGTAATCCAAAATAAGGGAAAAGTTAAGATTCTACAGAAGAAACTATAATTAGCCTTTTAAAAATGCTTTAAGGAAATATGAACTATGTCCAGAGGAGAGAGAATACAGGAATAAGTTATACTGTATAAGCAACTTCAACTTGATAAAGCTGTTATCTCTGAAGACTTAGACCATAAAATGGGAATTTCATAAAGATAAAAACAATCTGAGGAAGACAGAAGAATGACAGTGGGGAACTTTTAAAAATATAATAATACATACATGTAAGTCAGTGTTAATTTTATTACTGAGAACTTAGTAAATTATCAAGTGTTTTATTGTCCTTGAGAAAATCACAAACAGTTTTTAGAAATATATACAGGATAATTCAGGGTTAGAGAGAAGTCCAATTTATGTATTAGGGTACAAGCTTAAAATTTTTGGAGGATACTGCTCTAAAAATACATCTGTGATCGTGTCATTTACTACTAACAAATCAGTATAATCCCAAAAGTCCTACTGTCCATGGTCTTGGGTCAGCCACAGGTGTTGGAACAGTCACTGAGTGCTAGAGGCATTGTTGCTTTTCTGTAAATGATTCCCTATTTGGGTATGGTAAAAACTTCACTAGTAGAGTGAAAATTTACATCTTTAATAGTGCTCCATCACAGTTTACCTAGATGACCACTTTAAATTATAACTCAGAGATCACTATGTATTCTAACGTAGTCTGTAGTGAATAGAAACCTAGATATAGACCTTACAGTTCTGATTCAGAGCAGCAATCTCTAGTTTCTGTATTTTAAGGATCATTCATATTCCAATTATGATACTTCATGATACAAAATTGTATTCCTAAATCCAAAGTAAACTTCATATCACTGCTACAGAAGCATAAACAATTTTAATCTTATCAGCATTTCAATTGGGAGTATTAGAAACAAATTTGATACTGGAAAAATATAAAAATGTCTGAATCAAAATAAAATATGCTAGCCTATTTCATATACTTTAAGTACAGACATTATTGGTCACTGTGATTGGTGGATAAATCAAATCCCTATAAAGGGGAAACATTTTAGTTGCAAGTCATAACCTCTGTCCTGCAAGCCTCTTATCAGAGCAGATATGAGATGTCCTTTCTTCATTCTCTCCTTCATTGATAGGCAATGAAATGACCAAAACTCAGGAAGCAAATAGCATTTACTACTGATATTCCTTATAGCGTAAATTTCCAGAAGATCCATAAACTGAAAGTCTCTTTAGAGAAGGGCTATAGAATAGTGTTTTCTGTAACTCGCTGGGTTTAACATTTTTCTAGGGGGAGTTGGTAACACTGAGAAGTCAATGTCTGTAGTATGGCAGTGTCAGGTCAAGGGATTGTCAGAAATAATTCTGTAACCAAGAGCTGTTCTCTGCTAGTCTGGTCACTTCTGTGGTTGAACACATGAACTTAAGTCTTTAATTCATTCAATGATGGGTACACAGAACCTTGTTTTGTTTTGCATCTACAGCTAATCTGACTCTAGTTTTCTTTCATCTCTAGGAGCAATTAATTGGTAACAGTCATATAATGATTCTCACAAGAGTTGTGATGGCTACTGCAACTTTTTTTCTAAAAATCTGATAAAGACTATATGAAGTATGAATTCAGGGATCTTACATTTATCCGCTTAATTAATTTTTTCAGAGAGATCTTAACATCATTTCAGACTAACATAGGCAGGATAAGAAGATATCAGAAGTAAATACTGGCTTTTCCATCTACTTTATTAGTTTACGAATGAAAAGCAGCAGGGCCACACAGTCCAACGGCAGCCCCTTTGCAAGAACATCTGACTCCCTCCAGTTTCCCCTGGCTCCCAACGAACTGTAGCCCTGCATTCTGCCTGCATGAGAAGAAATCACAAATGAATAAAGGTTGGAGAGTTGCTTAAGATAAGAGGTAAAGATGAGCTGCAATGGAAATTGACTGGATGTTGCAGACCTCACAGACTTAACCAGCTAGAAGGCTCGTAGTAGTTTAAAAAAAAAAAAAGCCTTTTCTTATAATTATGATGACTTAAATTTATTATACTCTACTACTTCAGTTGTCTAAAAAATTGTTTCCTAGGTGACAATGCTGACTCAGTCGTGATAACGAGCTAATTTAGAAAAAGTTAAAGTAGAGCTCTCATGTGGGAGTGAAAAATTAAAGATGTGCCTTTTTGACAAGCTGCACTAAAATGGTAGAATTTTACAGATGAACTGAATATGTCCATACAGTCCAAGGACTAAGGGTGGATCAAAACTTAGGAAATCAACTTCAACCTATTAAAAATTAAAGATTCCTTTAACATTTAACCACTGATCGAAAAAGGTAATGATTTCTATATAATTTTCCTTGTGGAACCAACAGTAGGTAGGGCTGGCTGCTGCAGTCCACAGTCTGTGCGATCTCATTTCAATTTTCAGAATGCCTCTTTCGCTTTACAGTCCTAATTCCCATTAAAGATTTTAATAAATGATAAAACTTACCTTAAAATTAATGTAAAAACTAAAGTGTGACCAGACAATATGCTGTAGCACTGATAATTAAATTCAATGAAATGATCAGTCCTGACAAATAGTCTGTAGCGACTTGCATGCTGCCAAAGATAGAGCCTGCAAATCTGTAGGACTCAAATGCTGTGAGTGCCCCCGCCCCTCCTCCCTCCATCAAATCCATAAAGGCAATCTTTGAAGAGATACCAAGTAAGAGTCTTGATATTCTTCTACCAAATTAACAACATATTAGGAACCAGTTTGGCAGATTATGAGTGATTGGTAAAAATTTCTCTTAACTTTGAGAATTCCCATGTATCCTTAGGCAACATATATAATTTTAAGAAACAGCTATAAAAACTTTTCTTAAAATGTGAGAAAACACAACACAGCCCTCACCATTATACTTTTCACACTTCAGTTCTTTCCATTAAATTCACAATTTGAGCTATAAGTAGGATTAGCATTTACAAATCAAGTTGGACTAGATTCTTCCACAATGCTCCATTTTCTCCCTAGCTTTGACAAATATATTTGAGCTGGTATGTGTGTTCCCGAATACTAGAATAAGAGACAGTCTTATTCTGTTAGGTTGCAAATTTCTTAGGGTTTCTGCTTTATTATTCCCTGATACCCACAGCAGAAGTTGAGAGATATAACTTAAATAATTAACAGGCGGAAAGTTCTTCTACAATGAAGGTGCTTTGTTAAACTCCATCATACTAGAATAAGTGAACTATAATTTCTATACAATGTACGAACTAAAAGATTTGATGACAACCACAAGATACCTGATAAAGTAAATATATTGACTTAGTATCAATGAAAAGAGTGGAGATGGCATTTCAGCTATAAAATGGCAGGCAAAAAATCCTTTTCTAGCCATTTAAATATTACTCAAAAAACGAGTACAACTGAGTAGAAAGGAAAACCAAAAATACTGTATGCACCTTTAACAATGTTCTTGCAATCTACTGATATACAAACCTCTCATTTTTTTCAGGTAACACAAATTCAATTTGTACTGACAGGAGAGATTAATAAAATCCTTTCATTTTACTTTTTAATACCATACAGTGAAGTTAATAAATTCTGTGTTCTGATTATTCTAAAGAAAAAAAGGCTGGAAGAGGGACAGGGAACACAGTATGGACCCAACATTACTCTAAATAACAATTTTTACTTAAGAAGTCATCAAGCAATGGAGTGTGAAGGATTCAGTGATGTGTCTTATTTTTGGACAGTAGTTACCTTCAGATGGCATGTTTATTGGTTTACGTCTCCTTTTCCCATTTGCACTTCTAGGTTTTGAAGTGCCTTTTCCTAAAACATAAGTTATTTCCCCCCATTCTCTTATTATAAAACTAATTTATTTTTTAGATACAACTCTTAACTATCTAGAAGAAACTTTTTTGTTGTAACTTAGAAGCTGTGAGTAAATAAATGCTTTATCATTCTTTCAAGGATTACTAAATTGACAAAGGGTTTAATCCCTAAAATAAAGGGAGAATGATTACCCTAGGAATTACCTGAAAATGGAATAAACTTTTCCTTTTATTCAGAAGTTACTACACATTGTCAGTATACCCTTTTTAAATAAGCAGGAAGTGGGGGAAAAAAAGCTTTAAACCTCACCTTTTTTTTTTAATGTCTGAAATCTTTTTGTCTTAATATGCTTGGTAAAATTAGTCTTTCAAAGGAATCAAAAATCAAATCTAAATACACCTCAAACCTTTTTTTTTTAACCATAAATGAATAAAATCATAGGACTTTGGACATAAACAACCACAGTAGTCTTTTTTTCATATACATCATTAAGTTACTTCAAGTGCAACTGAAAGCTATAGCACTTACTTCTGGATCAGTTCACATTCACTTTGTAACCTTTTGTCTTTTTTCACAAGAAAAATACAAACTGATCCCAAACATATTAAAGTACATCTGTGCATTAAATCCCTGCTCATTTCACATAAAGTAGAAAAAAAGTCAAACATGTTCTAGTGCTCAATGTAAACATTTTGAACTATTAATTATTTATTAATTTTCCTTAAAGGTACTTAGCAGTGTGTGTCACATATTCAAAGTTAACCTTAGGAATAGCACCGTGACCAAAAAAACCCATAAAAATGATTCTTTCTATAATCCCTTAGTTTTACTTCAGAACTTGAGAAGCTACCATTGTCAACCATGCTTTCAAAGTCACCAGGCCAATTTTGGGGTGGGGGGGGGGTTGTTTGTTTTTCATATGAAACCAAAATACTGCTTCTACACACAAAGGCCTAACCATTTTGGACAAAATGAACAATTATGAACGGTTGACCAGCCAATCAATTAAGTTAATTCAGTCCAAAAGATAAGACTAGTTCTACTGATGAAGCCTAAATGGTCAAAGTATCATTTTACCAAAAGAACTGATGTATTTATGAATATATTCCATATTTATTTATGGATTTTTTTGGTACCTTTTTCCAGGTGATGGTAAACATGGAGTTATAACCCTGAGAATAGATATAAAACAGAGAAGCTTAAGAAGAGTTAAAATAAATTAATGGATACGACATCTATCACCATTTCTTAAAATTAAGGAAGAGCATGACATTAATTTTTTTCAGGTCAGTAGTCAAGGACAATTATCCTGACTCAATCTGTTAATAATACAGTTAACACGAGCTTTGAGAAGAAAAGCATCATAGTTTTGAAGTGGTGATAGCTCTCTCAACAACCAAAGGAGAGGTAGGTATACCACCTACCTCAGTTGGTAATGTCTAAGAACATCCTTCCCCTTATACCAGAGTAGAAAGAGAAAGTACCTTCTACCATGTCAACTGGAAAAGATAACTAAAAAGTAGCAACACTTAAGAACACTCTAACACTGATACCAGAGTCTGATGCTTTTCCTTATCTGCCACCTTAAGGATACACAGGAGAAAAGGGTTAATTTTGTCTGAAACCAAACATAGTTAGGGCCAATAAATAACAAAGGGTGGGAGTACTGTAACATACCCCTTTAGCTACGAAATATGTAAACCACTTGAATCAAGTCCATCTTCAGGCACAAACAAGCTAGGAATGGCCACCTATACTGTTTGGAGTAGCACAACCTATCAAGTAAAAATATTTGGCTCGAAAATAAGTGTACTATGGTATTTGATGATGTAAAAGTTACGCTTTAAGTGGATTTCAAAATTATGTTCCAACAACACATGACAGTTTCTTAGATTTAAACTAGAGGTCACTAATAAAGATACTTAGTTGCACCAGCAAAGAATGCTTGGGATTGCACATGGCAGCAGTAGACTAAAAGAGATGGAGAATGACATTTAACTATTTTCCTATATAAATGAGATTTGTGATTGCACTCTTAACAAAAATCAACTCTACAATTTCAAGAGATAGGGGGAAATTACACATAATTTACTCTTTTAGCCCTGTACACTCTATTAAAGAACACACTTTATCTAAATCTAAGGCACACAAACTCCTCTATTTCACAGAGTAAGACTATGGAAGACCAAGATTTTGGTTAAATTCCGTACATGGAAACCAGGAGATCTTGGAAAGACAAATTATATAGCGTTTTGTTAGTGCACAATTTAAAAGAAAATGCTAGTACTATGGTCTGGCCTTACACGTTTATAACGCACAAACGCTAAAAAAAATAATTTACCAGCACTTTATAAATTCAAGTTTATAAAATATAATGGATGATATTTTCCTTAAAAATAAAGAAAAAGAAAAAGACCCAACAGGGCTTTGAAACAAAAATTGGAATCCATTTCAATGAAAATGACCAATCTGGTATAATGCATTCTACTCAAGTAGCCAGGGAAAGAAAAAAGTGGTAGGTACCTTGCCTACTAATCATGGTTACCCCTCCCACAATTGTTATGTCAGTATGCACAGAATATTTATGAAGGATCTGTAAACAAAGGTCACATGAAATTCATACTACAATAGGACTGGGATTAGAAACTACCACCTCTTGACGAATTCTGAAAATAACTGTATGACAATTGCTACCATGAAAGTAATGCTCATTGGTTTTGATAACCAGAATGTCTAGTGTTTAACATATTTCAAACTCTTGCTATATGTAAATACTGTCAAAGTAGATCTGCCCCCAAAATGAAGCATATTTTGGCACCTGTGCTGAATGCTGCTACAAAAGCAAGCAAGTGCAAATAAAAATAACAGTCATGATTTAGTCACATTCATAACTTTTCATAGAAAAATATAAATATATTCCCTGAATTGTAGGACAAAAAATAATTTCAACAGCCAGCTTTCACTATAAATTCCAGTCCATTCCCTCTTTAAATGAACTGGTTTTCCCTCAAGGTCATAAGGTGCAATCATCAAAATCTAACACATTTTCTAAACTTCTATCATCATCCCCATCATGGTATCTCACGGTCCTCCTACCCTGATTTCTCGTCTTTATTTTTGAACGCCGAAGAACTCTTTTAGATTTTGCATAGTCCACATCCTCCCAGTCATTATCATCCACGTTTAACCTAGGACGTTTGCTTTGTCTTTGTCGTCTCACAGTTTTAGATACGTTAGCTGTAAAAGTTTTACCTTTTCTAACTACTTTTGCTTTTCCTTTCATTTTCCTCTTTTTGGTTTTTGTATCATCAGTAAAGTCAGCATCTGATTCAGTGGCAGACCCCAAATCTGAATCAGATTTGGGACTAGTGTCAGGTCCACACTTTGAGCTCCCTGTTGTTTCAGAAGCTTTCACATTTTCCAATTCAGGATGCAGTCTCTTCCTTTTCATTTCTGCCATCTCGGCTGCTTCCTGCGAATCCCGCATCACTTTTGTCTTACTGAAAGGAGCCTTCCCATAGGTCCTGAGTCTTCTGCCGTTCCACCTGCGTAGCCCATAATTCAGTTCCTCTTCAAAGTTATTCTCTGCAGTAGCCTTTTGCACCGGAGTTGACTCAGAAGAACATTTTCTACCAGTCTCGTTCCCTGGAATATGGCTTTTTGAATCTTCCTCCGAAGACCCAATCAAGGAATTCTTTGTTTTAGAAGGTGCAACATTTGTTTTGTGACTACTGGTATGCCTGTTCTTGTGTCTTGAATTCAACATACCTTCAGAGTCTGAGTCTTCATTTAAAGACTGATTAATACTTTTTGTACTACCGTCTGAGTCGGCTTCAGGTGGCTTCCCTTCACAGCCATATTGTTCGTTTGGCACGTCACAGTTTACATCTCCCTCAGAATCACTCACTATCTTCTTAGCTGTGGTACATGCAAAATGGAGGGACTTTTTCCTTCCCTTTTTGCTTCTAGTACACACATTTTCTAAACCGACGTCTTCCACATCACTCATTAGCTTGATCCTAGTAGCAGCGGTGGTGGCACATCTTCGAGGAACTCTTAGGAGACCCGTTTTGGCTTTTGATGCTTTCTTAACCACCTTCAAATTGCTGTCTGAGTCACTGGAACAGACCCTTTTCCTGGCAACTCTTCTGCTTTGTCCATGGTCTTGTGATGCAGAGTCTAAAAATTAAGAGTACTCTTTTAATCTTTAATAGAAGATTAAGTCTAAAGGAATTAAATGTTCAACATTTTAAACAACTGAAGTCCGAGATTCTTTCTAACTTGGAAAGAGGGTGGCGGTGAATGGGTTGGGCTTTTACTACTTTAGAACAGTGACTTTTTCAGCCTCAGCACCATCCACAAGTATAACATCCTCCCATCAATAACATCCCATGCCTTTCTGTCTATATACACAAAACACCTGACACTAGAGTATTTTATTTACATGAATACAAACTGCACTCTCTTCGTCACTGCACTAAAGTATGCAACCTCATCACTCTCAGCCTCCCTGAAACTTCTTAACTTCACAGGTTCCATCACACACTACAGTTAGTCTTAGCTTTAGATGCCTCTTGCTCTTTAATACTTTTCAATCTCCATTTACCAGGACAATCTTAATTCAGAAAGTTATCTAAATTCTCCATGCTCCAGAGTATTATCAGTAAAATGGACATAATAATAGTACTTATCTCATAAAAGATATGAAGACTAAACTGGTTCATAAATAAATGTAAAGCATTTAGAAAAACTTCCTGATAAGAAATAGCTTGGTAACTTGGTAACTGTTCTTAGCTGCTGTTATTATTATTTTTGTTTGTTTGTTATTTTGTTTTGCAGTACGCGGGCCTCTCACTGTTGTGGCCTCTCCCGTTGTGGAGCACAGTCTCTGGACGCGCAGGCTCAGCGGCCAGGGCTCACGGGCCCAGCCGCTCCGCAGCATGTGGGGTCCTCCCAGACCGGGGCACAAACCTGTGTCCCCCGCATCGGCAGGCGGACTCTCAACCACTGCGCCACCAGGGAAGCCCCTGCTATTATTATTATTACTTATCACATTCCTTTCAACCACCCTTTTCTTTCCTCTCCTCAAAGTATTATCACCAACAGCTTATAAATGTGCTGGCCTCTGCTCTTCTTAAGCCCATAGCCAATACAATATCCCCATTCCATTATAAGAACTGAAATCTCTATTAAAAACAGCTATGAGGCTTCCCTGGTGGCGCAGTGGTTGAGAGTCCGCCTGCTGATGCAGGGGACACGGGTCCGTGCCCCTGTCCGGGAAGATCCCGTATGCTGCAGAGCAGCTGGGCCTGTGGGCCATGGCCGCTGAGCCTGCGCGTCTGGAGCCTGTGCTCCACAACGGAAGAGGCCACAACAGTGAGAGGCCCGTGTACCGCAAAAAAGAAAAAAGAAAAAAAGAAAAAAAAAAGAAACAGCTATGGCCAAGGCTTCCTGTTACATGAGCAAAACTAAACAGGTGGCAAAGAAAAGTTTTATGGGGGGAAAAGACCATGTATGTTATAAAAAAAAGGACAGTGAGAAAAATCAGTGAACCAAGGTTAAATGTTTTGAATTACCTTTCATAAAATTGTTTGGTTTTTCTTTTGTTTTCTTGTCATCATCTGAATCCAGATCAGTTTCAGATACATGATCTGAAAAACACTGGGACCCAGCAATAGGTTCACACTTCACATTCCCTGAACTCGGGTTAATTTCCATTTTATGACATCTACCATCTTCTCCATCTTCTGCTTCAGATTCAGAGTCCTCTGAATCACTGAAGATTTTTGCTTTTTTAAGGAAAGCAGCATTCTTGCGACCTGTGTTGTATCTCCTACCACCATATTTTCTTGGTTCAGAATTTGCTTCCTCCTCTTCCTCCGAGATGCTTTCTGCCTTAGGTTTCTGCGAAGATGTTGATGGGCCAGCAGTTCTGTTACGTCCATTATCTGAATCATGACTTTTAGAGTCTTCCTCAGAAGACTCTATCTTAAGAAATTTTGTTTTAGAAGTTGCTGCAGTTTGGGACTTGTAACCATTAGCATGCCAATTTTTCCGGGCTACCCGCAAATCACTTTCTGACTCTGAATCTCCATTTTCAGTATTCTGGGCAGCATGAGAACTGGACAATGGTGATGGTTGATTTTGATCTTTTAGCTCCTCTTCTTCAAGTTCTGACTTTAAGCTCTGGTCATCCTCAGAATTATGTAATAACTTTTTTCTAGCTACAGCAGAAGCATTGCGGTGAGGCAGCTTACGGCCAGAACAGACACTTTCAGAACTAGAATTCTCCTCTACGTCACTCATTAACTTTATCTTATTGGCAGCCACAGCAGCACACTTTCGTAGCACTTTTCGGTTACTTCCAGCTCTGGCTTTTAGACTTTCACCAGTCTCCAAAAAATTGTTATCAGAGTCACTTAAATAGACTCTCTTTCTAGTGGCTCTTCTACCACATCCATTTTCTAAAGAAACTGGACCTAAAAATAAAGTAACAATAAAATTAGAAAGGTCTTCCTTATTTCAACATTTTTAAATGACTTCATTTTAGTACTGATGTTCCTTATTTTTTTAATGCCAAAACAAGTTTACCTTTCTAAATTTAAAAAGTTTAAAGAACAGAGAGTCCAGAAATAAACCCATGCATATATGGTCAGATAATTTATGACAAAGGAGCCAAGAATATAAAAATGGGAAGGGACAGTCTTTTCAATAAATGGTGTTGGGAAACTAGACAGCCATATGCAAAAGAATGAAACTAGACTACTATCTTATACCATACACAAAAATTAACTCAAAGTGGATTAAAGAATGTAAGACCTGAAATCATACTACTAGAAGAAAACATGGGTAGAAAAATCCTTGACATCATTTTTGGCAATGATTTTTTAGATCTGACTCCAAAAGCAAAAGCAACAAAAGCAAAAATAAGCAAGACTACATCAAACTAAAAAGCAAAGGAAATCAACAAAATGAAATGGCAACATACTGAATGGGAGAAGATATTTGCAAATCATATACCTAATGAGGGGTTAATATCCAGAACTCATACAACTCAACAGCAAAAAAACAAACAATCCAATTTAAAAATGGGCAGAGAATCTGAAGAGGCATTTTTCCATAAGAGGCATACAGATGTCCAACAAGCACATGAAAAGATGCTCAACATCACTGATCATTAGGGAAATGCAAATCAAAACCACAGTGAGATATCATTTCACACCTTTTAGAATAGCTATCATCAGAAAGACAAGAAATAACAATTGTTGGTGAGGATGTGAAGGAGAGGGAGCCCCTGTGCACGGCTGGTGGGAAAGTAAATTGGTGCAGCCACTATAGTAAACAGTATCGAGGTTCCTCAAAAAATTACAAATAGAAATATTATATGATCCAACAATTCCACTTCTGGCTATTTATCCAAAGAAAACAAAAACATGAATGTGAAAAGATATGTGCACCCCCATGCTCACTGCAGCATTATTCCAAATAGCCAAGATATGGAAACAACCTAAGTGTTCGATAATGGATGAATGGATAAAGAAGGTACACACCCACACGAATACTTCTCAGCCATAAAAAAGAATGGACTCTTGCCATTTGCGACAACACAGATGGACCTTGAGGGCATTATGCTAAGTGAAGTAAGTCAGACAGAGAAAGACAAATACCCTATGATCTCACTTATATGTGGAATCTACAAAAACAAAACAAAAAACAAGCTCACAGATACAGAGAACAGACTGGTGGTTGCCGGAGGGTAGGGTGCATAGGGAGTGAGTGAAATGGGTAAATGGAGTCAAAAGGTACAAACTTTCAGTTATAAAATAAATAAGTTATGAAGATGTAATGTACAGCATGGCAAGTATAGTTAATGATACTGTACTGCATACTGGAAAGTCGCTAAGACTAAATCTTAGAAGTCCTCATCACAAGGAAAGAGAATTGTGTGACTGTGTGGTGACGCACAGCAGCCATTCAGTAAAGTGCACGATGTCAGACCACTACACTACACCCCTGAAATTAATACCGTGTTATATGTCAACTATGCCTCGAGGAAAAGCCTACAGGACATGTACTCGTGCAGATGCGTTAAGTCAGTAAACCATCCAGGACTTGCCTGGTGGCGCAGTGGTTACGAATCCGCCTGCCAATGCAGGCGACACGGCTTCGATCCCTGGTCCAGGAAGATCCCACATGCCGCAGAGCAACTAAGCCCGTGCGCCACAACTACCGAGCCTGCGCTCTAGAGCCCGCGTGCCGCAACTGCTGAGCCCAAGCGCCGCATCTACTGAAGCCTGCACGCCTAGAGCCCGTGCTCCTTGCAACAAGAGAAGCCACCGCAATGAGAAGCCCACGCACCGCAACGAAGAGTAGCCCCCACTCGCCACAACTAGAGAAAGCCCACGTGCAGCAACAAAGACCCAATGCAGTCAAAAAATAAATAAAAATTTAAATTAAAAAAAAAAATTTTTTAAGTAAATAAATAAACCATCCAATATTTAGCTTTTGAATTCTCTTGATATACATTTCTCCAAACTGCAGTGGTTACGAATCCGCCTGCCAATGCAGGCGGCACGGCTTCGATCCCTGGTCCAGGAAGATCCCACATGCCGCAGAGCAACTAAGCCCGTGCGCCACAACTACCGAGCCTGCGCTCTAGAGCCCGCGTGCCGCAACTGCTGAGCCCAAGCGCCGCATCTACTGAAGCCTGCACGCCTAGAGCCCGTGCTCCTTGCAACAAGAGAAGCCACCGCAATGAGAAGCCCACGCACCGCAACGAAGAGTAGCCCCCACTCGCCACAACTAGAGAAAGCCCACGTGCAGCAACAAAGACCCAATGCAGTCAAAAAATAAATAAAAATTTAAATTAAAAAAAAATTTTTTTAAGTAAATAAATAAACCATCCAATATTTAGCTTTTGAATTCTCTTGATATACATTTCTCCAAAGTACCACTGAGCCTCTTCTCACCAGTTTTTCTTTTAGCGGCTCTGGTTCTGGTCACCCTGCTCCTGGCCAGCCCACTGCGTAAGGAGGATTCACGAGCTCTTGAACTCTCTTTGCTTTCCTCTGAACTATTTGAAGCTGAAGATGATGAAGAGGTACCTAAGGAATCTTCCATTTCACTTTCTAAGAAAAATAAAGCATCGACAGTTCATTACATATATTCTCCTATCTTTACACACGAGCAGTTATTTTGTAACAATAGACTAAAAGCAGATTCTTAAAATACTCTGAAGAGGAGAGTATATTTTTTAAAACTGTTCCAAAGAATAGCTGATAACATTTTGGTATTAAAAGGTACATAATCAGCATCTGAAATCAAGTTTGTTCTCTTATTTCTGAAAGTAACATGTTAATACGGGTTTGGATTCAGAAAATACAGTTTATATATTTTATAAACAAGCTTTCATTAAAAATTTAATTAGCTCCACTATCTTCTTCCTTCTGTTATGAGACAGGTATTTCCTATAGAAAAGACAATCATTTCAAGTCCAGTATTTCAGTAGGCTTTCAGGTCTCTTTCTAGTAGCCCTTCCTAACAGCATAGTTGTACCATACAGGCTTCCAAGCTCAAGAAAGAGCATTTCAACACACACACACAAAAAAAAAGGTAGAAAAGGTGTGAGATGAATAATTTAAATAGTACAGGTCATTTCCCCCCAACATAATACTTAATGAGTATATGCACAAGTGTAGGCACAAGATAGGAAACCAAATTTCCTGCTCCTTCATCCAGGCTCAGTTCTTGCATGCCTATCACAAAATAAATATTGCATCAAAATGAGTGGGAACATACTGTTGAAAGACAAAATTCTGCTCCATATTACAACCCAACTCTACGTCAAAGAACAGAGTGGCTGTTAGAGGGGTATCAGTCACCAAATCGTGTTCCTTCCTTTGAAATTGCTCTCCAGTTTGCCCACTCTGCCTGCTCCTACTGTATCCCACTTCCCATCATGTTGACTATGTTTCCAGATTCTTCTCCTTCCCCACATATCACTGCCAAACTGATTAATCTTCCTGAAACAGAATTCGTCATGTGATTCCTTCACAACAAGGGACCCTACTAAGTAATCCAAACTTTTCTGCAAGACTTGCCAGTCTCTAAAATATGGCTGCATTTTACCTGTTTGATCCTACTATTTTAAATCACAACAGTAATCATTATACCATCATCACAAGTCACCAAAATCACTCAGAGCAATATGCAAGTATGTACACACCATGGCCTCATTCCCACAATGCTAACAAAGGGTCAGCGTCAGCTACAGTTATACCACCAAATAGTAATAAAATAAACAGTTTAGAATTTACTAGGTCATCAGCTTTAAACTTACATGATTACCAAGTCCTTTTTTTAATTTAAAGAAATTTTTAAATGTCAAATTTTGCACAAATAGTGGTACTTATATCACTTTATTTAAAACCTGAATGATTCAAATTTGCTTAAAATGTGGCAGCACCACTTGCAAAGAACAGTATTTATCAAATATAATCTAATTATTCCATGTGTTACTTAAATCTCTGCTGTTAAATTTAAGTTCCTTGAATGTCAAGGTCATGTCTTACTTCTTCATTCTCTCCTCTAAACCCACAGTAACTACCAATGTTACAAACGTGAGTGCTCAACAGGTCAATATATAACATTCCATTTCTCACCAGATAATGTAGAACCATTTGTTAGAGTGACAGGTGTATTTCTCCTCATTCTTTCTGATGATGCCGCTGAATCTGAAGAATCACCAGAAGTAACACCCGAAGAGACACTAGCACTTGTCTTGCGGCTTGTAGAATAAGCTGCCCTACTTGAGGTAGACTGGACAGGAGAACCTACCAACTCAGGAATTACTTTTGCCTGAGATTTTAAGCGCTTCTGCTTGATATTTCTGGTCAAAGAAAAAATAAAACAATATTTAACAAAACAGAGGATGCCGAAATAAAGTGTATTATTACTTAACCTGAGAATAACTTTATGATCAAGACATTAAAATATTCATTATTAACATCTTATTCTAGCATGGATTACTGTTCTCTTTAAATTTGACATCATTTTATTCCAAATTTGAGTAATGAACAAATGATCCAAGTAACAGAATTACAGAAAATCATGCTGAATACCTTAGATTCTTTGGATTAAATGCTAAGAGGAGCCAACATTTATGTAATACAGGCGTTCATTCATATTACACATTTTTTTAAAGTTATATCTGCAATAGAGCTTGTGATGTGATTTGATTTTGATTGACTGATTGATTTTTGGCTGCACCACGGCTTGCGGGATTCTCAGTTCCCTGACCAGGGACTGAACCCAGGCCACACCAGTGAAAGCCTGGAATCCTAACCACTTCGCCACCAAGGAACTGCCCGTATTACAAATTTGAGTCTCAATATGACAACATTCCCTCTAGGCTCCTATTTATATATTCCTAAAGACAGTATAAAGTTAGGAGAAATTGACAAAACCTGAAGAGAAAGAACAGAGAGGCAAAAAAGAGAACAAGCTAGTTTTTTCTGAGACCAATCTGTTTACATCCAAGGGCCAATTCACCAAAATTGGCCCCTGAGCCATGGATTATGGTGAAAAACAGTGGAAGTTTAAGATAAGACAATCTTTGGGTTTAAATTACAGATCTGAGTAATATTCATGTTTTTTAAAGATAATCCTTTAAAACAAAAGGATTTGGTTTTGTTTTCCTTTAAAACAAAAAGACAAAGGAGCTTTTAGGAGCTTAAAGATAACCACAATTAATCAACTATACTTCAATTTTTAAAAAACACAGTTCTTTTAAGCAGTTATTGTTTATCATAATCAAGAAAATTCAAATTTCCAAATGTAAATAGACCATGTTTAAAGACAAGTAGTCTTTCAGTTTCCATGTGTTAAATCCAATCTGTCAGCTACAAATGGGAGGGGGACAAATGACTGTAAAACATAACATCTTGGTTTCCTCCTTTTATTAAAAAATAAAAATAAAAAAAGGAAAACTCAAACTTGTTATGTCAAAATTTTAACTTCCATTAATATCAGCTGGAGGGTAATACAAAAAGAAATAATTATATGCTTATATACTTATCGTAAGTATATACATATATATTTATTTTTTTTTTTTTGGCAGTACACGGGCCTCTCACTGTTGTGGTCTCTCCCGTTGTGGAGCATAGGCTCTGCACGCGCAGGCTCAGCGGCTATGGCCCACGGGCCCAGCCGCTCTGCGGCATGTGGGATCTTCCCAGACTGGGGCACAAACCCGTGTCCCCTGCATTGGCAGGCGGACTCTCAACCACTGCGCAACCAGGGAAGCCCATAAACTTGATTTTTAACAGTAGACAAGGTGATAGTAGCTCAAGAGTGAAAACTTTTCCTTTTTATCCTATCCTTTATGAAGAAAAAAAATGCAGAAGGCCTCAGAGACCTTTGGGAGACCATTAAACATACCAACATATGGGAGCCCCAAAGGAGACAAAAGGAGCAGAACAAAGTATCTGAAGAAATAATGGCTGAAAACCACCCAAATCTGATAAAAAACATTATACATCCACAAAGCTGGACAAATTTCAATAAGGATAAACGGAAAGAAATCCACACCTACAGTCATTTGCAAGATGAAGACAAAAAGAAAATCTTGAAAGCACCAAGAGAAAACTCCATATGCACAAGGAAGGGAACCTCAGTAAGATTAATAGCTGACTTCTCATCAGAAACACTGGAGGTCAGCAGGCAGTAAGATGACATATTCAAAGTGCTAAAAGAAAAACACTGCCAACTAAACTAGTCTTAAATAATAAAAGTGAAATTAAGACATTCCCAGATAAACAAAGATTAAGGGAATTCACTGCTCGCATGTCTGCCTTACAAGAAATATTAAAGGACTTCAGGTTGAAAAGAAATGACACCAGAGGGTAACTCAAATCTATAAAAAGAAATAAAGACCACTGGGAAAGATAATTACATAAGTAAATATAAATAACAGTATAAGTAATTTGTTTATTCTTATCTGATTTAAAAGACAACTTCATAAAACAACATATAAAGATATAAACTGACAGTAACAGCACAAATAAGAAGGAGAAGGGAACTAAACTAGAACAGAATTCTTGTATCTACGGGAATTAAATAGTATTAACCTGAAGTAGATTGTTTTCAATTGAGATGCATGGTATAATCCCAAGAACAACCATGAGGAAATCCATCAAGGGTATAGTGCACATTCAAAATGTACATGATGGGCTTCCCTGGCGGCGCAGTGGTTGAGAATCCACCTGCCAATGCAGGCGACATGCACATACCATGAAGCAACTAAGCCCGTGAGCCACAACTACTGAGCCTGTGTGCTGCAACTACTGAAGCCCGCGCGCCTAGAGCCCGTGCTCCGCAACAAGAGAAGCCACCACAGTGAGAAGCCCACACACCACAACGAAGAGTAGCCCCCGATCGCCACACTAGAGGAAGCCCACATGCAGCAACAAAGACCCAATGCAGCCAAAAATAAATAAATAAAATAAATTTATTTTTTAAAAAGTACATGAAAACAAACTAAACACTGAAAAACTCAATTTCCATATTTCTATATGTCAAAATATCTATAAATTTGATAGTAATGTAAGCTACATAGTCACAAATGGCAAAATATAAATTAATATTAATTTACTATAAAGAGAATAAGTCCTGCATTTTATATTTCTTCTCTACAACTAATCCCCAGTGAAAATAGAGTGCATTACATCTAACTGGCATTTTCCCTTACAGGATCAAATGCTCAATAGCCATACACAGTAATCATTTTACCCTCTGCATTAAAAAAAAAAATTCTTATGCAAAAGACAAGAAATATTTTGAATAATCCTTAGGAAGATTTAGTTGATGCTTTTCATTAAATGCTTACAAATGTATATAATTAAAAATTAATGCAACAGCTCTATATGCAGAGAATGCTTTCAAGCCATAAAAAACAATGACTACCTTTAGTGAATATACTGTAAAATGATTAAGAATTTTTAGCTTAATAAAATCAAAGAAGTATCACAACCTGAAATTTTTAAAAACTGCACACAAAGAATGCAATAACCAATTTACCTGATACTTTTGTTAGACTGATTGACACGGTTACAATTTTGCCGTCTCTTGAACCTCTGGCTTCTTCGAAGTTTTTCACTAAATTTTTGACCAATCTTAAAATCAGAAGAGATTTTCTTCATTTTTTCTTCAAATAAGGCAGACAATCTCAACGTCATACTGTAAATCTGCAAGGACATGAAAGCAAAACTAGTACTATAAAATATCTTTTAAAATATTTTTACAAGTAAAATTATAGTCATTGAGGCTGCTTGTAATCTATTATATCACTGTTATAAATGACTGTTCCTTACTTCATTTCCCATCCCTTCCCTGCAAGGACAGTGGAAGTATCAAATACACACTTCTCCAATGAAAAGAAAGTAATTTTAAATCAATCAACCCTAGGGTTGTATCTAGGGTTTATGTCTGTATGTCAATGGTTCTCAACTGGTTTTTTCCACATCTACCTGTACAAATCCCCAAAATGCCTCCTTCTCCCCAACTTAGATAGGAAGTTGGTTTTTTTTTTTTTTTTGCGGTACGCGGGCCTCTCACTGTTGTGGCCTCTCCCGTTGCGGATCACAGGCTCCAGACGCGCAGGCTCAGCAGCCATGGCTCACGGGCCCAGCTGCTCCGCGGCATGTGGGATCTTCCCGGACCGGGGCACGAACCCGTGTCCCCTGCATCGGCAGGCGGACTCTCAACCACTGCACCACCAGGGAAGCCCCCTGGTTGGTTTTAAGGCTGCTATTTAGGCAGCAGAAAAGCAGTGTCTCCTTGGGGCAAGGGAACAAAAGCACTTCTACACTACTCTCTACTTGAAATCTGACTGCCTCTGATGCCACTTAGATTATTATTGGGAAAAAAATGACTGGATTGCTTACATCCAAAAGGAGACATTATGCCCTATAACTTTATATAAGATTGTGTTCTAATAACTTTTATAATTAAATAACATCAAATCTTCAAAAGAACAGCAATGTAATGTTGAGTGCCACTATAAATAACTTTTTGGCACAGCTCTGTATTCACAGGAAGTACTCTTTACTCATCCACAATCATTCCTGTAAAGTAAAAATCTAATATTCAAAAGCTAAATATCAATCATTCTGGTGCATGGTAGAGGAGGGTGAAGAGACTAACACTTGGGAACCTTTAAAAAGTATGTAAAATGTATGAATTTGCCATATTCATATATATATATATATACACACACACACACATACATATATACACACATACATATACAGGTATCCCCACTTTCAAAAACGCTACTTTCTACCACTTCAGTTTTACAAAAGACCTACTTTATTAGTACTTGTTTTCGCTAACTGAAAAAAAAATCCAAAGAAGATTTTCACTTCTATGAAAAAAGGTGAAAACAGAGTTCAGCATTTGTTTGCAGCAAGCTGTTATAGAGGTAGTGCGTACCCCAAACAGCAAGAGTAGCACCGCCAAGCTCCTTCCCCAGCAACTACACTCAGCATCTCAGCGTCAGGTCATCACAGTTTTTTGTTTGTTGTTTGTTTTTGTTTTTTTAGCAACGTCCCAAACCAGAGAGATACATTTATTATGGTTGCTGAGCTTGCACTGACACGTTATCACCCAGAGTCAAACCAGAGAGACACATTTATTGTGGTTGCTGAGCTTGCATTGACACGTTATCACCCAAAGTCCATCAGAACCATTAGGGTTCATTCTTGGTGTTGAATATTCTATGGGCCTTGACAAAAGTATAATGACAACAGATTTTCCCTTTCGGCACTTTGAATATGTAATTCGACAGCCTTCTGGTCGGCAAAGTTCTGGCAGAGAAATCAGCTGACAGCTTTAAGGGGTATCTATTACGTTATGACTCTTTGTTTTCCTCTTGCTGTCTTTAGAATTCTCTCTTTATGCTTAGCTTTTAACATTTTAATTATGATGTGTCTTGGTGTACATCTCTTTGTGACACATTTTGTTTAGGCAGGTCACCACAGTTTTGAACTGTATCTGTGAGCATCTGTGCTTTATCTTGATCTATTCCGTGTATCTGTTATCAAGATGTGTCCTAAGGTAGCTAGTTCTTCACCTAGAAATGGGGTATGTTCAAATACAGAAGGAAACCTATATACACATACATATAATAAGTATATGTGAAATCTGTAATCCCTCTTTATCTTTGAAGTGGTTTTTAACAGTTATTTCCAGTATTTTGTATATATATTAAATTTATTCTTTTCCCTCAAACCTGAACTCTAGCATATGTCACCAATTTTAACAAGAGTGATTTTTTTCCCTCAATCATATTAAGTTTGAAAGCTCTGATACTCTTGAGTACCACCACTTTCATCTGAAAAATTCAATAATACATTTGAATTAAAAATAAAATTGTTTAACAAAAATGAATGCTAAAATTATTGGTTCCTCAACATGAAAAAGGGCATGTGTGAAAAACCCACAGTTATCATTATATACAATGGTAAATGACTGAAAATCTTTCCCCCTTAGATCAGGAATGATACAAGAATGCCTGGTTTCACCACTGTTATTCAACACTGTACCTTAAATTCTACCAGAGCAATTAAACAAGAAATAAAAATAATTCAAATTGGAAAGGTAGAAGTAGAACTATCTCTATTTGCAGATGAAATGATCCTATATATAGAAGCAATCAAAGATTCTACAAGAAAGCTATTAGTGCTAACAAATTAATCCAACTAAATTACAGAGTATGAGATTAACACACAAGAATCTGCTCTGCTTCTATACACCAACAATGAACAAGTGAAAAAGGAAATTAAGAAAGCAACTGCAGGGCTTCCCAGGTGGCGCAGTGGTTGAGAGTCCGCCTGCCGATGCAGGGGACACGGCTTCGTGCCCCGGTCGGGGAAGATCCCACATGCCACAGAGCGTCTGGGCCCGTAAGCCATGGCCGCTAAGCCTGCGCATCCGGAGCCTGTGCTCCGCAACAGGAGAGGCCACGACAGTGAGAGGCCCGCGTACCACAAAAAAAAAAGAAAGCAACTGCATCTCAAATAGCATCTGAAACAATAAAATATGTGGGAATAAATTTAACCAAGGAGCTGTAAGACTCTCCACTGAAAATTACAAAACATTGCTGGAAGAAATTAGACCTAAATAAATGGAAAGACATCTGGTGTTAAGGGATAGAAAAACAGTAGTCAGGATGTCAATACTGCCCAAAGCAATCTACACATTCAATTCAATCCCTATGAAAACAGACATGGAAAAAGTCAATCCTCAAATTCATAATGAATTGCACCCCCTGAACTGCCAAAACAATCCTGAAAGAGAACAATGTAAGAGGACTCAAATTTCCTTTACTGCCAAACTTACTACTAAAGCTACAGTAAACAAAACATTATAGTACTGACACAGAGACACTCATATGTATAAACCAATGGAACAGAACTGAGTTCAGAAATAAACCCATATATCTATGGCCAACTGATTTTCAAAAAGGGTGCCAGGCCATTTAATAGGGAAAGAATAGTCACTTCAACAGATGTTGCTGGGACAACTGGATTTCTACATGCAAAAGAATAAACTGGACCTCTATCTTACACCATACACAAATATTAACTCAAAATGGATCAATAGCTTACATAAGAACTAAACCATAAAACTCTTAAAAGAACACATGAGGTGAACCTTCATGACACTGAATGTGGCAGTGGATTTTTTTAAACTATTTTGAACACTATTTCCAAACATTTGCCTCTATAAATTACTCCTTAATACATATGTTTTGTGCAAGTAGTATTTTCCACAGTTAACACTGTCTATAAAAAATAATTATTAAAATTAGAATTAATGGGGCTTCCCTGGTGGTGCAGTGGTTGAGAGTCCGCCTGCCGATGCAGGCGACCGGGTTTGTGCCCCATCCGGGAGGATCCCACATGCCGCAGAGCGGCTGGGCCCGTGAGCCATGGCCGCTGAGCCTGCGCGTCCGGAGCCTGTGAGCCTGTGCTCCGCGATGGGAGAGACCACAACAGTGAGAGGCCCACGTACCAAAAAAAAAAAAAAAAAATTAGAATTAATGGGTCAAATGGCACTTAAGCTTCTGACACATATTTTTCAAATTGCTCCATAATAGTGTTGGCATCTTACAGGCTGTGTGACGCTAAGTAGCAATGGGTTCTTAAACATGAAACCAAAAGCACAAGAAACCAAGGGAAAAAAAAATAGATTAATTGGACTTCATCAAAATTAAAAACTTTTGTGCATCAAAGGACATTATCAAAAGTGAAAAGACAACCTACAGACAAAATAACTGGAAAACATTCATCTGATTAGGACTTAATATCCAGAATATATTTAAAAATTCTTACAACTCAACAACAAAAGGACAAAAATCCAATTAAAAATTGGGCAAACCACTTGAATAGATATTTTTCCAAAGAAAATATACAAGTGGTCAATAACCACTTGAAAAGATACTCAACATCATTAGTGTACTGACTATATTTTCTTATTTTCTGTATCCTTGATGCTCTGGCATTTGGAGCCTCGATCCTGGAGAGACTACCCCATCCCAGGGCTAGTTCCCAGAGATAGCAAGTGGCTTTTTTTTGCAGGTGTACCTCTGATACAGAAAACAATCAATCCAGAGATCAAACACCTAACAAGTCTTCTTTATCAAACTCTCTCATACACCAAGCCAATATTCCCCCTACCCAAATCACCCCAGGGCCAGGAATCAGACATCTAGAGACCACCCCTACAGATCAAAGCTCCAATTACTACAAACTAGCCAATCCTAGACTGTTTACTCTGCCCTGCCTTGCCGTCCTGTGAAAACCCCAATCTAAGCTCTGTGCTATACTCTTCCCTTCCCTCCCCTCCCCTCTGCCTACTCATCAACCTTGTATCACACACTTCTGTTTCTAGGGATCTGTGAGTATAAACTTCTTCCTTCGTGACAATTCATGTCTGCATGTCTTACTATATCTGATTTAAATAAATTCTAGATATAATTTTTAGTAAGTCATAACATAAATACAAATCAAAACTACAAGGAGATAACACTTCACAGTTACTACAATGGCTATAATTTTTTTAAAAAACACAGAAAATAACAAATTTTGGCAAGTCTGTGGAGAAACTAGAATCCTCGTACATTGCCAGTGGGAATACAAAATGGTGCAGCCATTATGGAATATACTTTGGTGGTTCCTGAAAAAGCTAAACATAGAATTATTCTATGAACCAGAAATTCCACTCTTAGATATATAACCAAGAAAACTGAGGACAAGAACTCTTACAAATACTTGTATTCCCATTAATCACAATAACCAAAAAGTAGAAACTCAAGTGTCCATCAAAAGATGAATAAGCAAAATGTCATATACCCATACAATGAAATATTATTCAGCCAAAAAAAGGAATGAAGTTCCAATACAGGCAACAACATGGATGAACCTTTAAGGTACTATTTTAAGTGAAATATGCCAGACACAAAAGCCAAATATTGTGTGATTCAATTTGTACGAAATATCTAGAATAGGCAAATTCAGAGGGATACAAAGTAAATTAGAGGTTACCAAGGGCTAGTGGAGTTACTTGCTTACTGGTGACAGAGTTGCTGTTTGGGATGATGAAAGAGTTCTGGAAATAGCAGTGATGGCTGAGCAACACTGTGAATGTAATTAATGCCAGTGAACTATACACTTAAAAATGGTTAAAATGATAAATTTTGTTTTATATATATATGTAACCACAATTTTGAAAATTTGGTAATATACTAAAGCCCACTAAATTGTGCACTTCAAATGCATGAGTTGTATGATGTATCCTCAAACATATTTTAAACAAAAGGGAAAAAGACATGAATGAAATTTATTTTCTGTCTGGAAAGAAAGTCTCACAAATGGTGAATACTGACAATAACACAAGCTTGGAAAAATGTTAGACTTGTATGTTAAACTGATCCAATAAGCAATTTGGATACTGAATGCAATGAAAAGGTTCTCAGATTAAGAGAAGAATTAATGCAGGCAGTCTGATAATAAGTAATGAGGGAGAAGTGAAATTAAGACAAAATGGTTAATTAGCAGTGATAGTCACTGATGATAGAGAAAGTGCTGTAACATCAAGCAAGGGCTTTATTTTAAAGTCTTACTCTCAAATTATTGCTTTTTTTTTTAATTACCCAGCACACTGGCTACAAAGGTTTATGAATATTCACTGAGAGTATGTGTACCCTTTTGTGTATTTATTATGTTTCAACAAGTTTTGAAAAGTTATCCAACACAGAACATTTGAACAAAAATTTAGGAATGTCCACTCTACTTGTGTTCTTAACTAATCAGATGGCCGATGTGTTTCTTCTTCAGATAAAAAACATTAGTATGCCATCAGTAGTCCACGCTCACTTCAGATTTTCCTTTTCTTACTTTTAATATTCTTCCAGCCTCTATCACTAAGTTCCCAATCCACTTTTCAAGATTCCCATATGTAAGAAAACACATTTTTCTCACTCTATACATCAAATACAAATTTGTTCATTTTTCACTGGTGTCCTCACTCGCACCAGTCCTCTTTTGTTTATAAAACTTGAGGAAAGCGGAACAGTGTCACAAGGAAATGATGTTTCCTAAGCAGATGCCTGGGCAGTGGCACTCTATGCTTAACAGTGGCCTTACTCTACTCACTGATCTTTTATGCTCCCACCTCCACCAAACACTAGAAAATTACCATCTACACAGATCACACGTACTCTTTTTTTTTTATAAACCACTTTTAAAATTACCTTTGATCTTTTATTTGGTGTATATGCTTTTGCATTGCTAAATATCAACCGGATGTCTTTGCAAAATTCCAAAGGGCTGTCATAATTTCCCGCTTCTAAAGTTTCCCTTACTGTTCCAAAATCCATTGGAGTATCTATAATATCTCGGTAATCCTAGGTTTTAAAAACAATAATTAGTTCAAAGATTCGATTCCTGTTTTTAGAAATGTAAGTGCATCAAATCTCTAAAATATTCAAAATGACAGAAGAAAAAAAGGTTACAAGGATCTTAAGAATCATCAATAATTTTAAAGAAGACATCCAAACATATGGACAAGAAATATAACAAAATTATATACTTGGCAGCAAGATATGAAATTGTTTTTATTTCCTTCTTTATACCCTTCTATAATTTCTAAGCTTCCTACAGTAAATTTGTGCTTTCTAATCTTTTTTTTTTTTTTTTTTTTTTTTTAGGTCATTTTCCATTTCCCTATTAGAAAGTAAAGACACACTTTTAACCAATTCATAGTTTTCCTGGGGCTGGGCCTACTAATCCTCCAATTATATTACGTAACACTGGTTAACTAAGTCTTAACCCAAGTTACAAGGGTGTCTATTAATTCAAGTAAACTGTGTAAAACAACTCTTCCACAGCTGAATTAGTGGTCAGAGACAAAGTTAACAGGAAACCTAGTCATCTTACTTTTTGGTTGCTGGGGGTTTTTTCTTTCTTTTTTTTTTTGGGCCATGCCACGTGGCTTGCAGGATCTCAGTTCCCTGACCAGGGACTGAAGCCGGGTCACGGCAGTGAAAAACCCAGAATCCTAACCACTAGGCCACCAGGGAATTCTAGACATCTTACTTTTTAATTTGAATACCTCCATCCTAATCTCCTCTACACCAACAAGAAAAGCCCCAAACATTCAAATAATGACAACTTACTGGATATTCAACCAAATCAACAGGTTGTCTAAATGGTTCAGAATCTTCACATTGAAATATTAAGTTCACTAGTTCCTTACACTGTTTCTTCCAATTGCTTTCAACATAATTGGTTGCTTTGATGCTCCTTGCTTTCCAATCATGAACCTAAAAATACATTCATAATATTAAAAGTTTTTTCAATCTTGGAAAAGCCACACTATGGTATGATATAGTATAATGGTAAGAATGCAACTGAGCTGTTGTCTTCTGTATTATGTCATATGTCATTACATGATTTTCTATCTACTTGGGGAAAAAATCCACTTCTTTTAAAAAACCCAGTGTCACATCTGTTACTCTAAAAACATTTTCATTCCACCACTTATCTCCTAAGTTTAGAAAATGTTCTCACAGAACGTGAAGTATCACACTGGATAATGCAGTAGGCAGAATAATGCTCCCGAAGACGTGTACATCTTAGTCCCAAGAACCTGTGACTATGGCAAAAGGGACTCTGCAGATATGACTAAAAGAGTAGATAGACTTTGAGATGGGGAGACAGTCCTGGATTATCAGGGTGGGCCCAGTGTAATCACAAGGGTCCTCATACAAGGGAGGCAGAAGAGTCAGAGGCAGACTGGAAGATGCTATGCTGCTGACTTGAAGATGCAAGGGGACCATGAGGCTCCAGAAGCTGGAAAATGGAAGGAAATGAATTCTACCCTAGAGTTTCCAGAAAGGAACACAGCTATGCTGACACCTTGACTTTAGTCCAGTGAGACCCATGCCAAACTTCTAATCCACAGAACTACAAGGGATTTTTATTGCTTAAGGCACTAGATTTATAATTTGCTACAGCAATCATGACAAATACTAAACAGATACTAAATACTTAGAAGTCTGTTTAGAAATGAAATTATATGAAAATGGTAGTAATTCAAATCTTAACTTTTCATTGTTATTTGAGGCAGCATATTATGAAAATTGATGTGATAAAAAGCTTAAATTTAAGCAGCATTTGAATGAAATATAAGATAACACTATTAAGCATTTTCCAATTAATAAGCTTTACTTTTAATTAACATTTACATAAGAGCTTCAAGAACTGCTGATGACACCACAATTTTAACTACCCAATATCCAAAGCTTATTTCCCACTTTGTTCTCCCCTATCCTCCCAACAAATCCTCATTTTTAAAAAAGGTTCAGTCACCAAATCCTAGTTAATTTTCCCATTAAAAGGTCTCATCTTCTTTCCTTCCTCTCTATTGCAAGCCAACACTATTCTTTTTTTTTCTTTTTTAATGGCCACGCCACTGTGCGCTTGTGGGATCTTAGTTCCCTGACCAGGGACTGAACCCGAGCCCTCGGCAGTGAAAGTGCGGAGTCCTAACCACTGGACCGCAAGGGAATTCCCAGCCAGCACTATTCTTGACTAAGTTTCCCACCTTTTCTCTCAGATTCTTGCAATGAACTCCTAACTTTAATATAAATCTATCTAACTTTAATCAAAATCTGTTTTGGCTATGGAATTGACTCTCTACTGTAAATTTAAAAGAAATCTTTGGTTTACAATATCACCATAATCTGCTCCCAACGTAACAGCCAGACACAACCACTTTGCTCACTCCAAAATTCAACCCCTACGCCAGTCAGGCCAATGCTCTCAGTAGCCCACTGACACGCCACACTTTCCTACTTTTTTAGCTTGAATCATAATAACCCTTACTTTTCAAGTGTCCTCTTCTTACTCTATCTCATTCTGAGGACACAGTCCAAATCCCAACCCTTCCACTAAACCTTACCTAGCCATCCACCTTACAGTGATTTCTCCCATTTCTCTTGTAAAATATTCAATATCAGTATCAATGTAACTTTTCAAAGACAACACCTAAAATCTTATGTTGATTTTAAAACACAGAGTAAATAAACAACTAAGGTTAATCACACAAATTAACTTACTCTCCTTCTTCCAGAAGATGTTTTAGGAAGATCACTATCATCCTAGGAATAAAAATCAGAGCATTTCAAGTGTTAATATTTTCATTAGATATGCAATAATCTTAGCATATCAAAGACATTAGGTTTACGAGGGTTGTAACTTGTTAACAAAATCTCAAAATACAGACTATCAGATGGTCTTTGTGGCACTCACCCTCCAAGAAACCAACCCTTATTCTTATTCTTAATAACCATTTACATTCCCTAACGTAAACATGCACTAAACCCAAAATATAGCTATAAAAAGTTGCCTTGTGCATGTCCACAGAAGACATGCCCAAGGAGCTTTAAATTTGTGTTTTTACCTCTTCCATAAAACTCAGAAGAGTCTCCCACAGATTCCTACATTTTGTACACTACACATTTTCTTATTCCCTAAATCACATATTAGCATCCCCATTTTTATTCCAATGAAAATCAGTGAACTACAATAATAGTTTGTGTAGAAACTGACACCACACTGTTTTTAAAAAAATATCCTTCCTGCAACTCCATACAACAACCTGATTTTCTATGAAGTGAAATTACACAACATCAATGATATCTGCCTTTACTTACACTTCAACACCATCTTGAGTGAAGGATTTTAGGGTACTTACAGCATGGTAAAGTTCATTAATTTTTAATTACAATTAAATCCAACTCTCAGATACTGATTTTTTTTTTTTTTGGCTGTGCCACATGGCTTGTGGAATTCCAGTTCTCCAATCAGGGATTGAACCCAGGCCACAGCAGTGAAAGCACCGAGGCCTAACCACTGGACTGCCAGGGAATTCCCTCAGATGCTGATTTTACCAAAAACATATCCAAGGTACTTCTTATAATACACCTTTCTCTATCTCAAATTTGGAAAGAGAACATATTCCACACCTAAGTTAATTTACTTAGACATAACTTGTTTATTTAATATCAATTATTGGCTATTACCTCATTGATGATCTAGATAATTTTAAAATGTAGTTTTATCAAATGCCCTATTTTCATAGTTCATTGGAATATAGCAAGAATTGATTTAGGTAACCAACGTTTTCTACTTCACTCTTCATTCTAAGTTATCATTTGAAATTAACAAAAATCATTATAAAATTGACAAACTTCATACCAAATCCCCGGCATTTTGTTCATCATTTTCAGAAGTGTTAGAAAGTTCTGAGATATTTGTACAGTCTTGACTCCTAAAAGACAATTTTTTAATTTAACAGTATGCAAATGTAGTCCCTGTCTCCAAATATTCAAACTACAGGTTAAGATACAAACAGTTCCCCAACTATGCAAACAGTTCCTATGCACACCTAATTTCAAGCAGTAGAATATCAGGTTTTTACTCTGTCCTCTGTGGAAACAACTGACCATACTAGAACACTGAAAGTTAATTTTTTTTTTTTCAATTTAAGTGTGTACAGAAATACTATATGTATAGCCTCAATTGGATGAATACACGGATGAGTTTTTCAAAGTTATCACCACTAGTAATATTTGTACAGTGAGTACCAGGAAAATGGTTGATTTGAGATAAAAAAGAATAGAAGCAAAAAAGTAAAAACTAAAATAAATTATATCTTAACATCACTGTAAACACAGCAGAAAAAAGAATCATAAAATAGGGGTATCTAGACACAACGGAGATGAAAATGGGTATGTGACCTTCCTGAAGTAGAAAGAAGAAACTTTGGGAGGAGAGGCAATAAGTTTGAGTCCTCCAGACATCAGACAGATTCAGCCCAGGAGAGTGAAACAGCTGGAATCAGTTATACCCCAGTTTGTAGCCAGATACTGAAAATGATGTCAGAGTTTATAAATTATCTTCTCCAGTATATAATTCTTTCAAAGAATTTTTATAACTGGGGGAAAGGCATACAAGGTCATATAGCAAAATCATTCATTTTAAAGGAAAGAGGCTGAGTAATGTGTGCAAAGTCACCCAGAAAAGTTCACCAGAACGGATTAGGTTAGAACCTGGATCTCAATTTGCAGGTCAGTTTTCATCCTACTAGTCTAAATCGATTTCCAAATGCAAGAAAAGTGTGGAATATTCACAGGATACAATCCAAAACAGATTAAAACTCAATCTAATCATGAGAAAATATCAGACGAGCCAAATTAATTACACACTACAAAATAAGTGTCCAGCACTCATATAAAATGATGAAGTGATAAAAGAAAGGAAAGACTAGAGAACAGATTAAAAGAGACTAAGAAAACAAAACAGTGAATGCAGTGGGAATTCTGGATTGGATCCTGAAACAGAAAAAAACATTGATGTAAAAGCTGATGAAGTCCAGATAAATTCTACACTTTAGTCAATAGTACTGTATCAAGGATAATTTCTTAACACTTCATAAAGACACCACAGTTGTGTAAAATGTTAACCTAAGGGGAAAACAGGTGAAGGGTATATGTATACATAGGGCAACTCTCTGTAGTATAAAATTATTTCAAAATTTTTAAAAATAGAAAAAATTGGACTATTCAATTTCTCATTCCTTTACCTAAATTACAATCACAAAAGAAGAAATGTAAAGAAATATCATATAATGTAACACATTAAAAGGGTATAATTCAGAGAGCACAAATTAAGAACTGGATAGTTTTAAGAGCACAATATGCAAAGGCACTTTTCCACAACATCTATAATATGAGGTCACTTACTTGATAAATTTCAAAAGCTGGTCAGTTATCTTCTTAGCTGATCTTGCAATTACACTCTCAGGTTCATTAAATGTTCTGGCATTATGTTCTATATATCTGACTTCCCAAACTAATGCAGATAGCCTCCTTCAAAGTAAAAAACAGGCAATTTAGGGCTTAAAAAATGAAAAGACAGAAACCAAGTAAAAAAATCCAGCATGTTAAGCCAGCATGATATATTAATTAAACCATAAGTGTAAAGTTATAATGAATAACTTTCTAATACTGTCAACTTGATCACAGTCATAAGCAATTATACTGGAAGCTGAACTGCAGAGAATACATTTAAGGACTGAAAGTCGTAACAGATCACTTAATCACATCCAGAAAACCAAAAGGGCAACCCTCCCTTTTCACACTGCCTATAGTTATATTTGAAGCTATTGAGACTCAATGAAGAAAATGTGTTAAATACCATCAATCCTAAGAAAGTCAATCTGACTATAAACTCACAAACTGGTTTCTGAACGAATGCACTACAGAGGTAAATTAACATCAACAATGTGAACTCAAGAAGTCAGTTTTTTGTAAAGATAATTTCTCAAAGCAGCTGAATCATACAGAATACCATCACCTGCTTTAAAAAAAAAAAAAAAATCACTGAGAATGGGAAATTTTATAGTTTTCAAAGCTCTAGAAGCCAGAGATAAAAAGTTGATGACTCTGGGGATTTAATCTTTCAAAGGCCAAAGTCATTATTAACTAAATTTTATATTTAAATGGAGCAGCTTTTGCAAGAAAAACAGACTACTAAAGACTGAGGAATGAAACATGGTACTTCTCCTTATTCAGGTTCTATCCATACCTACCCACAGGCATCTAACACACTGTCCTACACAGGACCAAGAAATGACTATAACAAAAGAAGAGAATGAAACAGAAAATAATGTCAATCAGCCCCCACTCCACCACTGTCACTATCAGCCACCATTACCTCTGTTAACTCTACCTGGTTAAATGGCCAAATATCTTTTCAAATTTTTTTTAAAGTAGGTTTCTACTGACCTGTAAAATCGATTAACAAGTCTCATTCGAATTGTGTACAGATCAGTTGGATAGGCCACTACAGTACAGTACTTTGGATATGTACACAGATCAACTGGACCTGCAAAAGCTGCTGCTATATCTGTAATGGCAAAAGGAAGAATTTTCATCAAGAAATTCATTACCTCTAAGTGATATTTCTCTACAAATCATTCATAACACAGAGCTACAATTAGCACTACAGGCTTACCCAAAAAGTAATAAATACAAATTGTAGTAAAGAACACAACCACAATTATGCTACTGTTTTAAAATACTTTTGTGGAAAAGAAATCTTGAACATAAACTTGTCACCGTAAAAAAACTTACCAAGATTCAAAAGTTGATCTATACCACTAATAATTCGTTCACATTCTTCATCTCTCGATTTCTGACCCCATTCACCATCTTGGGGTTTGTAGAGCAATTTCTCTAGCTCATCTGAAGTGACAGAAATACTGGCTCCTAATTCTTCAGGTGGATCAACTATGATTCCATCAAAAAAGAAAAAAAAAATCAAACCAAACTAAATACACACTATATTTAAATTCAGTTGTCCAAGTTCATATACAAGATACTAATCAAAGGAAAAAGAAGTTACTTTATAGCAGAAAAACCTGGCAGACACCACCTAAATTAAATGATTAAAGTTAATATTCCCAGTAACAGGACAAACTGCTATCACGTGCCTCCTGATATGATGCACTGAGAAAGACATAACGTCACTTCTCTGACACTCTTGCCAAATATGCAAACTCTGGACTTAATCATGAAATATATCAGACAAACGCAAACTGAGGGAAATTCTACAAAGTGGCCAGTGCTCTTCAAAAGTGTCATGGTCATGAAAGATAATAGAAAGATTCAGGGATTCCAGACTAAAGGAGACGAAGAAGACATGGCAATGAAATCCAGTGTGTGAAAGAACATTAGGACCATGGTCAAAATTTGAAAAAGGTCTATAAGATTAGAATTGTATCAATGGTATTTTCTGATTTTGATAAATGCACTATACTTGTGTTAAGATGTTAACATTTGAGAAAATTGGGTGTTCAGAAATTCTTCGTACTTTTTGTAATATTCTTAAGTCTGAAATTATTTCAAAATGAAATGTTTAAAAAGTGCAATAAAAATTGATAATGGAAGAGTACGCACATTTTTAAAAAGAACAAGAGGCAATGTAAATAGTCACAGAATGGTTTCTTGAAAACTGTTTTTTTTAAAAAGGAGAAAAATGTCAAAAGAAAGAAGACAAACGTATCAATCTAACAATCTGATAGGTAAAACGATGTTTTAATATTTTAAATTATTTAAAATATTATTATTTTAATATACCTTTCTGAGACTGATAATGCAAATGAGCTTTTCTTCATATGCCTCCAAATTTATTTTTCTGCCTGTTCATGTCTTTTGACAACTCTTCTAAAGACTTATTGGCCTCATTAACATGAAGAATCTCTTTATGCAAGTGCTTTTATTGATTTGGTATCGTTTACAAAGCGGCAGCTATAACTAGCAGTTAAAAGCACTGGTTGGTGCCAGACGGCTTAGGCTAGAATCCAAACTCCTATCCTTTTTAGAGGTGTGTGACTTAGCTAAGTTACTGAAAACGCTCTGAGCCTGAGTTCCTTCATCTGTAAAATTAATAATAGAGCATCACCTCAGAGTAAGATTAAATGAATCAATACATATGAAGTTCTTAGCAGCAGAGTAAGACCTCAAAAAAATGTTGGTTTTCACTTATCTATATATGTTTTATACAATGCAAAATGTCATTTCATATTGCTAAGTGTAGTTATTTAGAAAAAATTTTTTTGAAAAACACTCCTTAGTGGGAAGCAGCCGCATAGCACAGGGAGATCAGCTCAGTGCTTTGTGATCACCTACAGGGGTGGCAAAGGGAGGGTGGGAGGGAGATGCAAGAGAGAGGAGATATGGGGATATATGTAGAAACTAACACACCATTGTAAAGCAATTATACTCCAATAAAGATGTTAAAAAAAAACAAAAAGAGGAAAAAAAAGGAAAAACTCCTTATTTCCAAAGTAAAGCAAGGCAACAGTTGGAGATATGTCAGAGAATAAAACACAAAGGGGGTTTCCTGGTGGCACAGTGGTTGAGAGTCCGCCTGCCGATGCAGGGGACACAGGTTTGTGCCCCGGTCCGGGAGGATCCCACGTACCGCGGAGCAGCTGGGCCCGTGAGCCATGGCCACTGAGCCTGCGCGTCCGGAGCCTGTGCTCCGCAATGGGAGAGGCAACAAGAGTGAGAGGCCTGCGTACCAAAAAAAAAAAAAAAACACAAAGGAAAAAGGGCTTGACCCTTAAGGCAGACACAAGAAAAAAACACAGGGCAAAGATTTCATGTGTCAAAAATGGTGCAAGTGGAAGGACACAAGTTCTTGCCTGTTTTTATGTTGAATCAACACTAATATAAAAGCAAGCTTGATAGTGGAGAGATGGGAGCCAACAGATATACAGGGTACCCCTTCAAAAAGTTTAACAAGAATGAAGTAATTCAGTAGCAAAATGTTCAAGAAAATGAAATGAAAGCTGTTCTAAGGTATAAGACACAAATCCAAACTTGAATGGAGATAGGAAGGAGGAAACTAAAATTGTTGGAGGGGATGAACTAAGTGTAAATACCAGGTCCAAGAGAAGTTCAAAGGAGTGGGACAGCAAGCACTGGAGAAGATACGGCCTTTGGAACAAAGACCTCTACTTCTCAGACAAGTTGAGGTAATGCAAAAGACAGAAGTCAGGTTAGAGCTCTTCTCGGAAGAAAGAACAAGGGTAAAAGAATGAGGAAAGAGAAATGGAGGCTAAGTGAAGGAGATCAAGAAGAGACTAAAGCACAGTTACATGAGAAATGACAGTTGGTGACTAAGATACAGCGAGCAACAAGCTGGAAACAGGATAAGAATTAAGGAGCCAGATACACATAATTCTGTTCACTTGTTTGAGTAAAGCTCACAGTTATGATAAATTTTAAAATGTTTCTCAAAGACCACAAATGTGCTCTATGTGCATTAGTAACATAAAAACTTGAAAATGTATTTTCATTGTTTAAAAATTACACACCATTATCAGGTATTGGTTCCATGTCCCATGGGCTAAGTTTTTCAATTTCAGTATTGTCCCACCTGTTAAAACCAAAAAAAAAGTCTGGTTAGCCCTTCATAAAGACAATTGATAGCACGTATAAAATAGATAACTAATGAGAACACCGTGTACAGCACAAGGAGCTCTACTCAATGCTCTGTGGTGACCTACATGGGAAGGAAATCCAAAAAAGAGGGGATATATGTATATGTATAGCTGATTCACTTTGCTGTACAGCAGAAACTAACACAACATTGTAAAGCAACTATACTCCAATAAAAAATAGGGGCTTCCCTGGTGGCGCAGTGGTTGAGAGACCGCCTGCCGATGCAGGGGACGCGGGTTCAAGCCCCGGTCCGGGAGGATCCCACGTGCCGCGGAGCGGCTGGGCCTGTAAGCCATGGCCGCTGGGCCTGCGCGTCCGGAAACTGTGCTCCACAACGCGAGAGGCCACAGCAGTGAGAGGCCCGCATATCGCAAAAAAAATAAATAAATAAAAAATAAACCTGTGGCTAATAACTAGGTACCCACTACAAGAGTAAACAAAAAGAAAATGCAAAAAGTAACCTCACTGTCGCAGTAAGTTTAAATATTAACAGTATGGTTTTTTCCGAATAGGTTATAACAAACAAGTATAAAAATGTATGGTGGATTCCAGGACAAAACCAGAAATCCTGTGTGGCCTGTACCCAGGGTAAGTGAAGAAAGATAGTGTGAAGGCCTTGAATGCCACACTTCAGAATGTGGACTTTGTTTCCACAGCCAATGGAAAGGCAGCAAAGACTTTTTTTGAACAAGGGAAATGAAGTAACATGTGCTCCTGAACAATGATCCCGCAATATTGGGTTGAGGAAATATTAGGAGGCTACAAAAAAGGTCCCAGGGAAGCAAGCAGAACCTGTACCAAGGCGGGTACTAGTAACAGAGGCATTCTAGAGAGATGCTGCAAAGGTGAGACTGACGTGACTTAACAACGAACTCAACGGTGTTTTTTTTAACCTGAAACACGTCATTCATACCACAACCTGCCGCAGCGAACAAATGTTTGTAGATGACTGGTTTTCGTCTGCATACATACCTAACAATGTAACACTGGAAATGACTATCAGGGTACTGTGGCTGATACGGCTCTTGACTCAGCACCGTTCCAAACCACCAAGCATCGTCAATGATAGAACGAAACCTGTCACCTATGAGAGAGACGACCAAGTCTGAGACATCAATTTGCTAACATTAACATTTTTAACTTACAAAATACCTATGACAGATAAAACAAATCAAATAATATTCTTATCCTAAACTTAGCCATTCTTCACCACTTACCCGCAATCTTTAGTGATAAAACATACGTGAAAAAGACATAGTACTACACTCGGCAATTTACCAAAGGTATAAAACCATATAATATAATTGATGAAAACGGTTTATGACTAGGTTCCATTATTTAATGGATCCAAATGCCCACTCCAAAATAAGTTCTATTACAAACAACAAAATTTAACAAAACTCAAAAATCTTTTACAACGATGTATACAAATCAATAAATATTTAATAAGCATATTAAATATACTTATGAAATATGTAACTTTCCCTGAATAAAACAAGTTATAAACGTATGATCAGAAGTTAATCCATGATTCTTCTAAAGTTGCTGCTATATAAATATCTCCACATAAAACGGTGTTCTAATTCTTAAGATCTCATAATAAAAGTCAGGTCTAAATGTACCCTTAAAAATACGTATTTATTATTTAAAAGATTTAAACATCCACATACCCCATTATCTCAGCATAATATAAAAGCAGACAAGCAGAGCTTAGGAGAGCTCCCTATACAAACCAAAGTAACTGGAAAGAATACTTCAACTGACTTCAGTGATTTTAGATTATACATATACATTTCTAAATATATTCTATAACTGTTAACAACTTCTAGAGAAAGAAACTGTATTCGATCTTTGTTTTACATATATTACAAAAGAAACACAGACTGCTGTAATAACCCTATCTCCTCCTTCCCATCCATCCCATCATTTTCAAAACAAAATCAATATGAAAAAAAGTTACTTATCCTTCATTAATAATTCTTTGGTAGATTAACAATTCCTTCTTCAAGAAAAGTTTTACAGAAATAGTATCAATCAAAATTAAAGCTACATATCACTCCCAAGAAAGAGAATATTCCCCACAAATGGTCTTGACTAAAGAAAGTATGCTTTCAATAAATTCTGTAAAACTGAAAAAAATAGCAATATCACAACTATTGGAGCTACATGTTTTGAGGTTAATATATTTTCAAATTTATATAAACATGATCTTTAAGTATATTTTACTTCAAAATCATTAGAAACCCATAAGCCCCTCATCCCACCACCCTTCTACCATTAATAAAATTCAACTTTTGGCAGTATTTCATTAATACAGATATTCCAAAACACTTCAACTTTAAAAAGAAGTCTTAATAAATTTTAACAACAAACCTTTTTAATGGAAGGAATATACCAAAATTTTGATGTAAACCAGGATTGCTGTCCAATTCTATAACGTAAATAACCTAATTTAACAAATATCAATTATAATATTTGTTACAATAAGTATTACCGTAATAATAACAAATCCAGGGGCTTCACTTTGAGAACCTAATATAAAAATATATGGTTACTAAGTGAGCCAGTCTTTGACACCAAGAATTAGTTAGGTAATATTTTTCTTCCCTATTTATCTATCATTAGAATACTTTCAGTTGAGATAAAAATAGTTCTTTGGTATAAGACTAAAAACTTTAACTTAAAAGGAGGCTTAAAAAATTCATTTTCTCATGGTAAAAATGGGCATTTCTATTCCATTAAGATTTTTCAAATAAACCTATTTTGGCTAGTCAAAAGCAGGATAAACATCTGCTCAGTAAAAAGTTCTCACAAGCAACTTCCTATAATAACTGCTCAAACTTCAGCAGAAGAGGTAAGATTTTTATGGGGGAGCAAAAACAAATTAATTAGCATAGAAGATATGATACAATAATTTCACAACCTCAAAAATAAAATAAAACCCACCAAATTACAAGGGGTAATCAGGAATCAATCTCTAGCATTTACTTGTAGAGAATCGAGGTTAAGAAATTTTTTTGAATGGGTATGTTGGTAGAACAAAATGAGAGCTTCTAATTTACACATCATGGGGGTTGAAAACCAGACTGGCTAGGAAACTATAAAGTTCTTTGGAACTTGGCTGTACAATATTAACTTCTACATATTCCAGCTGTCTGGTTTGTTTTTTATTTTGTTCTGTTTTGTCTTTGGTGGCTAAATGCTTCTCTTCAAGAAAACTTTCCTTTACATCTCCAGTCCCCAAAATAACCCTGATTACTTGTGTGGACGTTACCATTAAAAATAGTGTACTAAAAAAAAAGTCTACTAAGAGCAGCCACACTCTCCGATAAGATTTCGTTTCAAATAAGGACAACTCAGGGAATTTATTTACCTGTTTCTATTGCCTGCAGAAAAAGGCTGCAGGAATTATGAAAATTAATGAGGTCTGAACATCATTTATGAATGTGTACACCAGCTGACACAGCCTAGGTAGAACTCAGTATTTCACTAAAATTGATAAAAGGAGAATGACTTTTCATTCTCCTAGGTGACTAAAGTCAAACTCAATACATGAGCTCCCCAGACAGTATTACATACTGGAAAGTAATACATATACACCTGTGAAATAACTATTACAGTTGCTGGCCTAATTACAGTCATCAATTATGTCCTGAGGAGATTAATAACCTACACAAGTCTAAGCAAGTGAGCCTACCAGCCTGCCTTAAATAGTCACCACGAAAACCACATTGAAACCACATTCAAAAAGCCACATTCAAAAGTTAGTGCCTACCTTTAGGTGATTTTATTTTTTCTGTCGACCCATACAATGCATGGTTATAAAGCGTAAGTTTTACACAAATTTTTTATGTTTTAAAGGAATGGTTACCTCAAGTCAACCTATTTAAGTCTGGGTTGATATGATTATCAAAGGTAAGATATTCTGGCATACCAGAACATTATTGTGTTATTTTTCAAATTTCTTATTGTTTTACATTACAGGTAATTTTGTTAATTATACCAGTGTCACATTAAAGATGGAGTAATGCAGTGTGGACAAGTCTGAAAGGAAACAGAAGGTCTACTCTGGCCTATATTCCAGGAGTAAGAAATCATCCTTCCAAAATGTCACATACCACACCAAGCCCTAAGCAAAATATACTTAGCAGTCTTATATTTCTTTCCAGAATTTACATGTTTGCATCCACCATAATAAGCAGCACCACAACCAAAATATTTAGAGCAATAAAATGAGAGATTCATTTCTCAGGGTATATAAAATTCAGTAAGGACAGACTTACAAGACTGCCAGTTCCTCTGTCTTGCTTCATCGTAAAACTGACGCAATACAAGAAAGTCAATAACATCTGGCATATCATGATATCTAAACAAAAATAAAAGACTGTTAAATTTCCTGCAGAGCAGGTTATAGTCTAGAGCAGCAATGTCCAAAAGAAATACAATGGGAGCCACATATGTAATTTTTAATTTTTGACTAGCCTTATTAAAGTAAAAAGAAACCAGTGAAATTAATCTTAATAGTGTATTTTATTTAACCCAATATATCCTAAATATTGTTTCACCACATAATCAATACAAAATAATGAGATATTTTACATTCTTTGCCTTCATACCAAGCCTTCAAAATCCAATGTGTACACTTACATCACACTCAATTCAAATTAGCGACAGTTCAAGTACTTGGCAGCCACACGTGGCTAACAGCTACCATATTGGACAGCACAGGTTTAGCAAATCATTCTAACATTTTCTCAAAAACAAATGCGGAAGCAATTTCCACTACAGGCCAGAATTCTCTACACATTTAAGTGGCATGAAAAATGTATAAAACACACTCCCGCCTAATTGCTGCTGCAGTACCAGTATTTTTACTTCCAGTGGGTCCCAACTATCAGAACTTCAACTTACATCTTGGGCTGTCCACAGTGCTCTACTATTTACCCTGCAGCTGAATGCAAAGGACATGCTGATCAGCGAGAGGGAAAATCTAAATTTAAATAATTCCATATTTTAAAAAGTAACACGTACCTAATAGAGAAAGATTTGTCCATAAGTTTTCCAGTCGCAGGATCTATAAATGCTAGTTTGAGGCAACAAAGTGTAGGGGGCCCAACCTCATATCGTATTCCAACTATTTTGACCAACTCTTGATCCTTTAACAGATATTTTTAAAAGAATAAATGGTTAAAATAAAGCAATTCCTCAAGATTATAATTCTCCACATATTGCCAAATTAAGTCAGCTCACAATTTAGGATTCCAAACCAGAAGAGGGGTTTAATTTACCATTAATTACAATCGTTTTTGCTAAATCTTCACATCTTTTTGAAGACCGGTATTTAACACTGTTTCTAACGTAAGGAATATACCAACTTTAGAAAAAAACACAACAAATGTATAAGAAGGAACACACAAATCACCCATCAGCTCAGTGTCTAAACATAACCACCGGGCACAATCAGAATTTCCTTCTGGCTTTCTTCTCTTCCTAGAGAAACATTTTCATTTATGTAACTTTGTATTATGCAAATCAAAATATGTAAGCGTTTGGCTTATTATTCTTCAAAAACTTGACAATAAATTTCTACCTAATACATTTCAATAAATATGTGTTGAAGATCTATGTGCCGTGACCTATTCCAGGCACTAGGGGTAAGACAGGGAATGGGAGAAACTTCCTACCATGATAGAACCTCCTACTCATTATACTGTAATTACCCTTCCCCCAGTACCTGTTTCCTTAATACTAAGAATATGAGATGATTCATCCATTTATTCACTGCACAAAATATTATTGTTATAATGTGCCAAACAAAGTGCTAAAAATACAGTTGGCTCTCGTTATCTGCAGCATTCTTACTATTCTATAGTGCCACCCAAAATGATGAATTAGTGAGTTCCCAGTGAACACTGAACCACTGCTCCTGGAGGGCATACAAGGCTAGGTGGCTACAGGCCCCCAGTCTTAATATTTCAGTCACCTAATTAAGACAGTATCTTGTGTAATGTGAATTTCTATGTGAAGACACGTCATTTTTTTTTTTTTTTTTGCGGTACGCGGGCCTCTCACTGTTGTGGCCTCTCCCGTTGCGGAGCACAGGCTCTGGACGTGCAGGCTCAGCGGCCATGGCTCACGGGCCCAGCCGCTCCGCGGCATATGGGATCCTCCGGGACTGGGGCACGAACCCGTGTCCCCTGCATCGGCAGGCAGACTCTCAACCACTGCGCCACCAGGGAAGCCCGAGACACGTCATTTAATCTACGTTGTTGAGTCATTAACATTGAACTCACAACCAACAGCACTATGACTCATGCCTAAAAGAAGCTTATCTAACACACAGATTTTCTCCGTAAGGTACATCATCATCTTCTTGTACATAGTAACACAAGACAGCACTTTAGCACTACGCTAGGGGGCCATCTTAAACAGCAAGTCACCAACACAAAAATCTGAAAAATGTTTAATGTGGTACTGAATAGACTGCAAGAAGAACATTTATGTACAATATGAGAGCTCAAAAGAAGGAAGTATCACCTTGTTCAACCTCAGCTGAGAACATGCTGGGCAGACAACTCAAATCTTTTGCCACACTGTGCATGTCTGCAAATGACTAGAAAGCACCTTGAGTAGTGATTTTGGTGTTACAAATAGCAAACAGTGAGAAAGGCAAATTCGTAAATACAGAAAACAAGAAAAATGAGGATCAGCTGTCGTCAGGTACACAGTAATAAGTGAAAGAGACACAAACTTGAATGTATCTAAAGCCAAATTCAAAGAAGTAGAGCCATTGAGTTTTTTCATCTTCTAACAGTTAATGAAAGTATCAAAAATATGAAGTATAAAGATTAAAAATCACCTGTAATACTACTCTACATGTAATCACCACTAACATTTTAATGTATTTATTTTGGTTGACCATGTATGTCTTTAAATTTTTATCATAACCAAAACCAGAATTTCACATCCCATTTTTCCTCTTAGTAACACACTGTGAATACGTAACATTCATTCTACAAACATTTTAAAAGCCTCGGTTACTTTTAGTGGTGGGCTCTACATAGTAGCCAAATGTGTGAATATATCATGGTTTGCTTCGTTCAGTACAGTGGGATATTTGGATTTTTTCCTAATTTTTTGTTTTTATAAACAGTGATATAGAATTTAAATTTGTATGCACTTCTGGTTGTTTCCTAAATTACCAAAAGTAGAACTGCTGATTTAAAAGGTCTAAATATTTTCAGTTTCAATTCCAACTGCCAAGATACCCTGTAGGGAGCCTGCACCTGTTTCATGCACCCTTATCACCAAGCTGAACAACTATTAACAAACCTAAACCTTTGCTACTTGTTAAAACATGGTATTTTCTTTCTTTAAGTGTTAAAAATATGTATATACATAAAATTGGTTAAGTACAGAGAAGCTAAAGTTTTTTCTGTATTTTATTACATGTGAGGTTAAACCTTTTTCTCCAACTTGTATTGGTTTCTTTGAAAACTTGCACTTCTTTTGAAAATCTGTCCTGGGTACAATCATTTTAAGATTAATGATATATACAGCCAAGCTGCCTTCCAATAATGTACAGAGTGCCCAGTGACAAGCATGTCTTCTGATTAGACCTTAATGCTTAGCAGGTAACAGCAGAAATGTTTTTAAGTTGGAAATTAACAGAAAGGTAGTAATGAAGTATGCCTCCAGTAGGTTATTTTTAATGGATTTATAAATAATTTAACTATACATGTATGTGCTAACTGTTTAATGATTTAATAATACCATCATCTTACCCTAAGATCCATTTTTCTCCATGGCTCCTTGTTAGGGTTCAGTTCATATATGTTATTTCTTCTGACAGCCTCAATATAAGCTTCATGGCCCTGTCGAAAATATATTACCTACAAAAGGGAAGTATACATTTAAAAATAAAAACCTAAGAGTAATATTAATTTTACGTTCCATATTCACATTTTTAAACTTTATTACTCTCACCTCATCACCCATTTGAGGAACAAAAGGAGACTTCCGAAGTGTGGTGTCAGTTATCCAAACCGGAGGATGAAATTCATATAAACGTTCCATGTTTGCAAGCTCTGCCTGAGTCATCCTCCGCAGATTCTGCCAAGGGGAAGAGAACAAAGTTTAGTAGAATAGAAAGGGGCAGCATGCACTGTTTAATTGAAAAACAAAAGACTTCACCATTCAGAATGGCTGTTTTATTAGCATGTCACCTAATGATTAATTTTTAAACAGCATACATATTTGGTTCTTTAACATACATAGGAACATTACCAGCTGTGCAAGCATTGTATATCTACCTAGCACCTTCCTAGCGTCTCCTGAATTTCTAACAGATTCTGCATAGCACTTTACATCCTATGAAGCGGGTCTAATTTCCAGCTGGATCCTCTTCAACACACTAAGGCTGCTTTGCCAAGACTCCACAGTGAATTTCACCACAGACTAATCATCTCAGGGAGTCTCCTCTTGATTTGAGGTTTTAAGACTTGTAATCTTACATATGATATCACATGTGGAATCTAAAATATGATACAAATGAACTTTTATGAAATAGAAGCAGACTCACAGACATCGAGAACAACTAGTGGTTGCCAAGGGGGAGGGGGGTGGTACAGGGATGGAATGGGAGTTTGGGGTTAGCAAATGCAAACTATTATATTTAGGATGGATAAACAACAAGGTCCTACTGTATAGCTCAGGGAACTATATTTAATATTCTGTGATAAACCATAATGGAAAAACCATTAAAAAAACGACTGGTAATTTTAAAATATAACCACAAATTATTTGATACTCCTCCTTTCCTCTCTAAGAGGTGGAGCCTACGTATCCTCCACTCAATGTGGGCTCCAACTACTTCTAACAAATAGAAAAAAGCAGAAGTAACAATGTGCGACTCCTAAGACTAGGTCATAAAGGGCTTAGCCCTTGCTTAATTTTTGGATCACTTGCTCTGGGGACAATCAGCTACCATGTCAAGAAGACACTCAAGCAGCCCTATGGAGAGGCCCATATGGTGAGGAACTGAGGCCAGCAGCCAACTGTCCCATTAACAAACTTCAAAGATCCACCCCCAGTCAAGCCTTTAGACACTGTGACCCAAGCTAACATGATGACTGCAACCTCAGGAGCCAAAAATCAGCTAATCAGTTCCCAAATTCCTGATTCATCAAAACATGAAATAATACATGTTTCTTGTTTTTAAGCTAAGTTCCAAGATGATCTGTTACACAGCAGTAGATACCTAATACAAAGACATAGCATCTTTAAGTAACAACAGCTACCTATATGACAGGAGCACATGTAGCACTGTACATGGAACAAGGTACAGCAATATTACAATTAGGAGAAAAGTATGAAGACAGAACATGTCAAATGAAAATGGGAAACAGGACAACAGCAGACAAAACAAGAAGAAAGGATCTTAAAATGCCTTGAAATATATTTTTGGTGTTGGAACTGGAGGACAAAGTAAGAGTTATGGTGGGGATCTGAGCAAAATAGAGCTTTCCCTCTAAATTACAGATTCAGAAAAGTATAAGTGCCAAGTCCAACTCAGAGCAGATTAGAGAAGTTTTAATAACAAAGGAAATTTTCCAAAAATAAGTTTGTTTGCATTGTACGTTTGACTCCTGATGATGTATATCGATCAAAAAATAATAATAATAAAGCCTCCAAATTCCCACAGATTTCTAATTTCTAAATATGGACAGAAACTATAAAAGTGTAGGCAGATGGTATTTTTAAAGATATACTTTTCTTACCTCTTTTTTAGGCTTATTTTCTTTCTTTCTCTTTCGTCTCCTTTTTGGAGGAGATAAATTCTCAGTAGACATTTCGTCCTCTGAACTACTACGAAACCGAGTAATTCGTCGACGGGATGACGTTCGTAAAGGAGGCTGCAGATTGATGCCTGCGTCAGCCGTCCAATCAGAATATCTAGATGAAGAGCCACTAGGGAGGAAAACAGTTTCAGTCGTACAGAACCAGAATCTAAGCCCTAAGAGTAAATTCATCCTACAAGCTTAAGAGAGGAGAGACAACAAGGAGGAAAGAAAAGATCCTGGGAAGATTCGACTGCCCTCCCTATCAGTGCATACTGAAATGACCAAAGACCATGAGAAGGAGAAAAATCTTCACTGACACTGGGAATTAGGAAAGGATATAAGCCTGAGAAATTTTTTTAAGTATAATGTGGATGAGACCTCACAGAAGACAACATCTAGAGCCAACTAATAATACCCTTTCCAAAAGTGAAGTGTAGCTACGAAAGCAGGAGAGACTGTGCAGAAGAGCAGCACACCCCCTAAACCGCAGGAGGCTCCAAAATGGGACTAGAATTTTTAAGTGGAATGACAAACTGTCAGTGACTACACTGAGAGCCACAAGGAAAGCACAGAACAGAAAGCTCTAAGTGGACAAAGCTTCTTGCCAACAGGGGGACTCTCCCTCATATGAGAAAAGATCCCAGAGAGGGCCTAGTCCTAACTTACCCTGGAGCAAAAGCAGAGTCAAACAGGAAACTAGGAAACTAGCCCCTGGCCCACTCCCAGCTTTAGCAAACACAGAAAAGGATAAAAATCCTCTACTGGGGCCATCATTGTCCAACCACATACCTCTCAAGCTTGATAAAACACACAGTTCCAAAAGCTATTTATTACAAATATTGTTTTTGTATTATATTTTATGTTATAAAAAGAGCTGTTTTAAAAATCTTAAGAGCATCTGCTTTGTACAATAAAATTCAAGAAAAGTTGAATTAAAAGATAGTGAATATAGAGACAGGAAGGACAGTGGTGGTTGCCAGGGGTGGGTGGGGTGGAGTGGCGAACTGCTGTTTAGTAGGTACTCAGTCTCGGTTTTGCAAGACGAAGTAAGTTCTGGAGATTGGGTGTACAACACTGTGAATGTACTTAACACTCCTGAGCTGTACAATTAGAAACAAGTAAGATGGTGAATTTTATGTTCTGTACATTTCACCACAATTAAAATTAAGTTAACAAACAAAAATAAGGGTAGACAAGTGCTCTAGAAGCTCCTAAGCATAATGGAATAAAAGAAGACAAGAAAGGAAGCCAGGAGTATGGTATGGTGTTCTGTAAAGCACAGTATCAATGGAAATTAAAATAATCTGAGTCATATTTAGAAGGGAGAATCTTCTAGACTTGGTGATGGAAATGTTATGAAGAGAGAATGATATCCAGGTTTCTGGCTGAAGCATCTGCCAGGACAAAGTTGACATTTACCAAGACAAGGAACAGATGTTAACATCTTAGTCCCATGAAATTTGGATACCAAAACTAAACAAAAGGTAATACGTATGATAAAATAAAGTTTATATTTTAAGGCAGGACAAGAAAAATTAAACATCAAATTCTCTCTCTGTGTCCATTTGGGCCTCCACCCTCCCTAATGTGCAGCGGGCATCGGCATTACACATTAACCAGAGCTGCTCAAAGATGGGAGTGCCTGCTCAACAGTAAAGATCAAATTTTTTCTTTCTTCTGATGTTAGCAATTTAACTTCTTAAAAGAATAACATTCTTTCCCAGCCCTGTAGGGGGTCATAGTGCTTGGTGCTCACTTTGCAAAAGTTTACCTGGACTATGTATCCTTCGTGAACTTTATATAAAATAGCAGTATGTCATCCTGATGTACCATCATTTGTCTTGAAAATGTACAAGACTGTGCCTTCAGCTTCTAACACGGACAGGTGGAACAGTTCTCAGAGCTTCCTGAGAATCTGCTTCCCGGTTATAATCCTCAGTTTGGCTTGAATAAAAGTCCCTTTTTTGTTTTCTTCTTGATAGTTAATTGAACTTTCATCAACGTATGCAATAACTAGTAATAAATTTAACAGTGATTTTACCAAACAGACGTTGTATACTCCTCTTTATAAATGTAGCCCAAGACTAAACTGATGTTTTGAGTACACATATTTACACTGTTGGCTCAAATGTTTTAGAGTCAAAAAAAAAAAAAAACCCAAAATATTCTCTATAGAAATAGCAGTCAATCCAGCTTTCTTCTCCTTTTAAATGTATTAAAAACTCAATGTTAGTTGTTCCACAGTTGGAAGCTCTTACACCTTGAATGCCATTCAAGTATGATTCCGTTCAACGTCATGACTAAAATGCTTAGAAGATTAAAACGAGTAAAAACAGGTACCTTGAACTTTCACTGTCACTTTCACTTCTTCTATCACTTTTCCATTCTTCTTCTTCAGAAGAACAAGAACCTTCACTTTGATCACAGGAAGTCTCCTAATTTTGTGACAGGGAGAAAAATAAAATAAAAATCTTGATCTCTGAGATTAAATAACACAAGGCAAGAGAAACCACACAGTCATTCTAATCATCTCAGGAGTAAGTATGATAACCGGGTAATAAAATAGGTAAACTTAAAACAAAAAGCAAGTGTCTTTACTACATCCTTTTTCTTATCAAAAAATTAGACAATAGAAAATATTTGTGAGACTTAACACTACTACTATTAACAAAAGAAACTGATACAAGAGGCCATTCTCTGAGCAAAGTTAATAAGTCAATGTAAATGTTCTCAGTGTTTTGGACTCAAGTCACTGTAATAGGTGGGTAGTGGTATCTCATTTTACTTTCAATTCTCTAATCACATATGATGTTGAGCACCTTTTCATGTGCTTATCTGCCATCTGTATATCTTCTTTAACGTAGTCCCCGTTAGATCTTTTGTCGATTTTTAAATTGGGTTGTGTTCTTATTGAGTTTTAAGAATTACAAGTCCTGGGCTTCCCTGGTGGCGCAGTGGTTAAGAATCTGCCTGCCAATGCAAGGGACACGGGTTCGAGCCCTGGCCCGGGAAGATCCCACGTGCCGCAGAGCAACTAAGCCCATGCACCACAACTACTGAGCCTGAGCTCTAGAGACTGCAAGCCACAACTACTGAGCCCATGTGCCACAACTACTGAAGGCTGCACGCCTAGAGCCCGTGCTCCGCAATAAGAGAAGCCACGACAATGAGAAGCCCGCGCGCCGCAACGAAGAGTAGCCCCTGCTCACCGCAACTAGAGAAAGCCCGCACACAGCAACAAAGAACCAACACAGCCAAAAATAAGTAAATAAATAAATTTGTTTTTTTTTAAAAAAAGACCTTCCCAGTCCTTTTCTCAAAAAAATTAAAAAAAAAAAAAAAGAATACAAGTCCTACCACCTAGAGAGGTGGGATAGGGAGGGTGGGGGGAAGACGCAAGAGAGAGGAGATATGGGGATATATGTGTATGTATAACTGATTCACTTTGTTGTAAAGCAGAAACTAACACACCACTGTAAAGCAATTATACTCCAATAAAGATGTTAAAAAAATTTTTTTAATAAAAAAAAAAGAATACAAGTCCTTTATCAGACATGAGTTTTACATGTATTTTCTCCTAGTCCATGGCTTGTCTTTTCATTCTCTTAACAGTATCTTTCAGGCTTTTCTATTTGTCAAGTTTTTCTTTCATGGATCATGCTATTGGATTGTATCTAAAAAGTGATCATCACACCCAAGGTCACCTAGATTTTTATTATATGTTATCTTTTAGAAATTTTATAATTTTGTGTTTTACATCTACATTAAGTTTATGATATATTTTGAGTTAATTTTTGTGAAAAGACTGTGTCTAGATTTTTTTTTTTTGCATGTGGATATCCAGTTGTTCCACACCACTTGTTGAAAAGACAATGCTTTGTCCATTGAGTTGTCTTTGTTCCTCCATCAAACACTAGTTGAGTATATTTGTATTGGTCTACTTCTGGGTTCCTTATTCTATTCCATTGATCTATTTGTCTATTTTTTCACCAGTACGACACTGTCTTGAAAACTGGAGATTTATACTAAGTCTTAATGTATCTATCAGTCCTGCACCTTTGTTGTTCTTCAGTATTGTTAGCTATTCTGGGTCATTTTTTTCTCGAAACAAACTTCAGAATCTCTTTGCCAATATCCACAAAATAAACTTGCTGGGATTTTGACTGGAACTGTGTTGAATCTATAGATGAAGTTGGGAAAAAGTATCATCTTAAAAAGATGTGAAGCACAGGAACTCTCATTCACTTTTCATCAGAATACAAAATGTAACACAACCACTACGGATAATAGTTGGGCAGTTTCTTACAGAGCTAAATATAGACTTATCATAGAGGAAAATTAAACTCATATTACTAGAAAGTAGTCAATGTGAAAAGGCCACCTACTGTTTGATCCAACTATATGACATTCTAGAAAAGTCAAAACTATTGAAACAGGAAAAAAAAAAAAAAAAACTATGGAAACAGTAAAAAGATCAGTGGTTGCCCGTAGCTCAGGAAGAGGGAGGGAGTGATGATTAAGTACAGCAGAGGGGGGGTTTAGGACAGTGGAACTATTCTGTATGATACTATTATGGTAGATACATAACATTATGCATTTGTCCAAACCCATACAACACAGAGTGATCCCTAATGTAAACTACAAAATTTAGTTAATGATAATGTGTAAAACTGGTTCATCAGTTGTAGCAAATGTACCACACTAAATCAAGATGTTATTAATAGGAAACACTTAGGGAAACAGTATATGGGAACTCGCTGTACTTACTGTGTAATTTTTTTTAAACCTGAAACACAGAAGTCTTTAAAGGAAGAGAGGGGAACAAGCAGCTAATTCCCACAACCCTAATAGCTGCCGTCTACTTTAAATTCTGGTCTTGGATACTAAGCAGGTACTTTTAAATTGAGATACAACCTTTTCCTATAACAGCTACTTACATTAAGTGAATCATAAATGGATAATGAAAATGCCATGGAGAAACAAAACTAAAAAGATGGAACTGCAAGGAAATAGCTATTTTGTTTACTTCATTTGAGTAGGCAAAACGCAAAGTAAACATACTCTTAAAAAATGTTCCTCAAAATGTGAGCCCAATGTTATTCAAGGAGTACAGATTCCTAGGCCAACCACACTAGATCTACTCAACACGAGTCTGCTTTTTACACTCAAAATAGACTTCTAAAAAATCACAGTAATAAAATAAACTCTTAAAATCTACTACCTGGAAACCATGCATTCTGGGAAAAAGTTTTAAATGTTTTATCTGCATTAACTCTCAAAATACTTCTGTAAACAGAGGCAGGGTTAAGAAAAAGCTAATGAAACTTAAGTTTCAGAGGTTTTCAATTTAACTTGCCTACCAAGGCCCTGTGTCTATCTGTAACTTTGAATTCTTTTTCTAAAGAACATCCCTAAAATTATACAAGATTCAAACCCCACAAATCTTGGATCTGTCTTGCCAATGAGTTTTGTATTATCTCAAGTCACTACCTGCCCACTACTACCTTTTCATATATAGAGAAACCCAAGGCTAAGAAATGTAAAGAAATACGCCTGGGGTCACAGAAGAGTAAGTATAAGAAATGGAATCAGAAACCAGGCCAACTCTAAAACCCATACTTTTTCTACTATCAGTGCTTTCCAAACCAAAGCGTAATGGAACCAACATACACATATACACAACCATCTCCACCCATCAGCAACACTCAGGAGAATGAATTCATACCACTGTAGGAGGTAAACTACCATAACACAAAATTATGACTTATCTTAAAAGGTCAAGTGGATTTAACATTCTACATTATACTTGTGTTAATTTAAAAGTTCCCCATTAATTGCAAATAAACCAAATTAAGACATAAAATCGTAAGATTAATACTACTGATCTAAAAATTAAAACTCAATCTATAATCATTCCTGATTTTTCAGAAACACTTAATAAGAATTAGTTGCTATTTCCCTAGCGTAATATATATGTATACTGTAGAAACCTAAAACAAAGCATCTTACTTATTGTGAAAATAGCAGACACACTGACAACAGGAATATGGTCCACTATCTCACTAGTATTCAACAATGTACTGGAAGTATTAAACACTGCAATTAGACAAGAAAAATCAATTAAAAGTATAAAAATTAGGAGAGAAGTAGCAAAACTGAACATTGTATAAATGAGAGTGTACCTGGAAAACTTCACAGAATCCAATGATAAAATTAACTCAAAAATACAGTAATGTAGCAGGGTGGAAAAAATTAAAACTTGAAGGGGGAAAAAGGCCAAAAACACGATAGAAAAATGGCCAAAAGACATGACACACAATGCACAAAGATGAAAAAGACTCTAAATATATAAAAATATGTACAACTTCACACATAAGAGAAATGTAAACTACACTGTAAATAAACCAAAGACAAAAGGACAAATATTGTGATTCCACTTACATGAGGTACCTAAAACAGGCAAATTCATAGAGACAAAGTATAAGAGAGGTTACCAGGGGCTGGGAAGAGAAGGAAATAGGGAGAGTTCTTGTTTAATGAGTACAGAGCTGCTGTCTGGGATGATGAAAAAGTGCTAGAAATGAAGAGTAGTGATGGTTGCATTCATCTGTAAATGCAGTTAATGCCACTGAACTGTATACTTAAAAACAGCTAATGGTAAATTTCATGTTACATATAATATTCTATCACATAAAAGAACAGCCAAAACATATAAAAAATAAAACTAAGATACCATCTCTCGCCAATTCATTGGCAAAAATTAGAAATTGTAACACACTGTTAGTAAACAGTAAGAAAACGGACACTCTCCTACACCACAGGGAGGAAAGCAAGTTGGAATTCTCCTTTATGAGGAATTTTTATCAGCATCTCATAAGATGCAAACGTGTTTATCTTTGGGCCCAGCAATCCCATTTCAAGGAATGTACCCCCCCCATAACATCTCCATCATTAGACAAATACATACATCTACAAGATTATTCATTGTAGCATTATTTAAAATGAAAACGCTGTAAACATCCTAAATGCCCATAACCAGGAGAGTGGTTAAATAAACTGTCACAATCAGATAACTTAAATATGATGCAGCTCTTTAAAAATAAATAAATAAGGAAGGCACTTATGAACCGATATGAAGTGATTTTAAGAATATTTTAAGTGAAAAAACCCAAGTGCAAAAGAGTATCTGTGGTATGTGACATTTTGTGTACAAAAGGAGAAAAAATATACATGTATCTAATTGAGTATATAGGGGAAAGAAGAAAAAAAAACACAGGAAAGATATGCCAGAAACTCGTGAGGATGGATGGGAACATTTATCATAATTATCCGGAATCATTAAAGGTTAAAACATGCTCAATACATATAAAGAAGAAGAAAATAAATAAGAAAGGTGTTACACAAAATCATTTAAGTGAACGGTTAGCAGCTAACATTATTGGATATTAGGCAGTGTTTTAAACACTTTACATGGTTAACTAAACGAATTCTCACAACACCTCTGAGGGACATACCATTAATTACTTTTACAGATATAGGCAGAGGCACAAAAGTTTAACCAACCTGTCGAAGTAGAAGAATTTGGATTTAAATTCAAACCCTATGTTTGACGACTACCCTAATGCTTTATAGAGGAATTCAAATTGTTCATCCTTATGTAACATTTCAATCCTCAAAACATTCCTGATTAGAGAATACTAACATTCTAATATTAACCTTTAAAAACTCTTTACAGAAATACTGATTTACCCCAAAAAAATCAAAAAGAAGAACAGTAACTTACATATGATTACTGTAAGTCATGAAAAGGGTTAAGACAAAGACTTCTTAGATATGACGGCGAAAGCACAAGCAACTAAGGAAAAAACAAACTAGACTTCATCAAAATGTAAAACTTTTGTGCTTCAGCGGAAACAAGCAAAGAAGTGAAAAGACAATCCAATAAATGGGAGAACATATTTCAAAGTCATACATCTGATATAAAGGATTTGTATACAGAATGTATAAAGAACCCTTATAGCAATAAAAAAGACAACCAAATTGAAAAATGGGCCAGAGATTTGCATAGATATTTCTCCAAAGACATACAAGTGGAAAACAGCACACGAAAACATGTTCAACATCATTAGTCATTAGGGGAATGTAATCGAAACCACAGTGAGATACCATTTCACATCCACCAGGACAACTGAAATCAAAAGGACAGAACATAATAAGTGTGAACAAGGAGGTGGAGAAACTGGAAACTTCATACATTACTGACTGGGAACATAAAATAATACAACTACTTTGGAAAACAGTCTGGCAATTCCTCAAAAGGTTAAAATACAGAGTTACCATATGACCCAGCAAACTGACTCACAGATATAAACCCAAATGAATTGAAAACTTATGGCCAAACAAAACCCTGTACATTAATGCTGATAAGGAGCAACATCCGTAACAGTCAAAAAGTAGAAATAATACAAATATCCACCAGCTGATGAGTGGGTAAACAAATTGTGGTCTATTCATATAATGGAATATTGGGCAATGAAAAAGAATGAAGTATTCATCCATGCTATACATGGAATCAGCCTTGAACATTACACAGTAAGTGAAAAAAGCCAGACACAAGATCATACTGTATGCTTCCATTAAATGAAATGTCCAGAATACAAAAGTCCATGGGGATAGAAAGATTAGTGGTTGCCAGGGGCTTGGGTGGAGTAAGTATGGGAAGTACTTGCAAATGGGTACAGGGTTTCTTTTTAAGTGATTAAAATATTATGAAATTAAATAGTGGTGGTGATGGTACAATTTTGTTAATATACTAAAACCACCAGATTGTACACTTATATGGTATAACAAAGCTGTTCAAAATTGTTAGAGAAATTCAAATGTGAAATTTCATCTTAATCTCTAGAGAATACTATACTTCCACAAAATTTCAAGGTAGATTCAAAGTAAAGAGTTAAGACAAATTATTCAAGATTATTTTATATATTTTAAAGTTATGAAACTCACATGTCTTACAGAGCTTGAAGATTCATTTCCAGAAGACAACTCAAGCCGTCCAAGATTTCTTCTACCATAATTTGGATATTTACGCCTACATGTCCTCTGCCTAGACTGTGACATCAAAGCCACGGAATCAGACTGAAACACAAACATGCAGATGAAAATCAACACTTAAGTAAGTACAATCTTCAATAAAGTATTTCGCATTCTATCCAATCCCAAAAGGATTTAAGGCAAAAATAATAATAATAGTTCAAAAAATAAAATATTCTTGAATGGGTATTTTTGCCACATACTGTTAACCAAGATTGGTTTTTGTTACTTTTAAGATATTTAGAAAACATGGCTAAATTTAGGCACATTAAATCATCATTTTCTAAACTAAACCGTAAGTTAATTGGCTTACCATAAATTAGATAATAATAACTATAATCCAAAAAAGAAATCACTTTAAAATATATATCTTAGAAGTGAAAATATATATTCATATATTATGACGCAGTAACCAACCTTAAGGAATATATCACTGTGTGAATACACAGGTATAGAGAAATATCTGAAATGATCCTCAAACATCAATCCTAGTTATTTCCAGGTTTTAACTTTTTGGATGATTTGTTGTCAGTACTTTCAGTTGTGCTTGAATTTTTTAAATATCTTTTTTTTTTTTAATTAAAACAAAATAATTAAATAATCTTTTAAAATCAGCCAAATAAAATAGCTAGATTGAAACGGCAGGGGAGGGGGGGCAGGGGAGGGCACATGCTAGTCCTCCAACACCAAAGTCACGTATGCGAGATCACTCAGTGAAAGTACATATTCCCAGAACTGATATACAAAATCAATTTTCACGTTAGTGCCATCTGTTTGATAATCATTGAGATGTTTTATCATTTCAACATATCCTGAACAATATATCCTGGCTGATTTTAATACAACTCTTCTTTCCTTAATTTGTCAGTACTTTTTTTGTTAAGGCAAAAACTCCTATTAATGAATTTCATGACTAATAATATGTAAATTCAGATGGACCAAAACTACCACTAAGAAGAACAAGAAAATGTGTCAAAATATATATTTTTTAAAAAAACGGTTTGAGGGCCCTATATACCTAACAAGGCTATGAAGATTTACAGGACCAATACACGAAAAAGGATACAAGCAATAAAAAAGAACCCTAGAATTTCACTCTGGAAGAGGAAGCTGAAAGGTTTAGCAGGTAAGCAAAAAACTGACAGACTAAACTCTTGAGTTATGCTAACAAAAATTACAATTCGGAGTCTCCTATGTATAGGCAAACACCTCAAGCTTCAGCTGTTAGCCCAAAGAGCTATAATCTATACCTATAGGTAAACCACAGATAAACAGTAATCCCAAGGAACTAAAAGCCCATCCTTGTCTGGGTGAAGGTGATACAGGCTTGAGAGTGGCCCTAGTAGCCTACCAGAAGCAAATTAAAACCTTCTCTGGAGAAGAAATGCCATCCTAGGCTTCAAACCATCTCTAACATCTAACATTCAATCAAAAATACAGGCAACAAAGAAAATGTGATTGTAATAAAATGAGAAAAAAATCAACACAGAATGCAAACAGATTAACAGGGGAACAAGATAATGAAATAACCAGAAATGGGTTTTTTTAATAACCAGGGCTGATTTTCAAGGAATTAAAATAAAGAGAACTTCAGCAGAAAACTGAAAACTCTGGAAAATTCTGAACAGAAAAATACAATAACTAAAACTAAGAACACAAGGTTATTAGCAGGATACACACAGCTGAAGAGAACTAACTAAATGGAATATATTCGGTCAGAAAAAAATTCAGAACAGCGAGAAACAGCCTAAAAACAAAAAAGACAGAAAATAGGGCTTCCCTGGTGGCGCCGTGGTTAAGAATCTGCCTGCCAATTCAGGGGACATGGCTTCGAGCCCTGGTCCAGGAAGATCCCACATGCCACGGAGCAACTAAGCCCGTGAGCCACAACTACTGAGACTATGCTCTAGAGCCCGCGAGCCACAACTACTGAGCCCATGTGCCACAACTACTGAAGCCCGCACACCTAGAGCCTGTGCTCCGCAACAAGAGAAGCCACTGCAATGAGAGGCCCATGCACTGCAACTAGAGAAAGCAGCGCACAGCAACGAAGAACCAAAGCAGCCAAAAATAAATAAATAAATTTTTTTTAAAAAAAGACAAAAGGGAAAGACAAGAAGTAAAGGATAAAAACATGTACTATGCAAACGCTAGCCAAAAGAAAGCTAGCATAGCTACATTCATATACAAGAATTTGAAGAATAAAGCACTACTAGAGATAAGTTCATAACGGTAAAAGGTTCAATTCAGTAGGAAAAAGGGAAATTCTAAATTTGTACACAACAAATAACATAGCTTCAAACTACACAAAGCAAAGTAAGTAGAAACAAAGAAATCTACAAACATAATGAGACTTTAATACTTATCTCACTATAAGCAAGAGTGCAATCGTTTTGAAACCACATGTGGCATTAACTACTAAAGTTGAACATACACATACCCTATGCTCCAATAATTTCACTCCAGTGCATATACTCAAAAGAAATACAGATGGGGCTTCCCTGGTGGCGCAGTGGTTGAGAGTCTGCCTGCCGATGCAGGGGACACGGGTTCATGCCCCGGTCTGGGAAGATCCCACATGCCGTGTAGCGGCTGGGCCCGTGAGCCACGGCCGCTGAGCCTGTGCGTCTGGAGCCTGTGCTCCGCAAGGGGAGAGGCCACAACAGTGAGAGGCCCGCGTACCGCAAAAAAAAAAAGGTAATAAAAAAAAGAAATACAGACAGATACCAAGAAATATGTACAAAATGTTGAAAGCAATATTGTTCCTAACATACTATTCCTAATTCATATTCCTAACATGAAAACAACCCAAATGTCCTTTAAGAATAGATTAAACAGCAACATTCTCATTAAGGAATACTATCCAACAGTGAAAACAAATGAACTTCAACTACTCACAACAAAGACAGATCTCACAAGGGCAAATGCAAGCCAGATACAAAAGATTACATATACATACTGTATGACATTTAGATCAATGTTTCTTATCCTTTTTTTTCTTTTCTTTTTTTTTGCGGTACGCGGGCCTCTCACTGTTGTGGCCTCTCCCATTGCAAAGCACAGGCTCCAGACACGCAGGCTCAGCGGCCATGGCTCACGGGCCTAGTTGCTCCGTGGCAATGTGGGATCTTCCCGGACCGGGGCACAAAACTGTGTCCCCTGCATCGGCAGGCGGACTCCCAACCACTGTGCCACCAGGGAAGCCCTTCTTACCCTTTTTTTAACATTACCACTACCCTATAGGAAACTTGACTTTCTCCTAATTTGCTCCCTCGAATTGTAATACCACAGACATACATACAGTATGTAAACACTTATGTAGTATATCTGTACTTTGTACATCAACAGATTAAGTATAAGGCTTAGCCTTCTTATCCAATACAGGGTTTAAAATAGGTAACATTTTTAAGACAAAAGCTAAATTGAAATTTTTAAAGCTCTCTGCATTTAACTTTATAACTTTCTTGAATAACTTTTGATGTAATTTAATTACAGATTGTAATTTATCAAATTACATATCCAAATTAGAAATTTCTGAATACATAACAGCACAGTAATCAAATGTTTAAAAATCTTTCAAAACTTTTCCAGCAAAAATAAAACAAATGAAAAAATTTCTTAAAAATGTTAGTAAATTTAACTTTGAAGGCTTTTTATCATGAGAAAATATTCTAACTATAGCTGAAGATAGTCAACATTTTTTTCTTTTCAGTACTTGGCGTAATAGATTTGAATTATTTTTAAATTAAATAATAAGATAGAAACTATTTTTATTTAATTCTCAAAGCCCAAGTCATAAGCAAAAACACCACGCATCAAGGCAGTTAATGTGGCAGACAGGCATGCACAGGCCATTTCTCACAGTATGGCTACCAAACTGAATGACCAATTGAGAGAGTATCTTGCAAACACAACCATTTTCACCATAGTTTTGTAGCACTGATCCTGCATACATTTTGTATAAATTCCATTAACTTGTTAATGCTTCACATATGATGGTCAAGAAATTAAACACTAAGGAATAAGATTTTCTCAGGTAGGGTTGGGCTTTGTCGCAAACCATTGTGACATCTAAGATTTTTTATAAATGCATGATTTGGAAAACATCAGAAACAGACAAAGCTAACCAGCATCTTTAGAAGTCAAACAGTTGGTTACCTGCAGGAGAAAGGAGAGAGTAGTGATTGGGAATGGATACAAAATGCTTTTGATGGGCTGGCAACGTTCTAGGGGTTATTAGACGATAACATTTTGTTTTTAGGCCGTGCCGTGAGGCATGTGGGATCTTAGTTCCCCAGCCAGGGATCAAACCTGTGCCACCTGCATTGGGAGCTCAAGGTCTTAACCACTGGACCGCCAGGGAAATCCCAACAATAATTTTCTAGAATCCTTCATCACTGTTAGGCATTAGGCTACTTCCCGCAAGTTTCAAGCCACTTTTCCTAACACCTGTACAACTTTATGTCTACTATTTTAAATCCCAAACAGAAGACTAATATTACTAATATTCTCAGTGATCAAAAAGAAAACTATAAATTTCAGTTTAATTTCTAATTTGTTTATTCCTAAGGAAATGGAATTTAGGTTACCTTTTGTGAAAGATGGAGAGTCTTCCTCTTTCTTCCAATTATATAAAGATTTCTTTCTTCTTCACCTTTCTCTATTCTGAAGTCTTCCAACTTCCTACAAATTTAAGTACCCAGTTATATTAATTGCTGATAAATAAAGGATATATAGAGAAAAAAACTAATCATTATGATTCTGGGAATCATAACTTAAGTATTTTTTTAATTAATACAGAAAATTCCTAAAGTTATAACAAAACTTAAGGCAAACTACACTTTTCTAGAAATTTAATATAACCAAAATCTCAGAGGCAGCTAGTAGGTCCTATTTTTCATATTTAACACAGAAGTATTCATTCATTTGTATTTTGATTGGCCCTATGAGGACCAACTCAAACAGAATCTCTCATGTTAGCTACTCAGAATGTACCTACGACTTTCCAAGATTGCAAATCCATTCTCTAAAGGATTCTACTGTATCACTCAGCATCTCCTTCATAAAAACTCAAATGTATTTTAGAATAGAGTTCTAGAAAGAGCTATGCTCTTCTTTGGGAAAATTATACTGCAGCGGCTAGCTGACTCACAAAATCCATTCTTCTTTCTTCCTTAGAAGCAAAATCTCAAATTTTCATCTAGGCTCTTTGCTGCTCTAAATAGAGACTGTATTACCTTGCCTCCTCTGTAGCTAAGTGTGGCCATATGGACATTCTGGTCAATGAGTTATGAGGAGACATGTCATGTGGGACCATTAAGTCTGCTTAAATGAAATCCCTTCAACTAGAAATGTCCTTTTTGCCGCCGGGGAAAATGCTGGGGAACCATGATTCTAGCCTTAAACTACTTCCAGTCTTCCTTTATGTTAACAAGATAAATGCTCGTTTAAGGAACTATTCTTCAGGACTTTCACTCCTGATACCTATTTGCTTCCCTTGATTTTGACAACAAAAAGTATCCTAAAATGACACTTTCAGTTCTGATGACCATGCAACTCAGACATAATTTTAAGGCTTAATTATAGAATGCTGCATACACGACAGTGATTTTCTGTATTTCTCATCCCAATTCCAGATTTTGCTTTTCATTAGTTTATCGTATACTTATAAACATCCTTAAATTCACTGTATGAAATATAAATATTATCCAATATTACTTCACCCATCAACTGACTCTTCTGGCTAAACACATGAAAACTTTTACAAAATTACCCTCAAGGTATTAGTTATTATGAGACACAAACGTGACAGAATACTGAAACATTTTAGATATCAATGAAAAACAGTATTTGCTGCCTCCATTCTGATAACTTGAAAATCAGTACATCACAATTCAGTACAAGGAAAACCCTACGATCCACACTATACTTATGAAGTATCATTTCTCACTAAAAGAAAATAGGGCTGCTTAAGAGAAAAGACTAATCCTAAGTCTAGGTCAAGAAATTTACAAGAAGAACCTATAACACCCTGCCATGCCTGACAGCAAAGATGCTACACAAGGCTACTACATCATTTCAAAAGGACGCAGGAGCCAACCTGAAGAAGCTCCTCCTGGCCAAGATAGAAAAATTTAAACATTAACAAGGACATTAGAAATAAGCTAAATCACAGCAGTGTAATTAACACAGTGAACAAACACACAAACCGGCCACTGCAGAAGAATATAAAGGAATAAATCTTTATTTTGAAGGTAAATAAAGCAAAATGAGCAGGTAGCTATCCTGTTTTTTATACAGAAACTTGTTTATTATATACAAACTTTACTACTGGATAATCAAATAGTAGATGTGGGTAAATTTTTATTTGGAAGTAGCCAAGATAATAAAGACTTCAGAGCTGAAATATCACTATTTTATAATCCCTAATGAATTAATGAACCTGGGCAGTGAGTATCAGTTCCTGCTAGCATCACAAAAAAAAAAAAAGAAAAGAAATAAAGAAAAAGATATTATGTGCCTTCTGATGGAATTTTACCACTTACAAAATACTCTTGCAAAAAACTAAAAATATGACATTTGGAACAACTGGAAATTTAAACACTGGCTATTTGGTTCTACTGAGGAATTGTTTGTTTTTTAAGATATGACAATGGCATTATAGTTATATTTTAAGACAATTCCTTATCCTTAGAAATTACATACGGACATACTTTTAGACAAAATGATATTATGTCTGGAATATCTTTCAAAATAATACTGAAGGGAGAACAGGGGGTGTTTGTATAGATGAAACAAGATTGGTTATGGAGTTAAAGAACAATTTTGACATTTTCCTACCACATTAAAATACATCCCAACCCATTACTAAAATATATGTATATGATTATTTATACCACTAATGATTAAAATGTGTAAATAACCATATAGATATATTTTCACAGATATAAACAATATTAATAGATATCCTAAAACAAACCTAAATATGCCTAGTGGTACCTCTGGTACAACCACTCTTCGTTTCCAGGCCTGCAGGTCACGCTCTGTAGCCATCTGACTACGTGGAGCATTCTGGTGCATCTGACGAACACCTTCCACTTGTCCACTACGACGCAGACCAATATTTGGAGGGGACTGGATGTCTAAGCTTAGTCTTCTAAAACCTAGGGAAAAATTGTCAAGAATGATTACAAAACAAACTTCAATCTAATATGCATATACATTCCTCCTATTATGACACAAACCAAAAAAAAAAAAAAAGATCTACTGAAAAAACTTTGGAAAAAAGAATCTTAATGTGACTGAGATCAAAATGTAGGCTACATGGGGACTTCCCTGGTAGCGCAGTGGTTAAGAATCCACCTGCCAGTGCAGGGGACACAGGTTCAAGCCCTGGCGCGGGAAGATCCCACATGCCGTGGAGCAACTGAGCCCATGCGCCACAACGACAGAGCCTGCGCTCGAGAGCCCGTGAGCCACAACTACTGAAGCCCGCGCACCTAGAGCCTGTGCTCTACAACAAGAGAAGCCATCACAATGAGAGGCCCATGCACCGCAACGAAGAGTAGCCCCTGCTCACCGCAACTAGAGAAAGCCCGCGCACAGCAACGAAGACCCACAGCCAAAATAAATTTAAAAAGATCTCTTTAAAAAATGCAGACTACAGAACATTAACATAACTATTAAGCTCAATTTCCATTTTTATTAGACTTTCTGAAATTTAATGTACAAGCATTTTCTATAACAATGTTATATTTGCAGTCCTAAAACCCTCCTCGCCTTCCTCAAAACTGCAAACTAAAAACACATCTTTCTGGAAAAATTAGCACTGCAAATAGATGCCGCAAACTGTGGTGGCTTTATAATAAGAGCTCTAACAAAAAACATTATTTGTGACCTAAAGAGATAATCTAAGCCACTCAAGCAGGCAAGTTGCCAGAGCCCATTATTAAAAATTCACAAAAATGCAAAGTGGGGAAATGCTGGCAGCACCTGAATTGGAGCTAGAAGAGTGGGTAACAGGGCAATGCAGACCACATCAAGCCCTAAGCCTATGCAGAGCTGATCAGGTAGACACAGGAGGCAGGGCAACCTCCCAAGAGCTGGAAGTCACAAAGGATGGAGACCACCCTGGGGGGATGTGGAGGGAATCCCAGTCAAAGTACTTGTTTTCTTGAACCACAGGGTGAAGGGGATCCTGCTACTAATGCAACAAAAAAAACTGGGGGCTATATCCTTTCCTACGGGAGGCTATTAAATTTTACTCCAAATACACCAGCTCTCCTTGCTTAGGGTAAAACTCAAATATGAACAAACAAACCTCTGCATTCTTCTATGTACAACATTCTGTTCACCAATCAAATGTGAACCAATTTGCCGTGCACAACATATTATACTCCATCTATTAAAAATGACATTAAATGCCCCTGCTATTAATCCAAAATTTGTATTAAAATATATTGATGTTTAAGAAACACTTTTTGAATTGAGAACTAAAAATAAATTCTAAATTTTGTGTGTGTGTGTGTCTGCACTGGGTCTTCGTCGCAGTTCGTGGGCTTTCTCTAGTTGCAGCAAGTGGGGGCTACTCTTCATTGTGGTGGGCAGACTTCTCATTGCCATGGCTTCTCTTGTTGCGGAGCTCAGGCTCTAGGCACATGGGCTTCAGTAGTTGTGGCACGTGGGCGCCGTAGTTGTGGCTGGTGGGCTATAGAGCGCAGGCTCAGTAGTTGTGGTGCACAGGCTTAGTTGCTTTGTGGCATGTGTGATCTTCCCGGACCAGGGCTCAAACCCATGTCCCCTATGTTGGCAGGCAGATTCTTAACCACTGCGCCACCAGGGAAGCCCTAAATTCTAAATTTGACTGCCCAAGTCATAGTATTATTCTCCAACAGTTTGAAGAAAATATATGTTATGTATCACAACATTACTTGTAATAGCAAGCATGAAAAATAACTTAAGTGGCCATAAACAGATTAATTACAAAGACTGGTTATTCCACACAGTGGAGTACTATGAAGCTATAAAAAGGAATGAAGACGAGCTCTGTGAATGCAAAGAGTGATTTCTAGAATATGCTGTTAAGGGAAAAAAGCAAGGTGCAGAAAAATGCATACATATCTTGTGCCTCTTGCTCTGATGCGCTGAGAAGAACACAGCAACTATGCAGTATTCTTACCTAAAATGTCTGACCTGAATCCAATTTTGAGATAATCAGACAAATTCAAATTGAGGGAAATTCTGTGAAACAACAGGCCTGAACTCTTCAAAAGTACCAGTGCCATGAGGGAACTGTTCTAAATTAAAAGAGACTCAATAATTAAGCACATGGACCAAGGCTTGATTAAACCCTAAAATTTTAATATTGATGTTTAAGAAACACTTTTTGAATTGAGAACTAAAAATAAATTCTAAATTTTGTATGTGTGTGTGTCTGCACTGGGTCTTCGTCGCAGTGCGTGGGCTTTCTCTAGTTGCAGCAAGTGGGGGCTACTCTTCATTGCGGTGGGCAGACTTCTCATTGCCATGGCTTCTCTTGTTGCGGAGCTCAGGCTCTAGGCACATGGGCTTCAGTAGTTGTGGCACGTGGGCGCCGTAGTTGTGGCTGGTGGGCTATAGAGCGCAGGCTCAGTAGTTGTGGTGCACAGGCTTAGTTGCTTTGTGGCATGTGTGATCTTCCCGGACCAGGGCTCAAACCCATGTCCCCTATGTTGGCAGGCAGATTCTTAACCACTGCGCCACCAGGGAAGCCCTAAATTCTAAATTTGACTGCCCAAGTCATAGTATTATTCTCCAACAGTTTGAAGAAAATATATGTTATGTATCACAACATTACTTGTAATAGCAAGCATGAAAAATAACTTAAGTGGCCATAAACAGATTAATTACAAAGACTGGTTATTCCACACAGTGGAGTACTATGAAGCTATAAAAAGGAATGAAGACGAGCTCTGTGAATGCAAAGAGTGATTTCTAGAATATGCTGTTAAGGGAAAAAAGCAAGGTGCAGAAAAATGCATACATATCTTGTGCCTCTTGCTCTGATGCGCTGAGAAGAACACAGCAACTATGCAGTATTCTTACCTAAAATGTCTGACCTGAATCCAATTTTGAGATAATCAGACAAATTCAAATTGAGGGAAATTCTGTGAAACAACAGGCCTGAACTCTTCAAAAGTACCAGTGCCATGAGGGAACTGTTCTAAATTAAAAGAGACTCAATAATTAAGCACATGGACCAAGGCTTGATTAAACCCTAAAATTTTAAAAAGCCATGAAGGACAATTTTGGGACAAGTGGGGAAATGTAAAGATTGTACATCAGAGAGCAGTACTGTATAGTCTGTACATTGTGTAGTACTGTAAAGTCTGTTGACTGTGACCATTGTATTATGATCATATAAAAGAATGTTCCAGTTCTTGGAAGATATAGAATGAAGCCTAAGGGATAAAGTTCACATCTTACTCTAGAATTTAGGAAAAAAACATACCTGAGAGAGAGAAATTCTTTCAAGTGTGTATGAGACCCATACAAGACTGTTAATAGCATTTCTGTTTGAGATTAGCAAAATCTCAAAACTACCCAAAAGTCCATCAAGAGAATGAATTAATAAAATCAGATATACAACAGAGTACACAATAGTCAAAATTAATCCAATGCGACAACTGAGCAATCTTAAAAATACAGCACTATGTGAAAAAAATTAAGTCGCTTTATAAACCTTTTATAAACCTTTATAAACCTTTTGATAAAGTTAACCTTTATAAACCTTTGGATAAAGTTTAAAAACAAATGCTTTTTATTCATACATTTAAGAGTGTCAAATCTATTTTTTAAAAGGCAAAGAATCAACATGAGATTCAGAATAGTTGTTATCTTGGGATAGGGAAACAGGACAGGACCACATAAAAAGATGTAGATTATTATCATGATTTAAAACAAATAAAAGAGGAGCATGTGTAAATGAACAATAAGAGTATGTCAATGGGCTTCCCTGGTGGCGCAGTGGCTGAGAGTCCGCCTGCCAATGCAGGGGACACGGGTTCGTGCCCCGGTCCAGGAAGATCCCACATGCCGTGGAGCAGCTAGGCCCGTGAGCCATGGCCGCTGAGCCTGCACGTCCGGAGCCTGTGCTCCGCAACGGGAGAGGCCACAACAGTGAGAGGCCCGCATACCGCAAAAAAAAAGAGTGAAAGGGCAGAAAGAGCTGAAGAAACTGTTCAGAACACAGCACTGAGCAATAAAGAGACAGGAAATTTTATAGCATTTTACAGCCTCTCAAATCTTCTCTTATCTTCCACAAGGTTTTAGCTTTTCTAGAGTAAGTTTTCAGTTGCATAACAATCGCCCATCTCTTCTAGATTATTTCCACTAACATAATTATTACTACATTCCAATATCAAGTACTTTGCCCTGAAAACTCACTTCAAGCTTTCTGATTCAGTAAGAAACATTAGGGCTCTACTCAATTCAGTTTTTTAAGGATTATAAAGGAAAGGAAATCTAGTGTTTCCTTTAGAAAACACTTTGTTCTTTACTCTTATTTATTTAATGTAATTTTGTAAATACTCTTATTTTAGAGCAAAAAGATTTCAATAGCCTTTCATAGTACTTGAAATTCCAATGTCCATTTGTTAGCCCATCAACCTTACACCTAATAAAGCTACCTCCAGACTACTACTCAAGTTGTAAGCGTACATTGCTTAAGGCTTTTTACACTGCATGTAGGGGACAATGACTTCATTTATTCTTCAATTTCAATCCAGCCATATTAAGGCAAAATAGCTCTCATATATTTATTACCTCTTCGGGGTGTTTCTTCCCCATTTGAAAGTCCACCTGGAACAGCATCTTGACCTGCTCCCATTCTCTGGTCTTGCTGCTGCTGCAACTGTCTTATCATTCCATCAAGAACACTGGACTCTGGGCTTCGTTCACCATTGTCATTGGTTTGTAGGCTTATAATTTGTTCAATTACCTCTCCATCACCTGCAAATTCAATGAATGAATATGAAATCATAATACATATGAAGAGGAAAAAACTTTCAATAGGCTACAATTTAAATTACATTAGCAATTGTCAGAATTCTTGTTTTTCAAAAATAATCAATTAAAGATATCCTTTATATTCATAACTAATTAAGTCATAGAAAAAAATTCAAAACAAACTTTAGGTACTAAGTACCACAAAAACCTCAACAGAGGTTCTGAAATCCCTAGCAGTGAGCACCTGGAAACACACTTGAGTGAAAGTGAAAGTCTTGTTTTTCTGTTTCACATTAACGCCCCTCATTTATACAAGTATTTCATTAAAATCTTCTCTCTCAAGGTCTCTCTGACTATAACAACCAATAATGTGCGATTTCTGATGTAGAGAAAAGCAGTGGCATTTCTCTGTCTTATGAAATAAAAAAGAGTAAGTAACACCTTTTAGGCCTTCAACAAATGACCACTCCCAACTCCAGCTCTCTCCCACCCCAAGTACGCACAGTTGAGGGAGGCAGCTTCCACGTGCCTCTCCCACCAAGCTTAAGTCACTCTTTCAAATAGGCTTTAAGCATAGCCATAATCCTCCACATACAAAATAAGATATTTTTAAGTGTCTTTGCTTCTTTATTTTTCAAATAATACATTTTCAGAGATATTTAATAGGTTCAGTTAGTGTTAATGGATAAAAAGTGTTAGATGGTTGTGGGGTCTTGAAATTTACCTAAACATTGACATTTTCATGCAAACAACTCGTTACATATCCTCCCATCATAAAACGCATCTTCTTTGAACATAATATATAACATGGACCACCCCCCCCACCAGTTTATAAGCAGAACCTTAACAAATTGAAATTAATAGGGTATTAGGCAAAAAGAATGCAAAGATATACTGCCATCCATAGTAACACGTCAGAAACTGAAAAATGTCATATACTATTTCAGGGGGAAAAATACTTCTATCCTACTAATCTACTTTTAGATCCCTTAAATCTTATTGATGACATCTCCATTTTACTGTGGAAATCAATGAAGAATTTAGAAGAGCTAAACAAAATCCACGGAAATTTTTTGACCACTGTCAAAAAATGAACTAAGACAGCAAGAAGTGGAGCCCTAATCTAAAAGGATAACAAGGGACTTCCCTGGTGGCACAGTGGTTTAGAATCTGCCTGCCAGTGCAGGGGACACGGGGTCAAGCCCTGGTCCGGGAAGATCCCACATGCCATGGAGCAACTAAGGCCACGCACCACAACTACTGAGCCTGCACTCTACAGCCCACGAGCCACAACTCCTGAGCCCACGTGCCAGAACTACTGAAGCCTGTGCGCCTAGAGCCCATGCTCTGCAACAAGAGAAGCCATCGCAATGAGAAGCCCTCGCACCACAACAAAGAGTAGCCCCCGCCTGCTACAACTAGAGAAAGCCCGCACACAGCAGCGAAGACCCAACACAGCCAAACATAAATAAATAAAATCAATGTATATTTTTTTAAATTTCGTAAAAGGATAAAAAGACTTTAATTAGGACTAGGAATAACATAACATCCCTAAGATCACAACATAGAACCAAAGGGAAAACAGCAGAAAAGGAGACTTCTAATCCTCTCCCCTCCCCAAAAAACCCTATGTAACTTTTCTTTCACAGCACTGAATTTAAATGTAACTTGGGAAATATCAAGAATGATACCTGTTTCTACTTGGCATAATGCAGTCACCATTCAAATACTAAAGAAGGTTTCTACACATAAAGGCTTAAGTACTACAGTGCCCTTCCACTATAAACTACTACAACACTGGAAAAAATATATATGAAAGAAGGGCTTTCAGATATTGGATAACAGCACAGGACTGTGATCCCTGAGAGAAGACAATGGAGCCCAATCTTTTGATTGCTCCAGGTAACAGCCTGGAGGCAATCTCCAGACTACAGAACAAGGAGAGGGAACCCAAGTACCATCCAGAGGTCACAATGAGTTGAGAGACAGAGATCAGAGTTTGAGAGCAGGGGAAAGATTAAAATATGCAAAGCTGAATATCAGAGAGGACTGGATTGCACAGAAAGCTCAGAGGTACACAATGAGGAATCGATTCTTTGGCTAAATAATATGTGCACACATTGGTTAAAACTCCACCATGCTGGGGAATAAAACATGAAAAAGCCAAGCCATTTTTTAATGCCAAAATATTGCCAGAACTCTCACCGGGCTGGCAATAGTACACCTTCCCACTAGCCAGTATAGAGACTTCAGACACAAACAAGAACTGTTTTAAGCATATTTCCAATGTTAACACTCAGAATATTTTTAAATGTGTGTTCAAATCAGTGGAGAATACAATGACCGCTAGTAGTTTGGTGCCACAGCCTTGATTTGTGCTCAGGTACCAAATGTTTCACCCAACACTGCTTCTGTTTCATCAGTGCAAATGTCAAAGGTAAATAATAGTTCCGTATTATTATGAAGATAGTCATAACCTCGAAGACCCCATAAAAGGTCATGGATAGAACCATGGGTCTGCAAACTACACAGTGACAATTTAGGCCCTAGAACAACCATTAAAAATAAGTAGGACTAACAGGTATTGCTAATAAAACATTAGTGGCAATAATGATAAAACACTAAAAAATAAGCAACTTCAAAAAAGTTTGGGAAAAAAGGAGAAACGGCACAAAGAACAGAAAGGATAGACAAAACAAGTAGCATTATGTAGAGCTTTAAGCCTGACTACACTAATAATTATATTAAATGTAAATGGTCTACATAGTCCAATTAAAGGACAGGTTGTCAGACTAGATTGCTGCCTGCAAGAAATCTGTTTTAATATAAAGACATACTGGTTAGAAGAATTGAAAAGATACAACATGATAACACTAATTTTAAAAAGTTGGATTATTTACTTTAGTATGAAACAAAGTTAATAGTCTTCAAAACAAGAAATACTCCTGAGGATAAAAAAGGACATTTCATAATGATGAAAGAATTAATTCAGGGCTTCCCTGGGGGCACAGTAGTTGGGAATCCACCTGCCAATGCAGGGGACATGGGTTCGAGCCCTGGTCCGCGAAGATCCCACATACCGCAGAGCAGCTAGCCCGCGGGCCACAACTACTGAGCCTGTGCTCTAGAGCCCACGAGCCACAACTACTGAAGCCCACGTGCCACAACTACTGAAGCCCGTGTGCCACAACTACTGAAGCCCGCGCACCTAGAGCCCATGCTCCGCAACAAGAGAAGCCACCGCAATGAGAAGCCTGCGCACCACAACTAGAGGAAGCCCACGAACAGCGAGGACCCAATGCAGCCAAAAATAAATAAAATTGTAAAACAAAGAATTCACCAGGAGCACAATCTGAAATATGTAGGTATATAATACCAGAATTTTAAAATACATACAGAGAAAATTGAGAGAACTGAAGGAAAAAATAAGACAAATCCACAGGATAGTTGGATATTTCAGCACTCCTTAAAACAGCTACAAAATGGAAAAAAGACAAATGGTTTTCAGCTACTAGTGAATAGATAAATGATGGTATATCCATACAATGCTGCACTATCAATAAACAGGAAAAAAACAACTGATACCTGCAACAGGAATGAATCTCAAAAGAACCATGTTAAGTTAAAGAAGCCAGACACAAAAGACTACATATTGTATGATTTCATTTATACAAAATTCCTTAAAAAGGAAAAGTCAAAGTGACAAAATAAAACAGTCATTACAAGGGGCCAGGAGAAGGGAGAGGACTAATTCCAAACAGGCCCAAGAGAACTTTTGGGGGCAATGGAAATGTTCTGTATCTTGATTGTGGTGGTGGTTTACATGACTGTTTAACATTTCTCAACTCATATGAATTGTACACTTAAAAGTGGTGAATTTTGTTGTATATAAAGTACACTTCAATCAAACTAATAAAAAAAATTTGAAAGAGTAAACATATAGTGATTTACATTAATCTTTAACCTTAAGGTGATTTAGTTTCAGTAAATTAATCCTCATCCAAACAAAATAGAAGCATCTTTTTTCTTCATTTAATAATATTAGGGCTTCCCTGGTGGCGCAGTGGTTGAGAGTCCGCCTGCTGATGCAGGGGACACGGGTTCGTGCCCGAGTCCGGGAAGATCCCACATGCCGCAGAGCAGCTAGGCCCGTGAGTCATGGTCGCTGAGCCTGCGTGTCCAGAGCCTGTGCTCCGCAACAGGAGAGGCCACAACAGTGAGAGGCCCACGTACCGCAAAAAATTTTCAAAAATAAAAATAAATAAAAAATTAATTGCATTTAATAATATTAGGGAAAAACATTACACTGCCATGAACAAATACAAAAGCAAACAAAACAAAAAACTCTGTACTTGGCTAGGACAGGCAAAGTACAAGATGGGACTGGAACATCTTTTGCCAGAAAGTAATGAAGTGCTCAAGGAATGATGGGGACTTGGGAAAATACACAAAACTCAGCTTGAATGGACTCTCCCAGCCAAATCCAAGGATAATATGAGCAACTAAACAATGATAGTACTGGATTGTAACCCACTATATAACAACCGGGAAGTCCATACTAAAACTTAATAAATGAAATAAATAAATAAATGGGAGAGTAGTAGATGGCCAGCTAATGATAAAATGCAGATGCAATGATAACAGAGTTAGAAAACTGTTTTGCAACGTTCAGAGTAACAACTGATTCAGGCAAATATTATCAATGGATCCTAAAAGTTTGAAATAGCACAGGTTATTTAAACCACAAGCTACTTAATAGTTACAAAGAGAAAAAAAAAATTCATAGTGGAAAACCTTGGCGGATACCAAGTGTTCAAAGTCAGCATCACCAATAAGTGCACAAAACACAATCGTAAGCATCCTTACATGATACTCCGAAGGCTACAACACCATTTATGTTGTCTTCTTTCCAAAATGCATAACCTGAACTTAATCAATGACAACTGAATTTAATGTGCAGTCCCAAATTAAAATCTACACCAAGGGAGGAAAAAAAGCTATAACAGGCATTATTAGAACAATAATATTTGATTACAGACTACAGATTTGATAACAGTATTATATAATTGTTAAATGTCCTAATTTTGATAACAGTTTATGATTACATAAGAAAATATCTTTGTTCTTAGAAAATACATACTGAAGTATTTAGGGGTAAATGGACATGAGGGCCAGAACTTAAGTGTCAAATGGTTCAAAACAATAATATGTATCTAGCGATACAATAATAAAACAAAATATTAAGGACTGGTGAATCTGAAAGTACAGAAGTTCTTTGTATTATTACTTACATTTTTCAAATTAAAAATTAAACAAAACAAAACAAAAGACTTAGAACTTACTTGTTGCCACATAACCTAGCTGTGGAACCAAATGCTCATCTGCAGAATTCTCTCGGCCTGGTACTAATCTCTGATACTTAGTTGGATGAGGATTTCCATCTACATCTACCAAGAATGGTGGAGGCATAAGATGAGGAGCCTGCTGAGTTTGCTCATCTAAGACATAATTATTAGAATCCCTAATCAGTGGCCGATAGTCAGTATGGAAGAACATCTGATCGGGAATCTAGAAAAGGCAAGTTTACAAATTGATATTTTGAGGTTTACACATGTTAAAGAAAATAAATTATTAACCAGTTAACTTTATTTGAAAAGACAAAAAAATTAAATCAATACATCTAACCTATTTTCAAAACATCCTTTATAACTATTTTACATGCTGTAAGAAAGTATATGAAATGACCTTTTCATATGGCTTGCTGCATCCAAAACCAAATATCAGAAGGTGACCGTGAGAATCTGTACAGGCAAAATGCTGTCCATCCTGTGAAAACTTACAGTCAAATACAGCTCCATGTCCTTGTCCTTCAATCTAGGAAACACAGAGGGAAAAATGTATGACCATTTCTTTGTAAGAGCTTTTGCTATATCAACTTCTGAAAAACCAAATTTTTAAACAAAGTTTTCGTTAAGCACATGTTAATATTTTCAGAAAATAAAATTCATTTTAGATAACACTAGCCTAGAAAAAAATCTCAAAAGATCTTCTAAGAATTAGTTCTCAAATTGATCAAATGAAGGATCATAAACCAATCCAAAATGAAGGCTTTCTTTACTTCTTACATGTGAATGACAATTTCACAAACTTTTCTTTCAATATATAACAAAAATCTTTTGACTAATAACCTACAAGGGAGGGGCTTCCCTGGTGGAGCAGTGGTTGAGAGTCCGCCTGCCTATGCAGGGGACACAGGTTCGTGCCCCGGTCCGGGAAGATCCCACATGCCGCGGAGCGGCTGGGCCCGTGAGCCATGACCGCTGAGCCTGCGCGTCTGGAGCCTGTGCTCCGCAACGGGACAGGCCACAACAGTGAGAGGCCCGCGTACCGCAAAAAAAAAAAAAAAAAAAAAAAAAAAAACCTACAAGGGAAATGATTAAAGATTAATAAAGTTTGGAATTCATGAACTAAAATCAATACTTTTACGGAGTTTAAGCTTTCCACTTAGATGACTAAGTGGAAATGCAAAATTTGTAATGCTGCAAAGTCTCAAGGGTGCATATGTAAATGCCTGCACCTGCAACTACCTTATTTCAAACTGCCACAAATTTCAGAAAGGATACTCTAAGTGCATCATGAATGTTGCCTTAAATAGATAACTTTTAAACTGTTTTCTGTTTCATTCTTGTTTTTTTTAACTGTAAATTATAGTAGTTTAGTATTATCAATTTATAGTTAAATGAGTTGTTTCATTAACTCAATAGTGTAGAGCTATGCTTATCTATTGTCTCAGCCTATAACTTTCCAATAATTAAACTTTAGGACAAGTTAAACCAGCGTTGGAAAAAGGATTCATCCACCCAACTAACTGCCAAAACAAACTCATATACATACCTAAATACCTGCTCGAAAAGCAATAATTCACTACTGCTATACCACACATGACTGAGTGCCAATTAACAAAATGGGGTGGGGGGGAGGAATTAAGGTATTGGGATATTTAGGGACTTGCTGAATAAGATAATCCATGTATACAAATTTGCATTCTCTCGTAACATAAAAAGGAAAAAAACGTGTAAATATTTTTCCTCCTATTACACAGATTCACCCCCAGGGTCCTTTGAAGAGCCACCTCCACCACAGCCCAACCTACACCCTGGCACCACTTCACACCTCTGGCCTGAGACCTTCAGTCCAAGTAAAGCAGAGGAGGGTGGGGAGGGGAGAGCCCTTGGCTGGTAAAGCAAAGATGGTGGCAGTTACTCTCCTATCATACATGTGGAACTTACTGCACCAAAAGCTTTGCTCAGGGTACCTGCTGAGAAGGAAGTTTTCCCAAGTGGGCAAACCTACCTAGGCAGAGCAAGACAGACTCCAGTTTTTACCTGCAGTCTGAAGAGTCCTACACAATGATTCCTGACAAAATCCAACCTTCAACTGTGCCTGGAGAACACTTCAGTGTCACATTATGTTAACTATTTACTTAATGAAATACTGTTTTTGTTAGTAGTTTACAACCCTACGTAATTTGTCTAGCATTAAAGAATTAGGAGACTCTCAGCTGAGCAGTAAAGGTAACAAGAATCCAGTATACAAGGCCAATTTTTGGTGTCTGACTGGAAATAAGATCATCGTTGCCCATTTGAGACTTTTTTCAGATTACTCTTTGGCTTAGAGGTTATTTTAGCTTATATTCTGTTTAAAGCCTGAATTAATGTAGTTTTCTGTTTTAATAGATTAAATTTAGTATGTAATGTTCCTATTGAGTTTTAAAGGCTAATTAAAAGATGGATGTACCTATGAATTTTAAGGCCACAGAAAAACTGAAGAAGGCTTAGTTCTTTTTCCAGTAATTTGAACAGAGATGCAAGTTTCAGAGATGCCCAATGATGTACTTGGGTCAGGCTATTTGAGTTGTTTCAGTGCACTTAATGTTAATAAATAAAAAGCTGTATTTTAAACTGTTTGTTGAAGAAACTGTCCAGTGTAAGCACATTGAAATTAAAATCTTAAGGTCAAAAAAACCCCACAAAAACATGGAACACATGAACTAAGATGATCTTCAATCAAATATCTAAGAATCATTCACCTATAGGATGCTACTATATTGCCTCAAAAATTAATTATAGTTTGAATTGGATCTCAATATAAACTGAAGAGTAATTTTATAAAACCTATCGTATATATATATGAGATATATATATATATATATAAATCAAAAGTCTTAACAATGTACAAGCCCTTTTACACAGTTCCCTCAGAATTTATCCCAAGGAAATAATTAGGGATCTACCTAACAGCCAAGTATAAAAACATTCAAAGTACTGTTACTGTGCATAGTTTAGAAACCACTTAAATACTCAACAACAGTAAATTAAACATATAGGTAACATACTGCTAAAATAGGCTGAATTTACCGTCAAAAATACATTTGCAAATTCTTAAAGAATATTTAAGGGTTTGAAAAACATTCTTTACATAAAATGAGAAAGGATTACAAAACTATGTGCAACAATGCCAACTACTAAATATGTAAAGAACGATGCCATTAGAAAGCCTTCGATGGATACTGATATTTGTGAAAGTTTCATGAGGAACCAGACATTTACATAGTCTCTGAAAAAATCAGTTTAAAATTCACAAAGAAAAAAACAACTATTTTAAAAATCAGTGGGGAAACTTGGCAGATGCCACCTTAACCAAATATTAATAATTACCACCATATAACAGTGGAACATGTAAATATCATGTGCCGTCTAATATAATGCATGGACGGCACACTACCATTTATGTTTTATTACATCAAAAAAATGTGAAACAGTATTGTATCATGAAGAAATATCAGACAAAACAGAGATATCCTGTAACATTATTTGCCTGTAAAAGGGCAAGATATAGGAAAAAAAAAAGGCAGAATTATTGATCTTACAAAACTAGGGATACATAACTACTTAATACAATGCATGATCCTGAATCAGATCCTGGTCCAAAGGGTAAAATATAACTATAAAGGCATTATTAGGACAACTGACAAAATTTGAATGTAAACCTGGATTAGATAACGCTACTTTATCAATGTTAAATTTGCCTATTTTGGTAACTGTATTGTAGTTATGTATAAGAAATTCTAAAAACATGCAATAAGATCGTAATCTGGTTTTCAAATATTCATGTGCAAAAAGCAGAAACACTGAAAAACAAACAATGATGTTCGATTCCCTAGATGACTCCGAGTATTATTTTTTATTATCAAATTTTTTTTTTTGGCTGCACCACGTGCCATGTGGGATCTTAAGTTCCCCTGCGTTGGAAGTGCTGTGTCTTAACCACTGGATGGCCAGGAAGTCCTTATTATCCAATGTTTTAATAAATTTAAATAGTGAAAAAGTTGTGTGAATTACCATAATTTTGCCAATTTAAACACAGACAGGGACAAATTCACACACACAAAGCTAAATAAATAAATTTTGAAAATCTTTCCCTCATGTGAATTAGTTATACAGATTAATTTCACATTTGTATGTATGTATGTATATATGGCTATCAGATATTTATCAGACTGATTTCTAGAAATATAAACTGCCAAAATGTGCAGGTCGGTTTCTGGCTACACTTCATTATCCAAATACTTGAAACAAATGCAAACATGCATGAAGATACCTCTCACTCCACTTACCATATTAAAATAATGTTTCATCTTGGTGCCTTTTGTAATATCCCATATAAATATGCTGCCATCATGTCCTGCAGATAACATAATTCTGGAATCAAAGGGATGTGTCTCCAAAACAAATACTTCATCAGCATGTCCCTTTATTCAACAAAGTCATACAGTTAAGGAGGGTTTGCAAGTTACAAGTTTAAAATTAAAAGCCCATATTGTCACAGTGTATAAGAGTTTTTAAATATGTATTAATGACAGTAATTTATACATTAGTATATATACAAATTTCTATTCATTTGATAATATAAATGAAACATGTTTATTAAAAATAAAATTATAGTTCAAAAATTTTTTATTTGTTATATGTTATAAAAACTACCTACCAATAAGTTATGAAGCAGTTGTCCAGTATAAGAATTCCACACTTTGAGGACATGATCATTCACAGCTGTGACAACAATGCTATCATTCTGATTCCAAGCTATCATTGTTACTTTGGGTTTCATAAACCTTTCCTCTTCTAAAGATAAATCTCTAAGAAAAAAAAAATGAAATGTGCAATGCTGTATGTGTAGGAGGCTGTACAATGTACACAATCCCTCATCAATACAAAAATAACTGAAGTAATCCAGCTCATGTCCATACCTTACCAACTCGATAGAGAGTTCATCACATCTGACCCGCAAAAGATTATCTATAAACAGATAAGGGCAAAATCCTGAGGGGTAAGGGATGATTTACAAACAGTTCGGAGACTGAATACAGGCAGATTTCAGATTTCAGAATACCGCCGCTGCTCATAAAAGCAAAGCTTTCTCTCTACCTCTTTTCTAATTATTCCCTTCTCCTGACCCCAAGCCAGCCCTATTAAGTAATACTTTCAACTGCTTCACTCTCTATAGATGAGTTTTTTTTTCAAAAAACTTCAGGAAGACAGAAAGAAGGTAATTCATCTTCATGACCCCAATGTCTAGTAAAGTGCCTGACACAGACTCTCAATTTGCTGAACTGTAAATGAGCTGCATTCATCTCTTTCTACTTCCCTATAAACTGTTCCTACAGGTCCTTTCCAAGAACGGTCTTGGATACACGTCTGCAGTGTTTTGCTGCCTTTATGAAAGCAATATGCAAAGCTTCTGTATAAAATACAGCAGTCAGTAGTATGGGGTTGGGGGGACTGGGGGGACCTAGCTGCTTCTGAAATCATAGAGCACATTCTAAGAAATGATTAAGCATATAATAAACATGTATTTTAAAGAAAACGGCTACAAGAATATAGAATGAGTGCTATGTAACACCTATCTATGTAAGCACCATGGAACACAAATGAGAGAATAAATCTAACTAGATTGGTCAGAGGAAGTGTAACATAAAAGACAAAAGGGGACTTCCCTGGTGGCGTAGTGGTTAAGAATCTACCTTCCAATGAAGGGGACACGGGTTTGAGCCCTCGTCGGGGAACCAGGATCCCACATGCCACAGGGCAACTGGGCCATGTGCCACAACTACGGAGCCCATGCGCCACCACTAGAGAGAAGCCTGCACGCCGCAATGAAGATCCCACATGCCACAACTAAGACCCAACGCAGCCAAATAAATAAAATAAATAAATAACAAAATGGAATACAGGCTAAGACCCTCCACACTTCATTTGAATTTACTAACAGACAAGTTGCATTTCATCAAGTTGATTAGCCAAGATTAGAACATTAAAACAAATATATCCATCAATTTTTACACACAGAAAACACTGCCTTTCAAGATTTGAAATAAGTAAAACTTCAAATGAGAAAAGAATATTTCCACCATGAGGGAAAATACAAGAAAAGTTCTCTCCATGAAGAGAGGGTGACAACAAGAAAAATAAATAGTTCTCAGTCTCATTTAAAAATTTTTATTCAAGTTTTTACAATGGTATTCTTATTTTGCCTAATAAAATAATTATTCATGGGTGAATACCATTTCAAATGTTCTTCACTGTCATTCTTTCATTATTATTCACTTTCACACTAAGATGCTTCTAAATATCCAGACGTAACATTTTTAAATAACTGTAAAGATTTGTTTGTGAACAAGGATTATCAGATTTCTAGTATGTATTCTTTCCATTCTCTACCACAGATCATTCCACAAAAATATTAATATCAAATTTATTTTGAAATCCAATACAACTGTTTGAGCCACAGCAGAGAATGGGTTAATTTCTCCTACTATTACTAAAAATAAAGCAGACATGAAGATCTAAAATGTGTAACATTTCTCAGAAAAACTCCTAAGAACATCGATATGCCTACTCTAGACCAAGCAGTGCTGGAAATTTTCATATGATTTAAAATTGCCAACAATACTTAAAGGCAGGTAGTCTCACTTCCCAGATGATGAAACAGATTAATAAATATTAAATGATGTTGTCAAAATTATACAGCTATAAACAGTGTAAATGGTATTTGAGCAAAGGTCTGACTCCAAAACACATATTCTTTCCACCACCTGTACTGCCTCCCAAAATATACAAACCAAAAAAGCAATGTATTTGAAATTTGTAATATTTATCTTGCAAAGTACTAAACTTATCTCAAAGATGCTAAAGATACGTTTTTGAGACTTTGGAGGTTGAGGGAGGGGGACAGTTAGACAAACTTGCCTTCAATGCCATTTTACAAACCAAAATTTCAGCCTACAAAAAGAAAAATTTTCACTCCCACTGGAGCCCAATTTTTTTAAACCTAAAGTGTGTTTGTTTGCTTTTTTCGCCAGACGTAGCTGTAAGTGACTTCTTAAAAATTCCAAAAATCCTACCTTCAAAAAGTAAATTTTCTGAAAATTTTCACATTTGATATACTTGAGTTATTTTTATGTATTTTTTGAAATAGTAGGCGGGGATTTCCCTGGTGGCACAGTGGTTAAGAATCCGCCTGCCAACACAGGGGACACGAGTTTGAGCCCTGGTCCAGGAAGATCCCACATGCCGCAGAGCAACTAAGCCCATGTACCACAACTACTGAGCCTGTGCTCTAGAGCCTGCGAGCCACAACTACTGAAGCCCATGCGCCTAGAGCCCGTGCTCCATAACAAGAGAAGCCACTGCAATGAGAAGCCCGCGCACCGCAACAGAGTAGCCCCCGCTAGCCGCAACTAGAGAAAGCCCGCGCGCAGCAACGAAGACCCAACACAGCCAAAAATTAATTAATTAATTCTTAAAAAAAAAAAAGAATATACGAGGTTTAAGTATTTATCTGTCAGATGTGCAGGAGGGAGCCATTCACTTAGATCGTAGCTCTTCTAATAGGAGGTGGCTCCAGTCCCCTGAACAAAGCAATCAACCAACGAGAGAGAGAGAGAGAGAGAGAGAGAGAGAGAGAGAGAGACCAAGTACTTAGGATGCACCTACTTAGAAACAAACCATCTCAACTTACCCTGAGATTCTTGTAGCCATATCCAGTAAGATGCTTCTCCATTCTAACTGCTCAAATCTCCAAATCCGTGCTGTTCCATCTCTGCTACCACTTAAAAACCTTAAAAGAAAAGAAGATCTTCTACTCATATACATGTTACCAAGGGCTACAGTTAATATTTCAAGTGAAAAAATTTTTATTGTAGCTATCTTGACTGCAGGTAAATCTATAGGTGTTTATTCCAAAAGACACGGAATTTAGAGCGTATCTAAACAGAGAAAATCTGGTTTGCTATGATTTGCCTAGCCCTATTAAGTAAAGCACATTTCAAACTCAATCACTAGCTTCTCGAATAGATTGAGTTTTGAAAAGACAATGTACAATAAGAATTTGGAGGGGGGGTGGGGGGGGAGAAGGACAATTAAAGATGTATGGAAGATGGGCTTCCCTGGTGGCGCAGTGGTTGAGAGTCCACCTGCTGATGCAGGGGACACGGGTTCGTGCCCCAGTCCGGGAAGATCCCACATGCTGTGGAGCGGCTAGGTCTGTGAGCCATGGCCGCTGAGCCTGTGCATCCGGAGCCTGTGCTCCGCAACGGGAGAGACCACAACAGCGAGAGGCCCGTGTACCACACACACACAAAAAAAATGTATGGAAGAAACAGTAAGACCAAAAGCACCATTATAAGCATTTTAACTCTAAACTCAAATTAATTCATGCTAGCCATGTGTAAGAATACATCAACCATTTAATAAAGCTAAGTGTTAAAAAATCACAGTTTAGGAAAGGTACCTGAAAAGACACTGGGGACCATAAACGATATAATTTAAGTGATAATTCTGTTGCACTATATCACAGTGATTGATTAGAAAAGATTTTCTTTTAACTACTCAAATATAACAAATTTCTTTATCCTTACACCTAATTTTCCTATAAATCAAACATTTAGCCAGCAGTGAGATAAAGAAAAACTACTTTTGGTCATAGGAGGCTGTAGAAACTACAATTCTAAAACTTACATTTAATTGTTTCCTCCCTGCCCCAGACACTTTTCCTTCAATTATTACATTTACTAACAAGTACCTGCAATATGATATATACCTACAAAGTGATATATTAGTTATACTAATAGGAAGCATAGTATATTTACCTAAAAACACACTCACAAATACAAACACGGTGGGGGGTGGGGGTGGGGTGGGATGAATTGGGAGACTGGGATTGACATGTATACACTGATGTGTATAAAATGGATGGCTAATAAGAACGTGCTGTATAAAAAAAAAATTAAATTAAAAAAATTTAAAAAACAAACACACACTTACTTACCGATCACCATTGTTACAAAATTGGATACTATCAACTTTATCCTAAAGAGGGGGAAAAAAACAAACACAAAAGTAATCATCTACATAGTCTGTACACAAAGAAAACCCACTCAGTTTTAGAGCCAGAAGCATATTTGGTTTAAAGCTAGAGATATGCACTTACGCTGCTTAACCCTGCCATTCAAACATATATTGTACGTTTAAGTGCAAAGAATCTAACTACGAACCTAATAAGACTAAGATACAGCTCTTGTCTCAAAGACAGACACATGTAGTAAAAAGAAGCCTACTTCTAAAATTAAAGCAGTATTTGCAATTAATTACATCTGTATAAAAATTGATATGTGTAGAAAGTGATCAAAATAAAAGGTTTAAATAGCTGAAAACAAGGCATATTCACTTCGATGATTATGTGCAAATAATAATAATAATAATTTCTTTTAAAGTGATTTTTTTAATCAAATAACTTCACAGAACTTCCTATAGGAGAAAAGATGACCTGACCGGTAACCAGCACTCCAGAATACTGAGAGTTACCTATCTTAGTACACACTGATAAAACAGCATTCTAATTTCATGAGCTTGGTTTAGATAAATAGACCCAATCAATTCAAACCTAATCACCCAGATTAATTATCATAATCAAGAGTTTGGACTTAAAGCTGAAATAACCACTGCAAAGTATTTGGCACCATAAGGTGCTGAGTTTGTCAATATCATGCTTCACCTTTAAATCCAATTCCCCCTGAATTTAAGTTAAAATTAAAATCAGTAACAATTTCCCTTAGCAATATGAGGCTATGTACCAACAGGAATATAAACAATCTACAGAATTTTAAAACATGAATACTTACAGTGTGACTTTCAAGTTCTGCGATTTTTTCAGGTGCTTCAAAACCCAAAAAATACATTCTGATTACATGATCAGTACTACCTGTGGCTAAAAACATACCACCTGAAATAAAAATTTTAAGGTTTAAAAAATCCAGTTTGTAACAAATATCTTAACCAAATTTCTATATTAAATTAAGCAAGCTCTCTATGCCAAAACTAAATTTATCTCAACAAATCTGTTTTCTAACTCATTAAATAAAGAACTTTTAAATTAATGCAGTGTAATGCTGTGACTTTTAGGAAGAAATATATATTTGGTCTTCATCCCTTTTTCTGGCAGAACTCCTAAAACCCTTAGAATTTCCTAAGTGAAGTGATACTGGTGTCTTGATTTTCATCAAACCCATTTCAAACACACCAGAGTTTATGTTAATGAGGTGACTTTTGGAAAGCATCTATGGATGGGAGCTAACTGCTAGGGGAACCAACCATGTGATAAGAGAGCTGGGAGAGAGCTGAATCAACAGTGATGATCAATGATTTAACCAACTGTGCCTATGTAATGAAGCCTCCATAAAAAACTCAAAAGGGCAAGGTTCAGGGCTTCTCTGGTGGCGCAGTGGTTGAGAGTCCGCCTGCCGATGCAGGGGACACGGCTTCGTGCCCCGGTCTGGGAAGATCCCACATGCCGCGGAGCGGATGGGACCATGAGCCATGGCCGCTGAGCCTGCGCGTCCGGAGCCTGTGCTCTGCAACGGGAGAGGCCACAACAGTGAGAGGCCCGCGTATCGCAAAAAAAAAAAGGGCAAGGTTCAGAGAGATTCCAGGTTGGACAGGTGGAGATCAGAGAAGAATGGCACACCCAGAGAGTGCCCCTTCCCACATACTTTATCCTATGCATCTCTTCCATCTGGCTATTCCTGAATTATATCCTTTTATAATAAACCGAAAATCTAGTGAGTAAAATGTTTGAGTTTTGTCAGCTGCTCTAGCAAATTAATCAAAACCAAGGAGGAAGTTGTGGGAATCTCTGCTCTATATAGCCCATCGGTCAGAAGCACAGGTGACAACCTGGTCTGAGGCTGGGGGTAGGTGGGGCATCTTGTAGGACTGAGACCTTAACCTGTGGGATCTCACACTATTCTCTAGGTAGGTAGTGTCAGAATTGAGTTGAATTACAGGACACCTAACTAGTGTCGGAGAATTGTTTGGTGGTGCTGGGGTGGGGGGGGAGGGCAGGAAGCACACATCAAATGAGGCTTAATTTTTAAAAGTTAATTCAGACTGGAAATGTTCACTATCTCCTTCTGTTGTATTAGTCGTGACAATGACTTTAAGATGCTGCGGCTCTGAAAATGCATGAAAAGGGGCTCTGCTTTCCGAATAGCTTTACACACCTAAACCTAGCTTTGGAATATAAAGTTCACTTGTTCAAATTTTCAGACTTCATGAAGAACCTAGGGGTAAGACAGGAATAAAGACGCAGACCTACTGGAGAACGGACTTGAGGATATGGGGAGGGGGAAGGGTGAGTTTTGACAGGGCGAGAGAGAGTCATGGACATATACACACTAACAAACGTAGTAAGGTAGATAGCTGGGGGGAAGCAGCCGCAAGGCACAGGGATATTAGCTCAGTGCATTGTGACAGCCTGGAAGGGTGGGATGGGGAGAGTGGGAGGGAGGGAGACGCAAGAGGGAAGACATATGGGATCATATGTATATGTATAGCTGATTCACTTTGTTATAAAGCAGAAACTAACACACCATTGTAAAGCAATTATACCCCAATAAAGATGTTTAAAAAAAAAAAAAAAAAAATTTTCAGACTTCTATGGGGAAAGATCTTTGACCTCTCCCAAAATGAAAGGTTTCACACAAGTCCACTGTACAAGAAAATGGAGAATAATTTCACAAGGTGTGTGGAAAACAAATTTAAACTACCAAAAACATGCAGTTCAGTTAAAAGAACCACATTCTTGGTTTATCATACACACAGGGCACATGGCACAAGAACTGCTCATATGGACACTTTAAGCCTCCTTTCTGCCAGCTCGCTCTCATAATGTGGTCATTCAAAATGCTAAAATAAAACTAAGAAAAAAACACTAAAGTTGTCTTACCAACACTAAAAGAAGAACAAAGCATTTGAACGCCTGGTCTAGGCTTTTCAGTGAACTTCAGGGGACGTGGACTTGAAAAGAAGATGTTTTAAAATACATTAGTTTAGCACATTAACATGGTTTAAAATATTGGTTTTAATCTAGCATACTTAAATGTTATAATCTTATTTCTAGTACCTCACAGTATACCAAATATTTCCACATATGCTGTTATAGCTGGATGGATTTCAGAGAACTGTCCAATCCCCAAACTTATACAGAACATAGTATACAGAAAGAGCAAGCCTACTAACCCCCGTTCTGTAACTTAGGTGACTAAAGCTCAGACAGTGTGAGAGAATCCATTATTGAGGCCGCAGAGTAGAATGTAGAACCACCGGGTGATAGCATGGTCCAACAGAAAGGGCATGCAAGCCACACGTGTAACTTTAAATTTTTAGTAGCCACATTATAAGTATAAAGATAAAACTAGGGTTTTTTAGTAGCCACATTATAAGTAAAAAGATAAAATTAGTTTTACTTCATTTACACCAATATATGCAAAATATCACATCAATGTTAATAAAATTTTATTGAGAACTTTAGGTTCTTTCATATTAAATCTTTTAAATCTTCCAGATCACACTAGACACTAATAATACATCTCAATTTGAACAGTTTTCATCAAAAATACTTGATCTGTACTCAGATTTCATAAAACTTATAGATGAAAAACTAAATTCACATATTCAAGTTGTTTGAAATACATTTAAAAGTTTTGTAATAACTGAATCGTATCAGTTAAATTTAAATTAATAATTCAATTCCTCAATTGCACTAGCCACACCCGAAGTGCTCAATAGAGACATGTGGCTAGCGGGTAACACACTAGGCAGTGCAGGGCTATGATCCAGGTCTGATTCTTAAATGATCCTTCCTAAATTTCTGCCTATGTAATTATACTTTTCTAATATTTTTCAAAATGTTCACATATATACTATCACTTTTTCTTTTTCAAAAAAATGTGCCCACTAAGACAGCATGGCTATGCTCCTTTTACATATCCAACTATCTAAATCGTACAGTGTAAACAGTAGTCAATATGGCACATATGCTGTATATAACAAAAATTAAATTCAAAAGTAAAAAGGGAACCACAATACACAATTTCTCTTTATAATCAGATTTCATTTCACTAGACTAAACTGTAACAACATTAAAAAAGAAAACTTATTACACAATTAAAGTCACTTACCTGAATTTCAGGGATTCTAAATCCCACTGCCAAAAACAAACTGTCCCATCAGCACCAGTAGAGACCATGTATCTTTGAGAGCCTTTGGCCATTGGGCTAAACTAAAAAGGAATAACATTTACAATTCAGCTTCCTGAGCTGCTACTGAAGTTAAACAGTTTTTCAAAGTTAACTTCAACTAACACTTTAAGTAAAACACAAGAAATCCAAAACATAGGTAATATTATTGCAGCGAAAACTCATAATCTGTAAAAAATGAAGTCTATCTCTAATTTGTAAATGTAATGTGATCTCAATAAATGATTATTTTCAAAACTAACAAGAACAGCCAGAAAAACTTTTACAAAGAGAAAGTGAAGATCTAGTCCTATCAATGTGAACCCGACCACAAAGCCAATTAATTAAAACTATGGGGCAGAGTAGGTACACAATGACAGAATGACCAATGGAAAAATGTGAAGTCCAAACTGGACCCTAATACACAAGACTTAAGACAAAGGAGCCACCTCAATCAGTTGAGGAAACAATGGATCGTAAATGCATAAATGGTAAAGGAACAACTGTGCAACAATCTGGGAAAAAATGGATCCATTCTTCAGACTGTAAAGCAGGATAAATTCCAAGTGATCAACATTTTAAATATTTAAATAACAAAACCATAAAAGTATTATAAGAAAACACAAAAATTATATCGTAACTTCATAACAGGGCTAACATTTGTGCTACACAAACAAGCTAGAGAAAGCAAGATCAATTTGGTCCAGAGACATCCTGGACCAAAGGCAGCTTTTAAGGCAGCTTAAAAGACAGAAAAATATAAGGAAAACAAGAAAAACGTACTAGGCAAAGGAATAAGATGAACAAAAATACAAAAGTGAGAGGGAATGTGATATGTGATAGTTAACAGAAAGATCCATAAGACTAAGTGTTCATTTTGGTATGGAAATGGGTTAAATGGATAGAAAATCCGGACCCAATAACACCAAGTTAAGAGGTTAACTGTAGTTCTCAAGTAAAACACTGAAGGCAACCCAAAGATCTGTCTGACAGCAGTATATAATATTGATTGAAAAGGAACAGATTAGATAAAGAACCAAGAATCAATCCAATTGATCCAAGAACCTTAACTGGATGGCAGTACCCCCTACCTTCATGAAAGAAGCAACACAACTTGCTGACTCATGAGACATTCAAGATAAAGGAGCTTAAGCAAAAGGAAGACCAGTATTGCCATTAAGAGAAAAGGAAGTGTTGGGAAGAAATGCGTTGGTTTTGTTTTTCCCTATGAGTTACATACTTACTTATCATTACAACATGCCAGAGAGATATAGTTTATTATCTCTGTTTCATGCTTTTTCCCAAGGTTATATACACTCTGTAAGAGAGATAGGATTTGAACCTATGACTTCTTCAGTGAAGCTTCTTCTAAGCTCCTTCTCTTCGAATATATGAAATGAAGGGTTTTTTAAGTGATTATTTACATCTAAGTAGATATGTTTCAGAATATGGACCAACAATGAGTTTTAGAGAATATCCCATTAAAAGTAATAACTGAAATTATATTAACAATTGGATAATTCTTGTTAATTAAAACAAGGTAAAATTTGTAACCTTGCAAACACAGAGTAAAGAATTTTAATTAAAGTTAGTTAGAACACAGGTGACAATATGACAGATACACAAGACGTTTGTTGCTCTCTATTTTGTCTCACTGATGTCTTTGTCTAGCCCTGGGTTGACACTATACTGTTTTCTCTATAACATCTTTTAAAGCATTTTTAAATATCTAGTATCGCAAAAAGTTGAGGGTTTTGGGGTTTTTTGAGAGATTGGGCGGGTGGTTGGCTATTTGTGCTTATCTTTCTCTTTCTAAATGAACTTGATAACATGCCAAGTTCCATTAAAACAAAGCAACTGGGATTTCAAATGTAAATACACTGACTTTACACCATCATTTGGAGATGTGACAGCTTTACAACACTGAATCTCCTGATTCAGGAGCATGGCAGACATTTTCACTTATTTAGACTATTCCCTCCCCACCACCCAAGGTTCTGCCATTATTTTTTAAGACCTTTCCCCGTCTCCTGGTAAGTTTACTCCTATGTGAAGCTTTTGTTGCTATTATGAATTATGTACTTTTTTCATTATATTTGCAAACTGATTATTGATGGTTTATAAGAAAGTTTTGGTTTTAGGACATGGGTCCTATATCTATCTGTTTTACTAAGCTCTCAGCAGTTCTAATAGGTTTTATAGAATTCACCAGGTAAATCCTCCTAAGTTTGCGTTTTAAGAGATTTTTTTTTTTAGTACCTAACAGGCATTTTTAACTTTTGAAGCCTTCCTTTTACTGTTTCTAAGTAACAACATTTCCTCAAATGCAGTATCGCTGACATATAGCCATGTTTTATTAACCAACCTCAAAGCTACTCATCGATGACTGTAACATGCATCCCTAAATAAAGAAAACAGTAAGAACTGCAATTTCTCAAAGTCCCTTTTGGCTTTGCGATTCTGTACTGCAATCTCACATGTCTACTTCCAAAGTCAAAACAGTTTTCCTGAAATCACACATTCTGAGTAACTGTCTAGTATATAACATGTGCCTGAGAGCATAATAACTTCTACTTTTACAACTTATTCAGTGACAAAAAAAGCAGTCTTTAATGTATGTTGATTCTCTATTTTGTTATTGAAGAATGCATTATTTAAAGATAGTAAGCTGTCCTACTAACTGTTAAAATGCAAATCTTTCCTGTGTGCTCACATGTGCATTCTAGACAGAGCTATTAGCATGGGGGAGTGGAGGAGGGGGTAAAATTCACACAACGTTAAATTTACCACTTCAACCATTTTAAAATGTATAATTAAGTGGTATTTGGTACATTCACAATACTCTGCAGCCATTATCACTATCTAGTCCCACAACTACGGTAGGATTAAACTGAAATCTGTCAAGGCATTTTCCATTGATTCTCTTGGCTTTTTCAAGTAGGTAATCAAACTGTTTGAAAAATGAGAATTTGGGGGACTTCCCTGGCAGTCCAGGGGTTAGGACTCCATGCTTTCACTGCAGGGGGCAGGGGTTAGATCCCTGGTCAGGGAATTAAGATCCCACATGCCACACGGCACGGCCAAAAAAAAGAAAATGAGAATTTTTTTCTCTTTCTTTCCAGTATCTATACATTTTTGTTTTTTCTTGCTTAGTAGTACTTGCTAATGTTGAACAGTTGCAGTGATAGTATAGTGTTTGTTCATTTCCCCCAAATGTCGCTTTGCAATCTTTCAAATCTGCATAAAATCTGCAAGAATAGTACAATGAACACTCACATACCAGTCACCAAGATTCACCAATCGTTAATATTTTGCCACACTTGCCCCTGGCTACTGGATGGACTTGAACCATCTGAATCTAAGTTGCATCATGACACTTCAACCCTAAAATCCTCAGCATGTATCTCCTAAGAACAATGATATTCTCCTACATAATACATTTATAAGACTCAAGACATTTAATATACAATTAACATTGAAATTTCCCCCAATTTCTCAGGTGTCCATTATAGGTTTTCTTTTTCTTTTTCCTCTCTTAAAGACAGGATCCAAATCACATATTTATATTTGTCACAGTTTTTACTTCCCTTATAAAATAGTTCTCCCACCTTTTGTCTTTTTGAAACTAAGCTTTTGAAGGATATAGATTGCTTTCATAAACTGTTAATCTGCACTTGCCTGACTGCTTCCTCATGTGATTCAGGTTAAACATTTCTGACAGAAATACTAACAGGTAGAGAAAGAATTTTAACTACAGATTCAATGCATTTTATAGTTACAGGTCTACTCAGATTTTATTTCTTTCTGTGCCAGTCTTAGAATATTTCACTTTTTCAAATTTTCCATATAAAACTTTTAAAATATACTTTTTAGTGTCTGAAGGTTCTATAGTGATTCCCTTTTTCAAATACGGTAATATTTATGATATTTCTATTTTGACCCTAGATTAATCTCAGTCTTACACCATTTTTGGTATTTCATTCAAAGAACTTCTGGCTTCGTTGATACTCTTTACTGTTATGCTTATTTTTTCCATCCTTAATTGTTTCCTGTTCTTTTTCTAACTTTCTGAGAAATACATCTAATCACTGAATTTCAGCCTTTTCTTTAATATATGCGTTGAGGGCTATAAACTTCCCTTTCAGCACTGCTTCAGCTGGGTATTAATTATCTGTTGTATAACAAAGTATCCCAAAACTTAGCTACTGGAAACAACAGTAAATATTCATTATTTCACAGTCTCTAAGGGTCAAGAATTCAGAACAGCTTAGCAGGGTGGTTCTGGCTCAGGGTCTCCTGAGGTTGAAGTCAAGATGTCAGCCCAGGCTTAAATGAGGATGGAGGACATGCTTCCAGAAAGGCCAACTCACACGGCTAAGGTAGGAGACTCCAATTATTCACCATGAAGACCTTTCCATAGGGCTGTCTGAGTGTCCTGTCGACATGACACAGCAGGCATCCCTCAAGACAAGTGAGTCAAGAGAATAAGACAGATGTTTCCATTCACGTCAAGAGAATAAGACAGTGACTCCCACTGTCTTATAACCTTTCACAATCAAGCAATGGAAGTCACCCTACATCACTTTCCCAGTATCCTATAGGTTACACAGGTCAACCCTATTCAACAAGGAGACTACCAATGGGTAACAGCATGAGGAGGCAAGAATCACTGGGCACCATCTTGGTGGCTGGCTATCAAACTCTATATCCCACAAGTTATAATTATAATATTTTCATTATTAATCAGTTCAAAATATTCTCAAATTTTTATTGTGATTTCATCTTTGATGCATGGGTTACATAAAAGTGTATTGCTTAATTTATAAAAGTGAGGATTATTCTATTAATTCTGGCTGCTAGTTAATTTCCAGCTTGATAGCACTACTGGAGAATATACTTAAGATTATTTTCAGTATTTTCAAATTTATTGAGAACTTAGTTTAAGGGTTGGAATGTGGACAATATTTATATAACAATCCACTTAAGACTGAAAAGAAATGATGCGAATACAATACGTAGTGTTCTAATGTATCATACAGATCAAGCTTATTATTTACATTGTTCAAATCTATATTCTTAATGGCACAGATTGTTCTTCCAACTACTGAGAGAGCCAGAGATGTGCTTATTGCCCATTAATATTATGGAGGTCTATTTTTCCCCATATGTTCTATTTTTGCTTAATGTATTTTGAGGCTGTGTTACTGAACACATACAAATTCAGAACTCTTCTTCCTGCCTAATGAAATATTTAATCATTATAAATTGTCCCTCTTTATCTCTAAAATTGGTATTTGCCTTAATGCCTTTTTATCTAATATTAGTATGTTATACCAGCCTTCTTATGGTTAATTTTTGGATAATTGTTTCCATCCTTTACTTTTTTTTTACATCCAGACTCCCTATACCCTTATATTGAAGGTGAGGTTTGTTTTTCAATTATGTCTGAAATCTTTCTCTCTTATCCGGACCATTTAATGCATTTAGAAGTAATCTATGATTACAATGCCATTTAATGATATCCTAGCATCATCTCAGTACTTTTCCTACACTTCTTTTTCTTTCCTTTCTTGCTTTTTTATTATTCCATATTTCCCCCTCTATTAAGCTTAGTAGTTATATATTCTCTTGCTAGTCTTTTAATTATTTTAGAGATTATGAAATGCAAAGATCTAACAAATACTAAAGTTACCTCCTCCCTATATACAAGCTATTATTACTGTTAGTTTAATTCTATACATAATTTAAAACCCTAAGACATTACATTTGTTGCATGAAGTCAATGTTTATTTCCATTTGCTCACACACATTTTTTTTTTAAATTCTTCATTCTTTCTTATTCCAAGCCTGGGATCACATTCCTTCTCTGCCTAATAGATACTATTTCGAATTCCCTTTAGTGATGTTCCATCACTAAGAAACTCTCCATTTGTCTGAAAATGTGTTTATTGTAGTTCAATGGTATTTTCAGTAGGTTCAGAATTCAAGACTGGCAGTCATTTCCTATTAACACTTTAAGAAGACTACTCCTTTGTCTATCAACTTCCACTGCTTCTACTGAGAAGCTAGCCATCAGTTTCATTCCTTCTTTATTTTCCCCTCTGGTTACTTAAGATTTCACTTTGTCTTCAGTTTTAAAGCTTTTACTGTAATGTTTAGTATGTCTGTATATTTATTCTGCCCAGGATCCTTAGTGTTTCTTCAATCTGTGGCTTTAGTTCTTTAGCGTATTTTGCAAAATTCTCAGCTATTATCACTACAAACATAGCTTTTGCTTCATTCTCTCCTCTTCTTCAGGAATTCCAATTACACATATGGTATATATGTATGTATACACCTGTGGAATCTTTTCAGCATTTCCTATCCATTTCTTAATCTCTTTCAGTACATTCCAAACTCTTCCCTCTGTGCTTCCATCTATTTATTTTCTTCTAACCTCATTTCCAGCTCATTAATTCTCTCTTTGATTTCTTCAGTTGCATCTAATCCGCTGTTAAAACCATCCATTGAATTATTAAATTCAGTTATATGTTTCAATTCTAGAATTTCCTTTTTCCTAACTTCTAGTTCTCTGATGAAATTTGCATATTTATTATGAATTTATTATGCATACATACTTCCAAGATATATCCTCCCCAACCCTACAAGTCTGTCAGAATTTCGGCTAAGCTTCTCAGCCACCTCCTGTGAAACTGGCATATGCCTTCAAATTCAAGTTCCTCTCCCTGGGCTTTCCTTATCTCCTGTATCTTGGTCCCATAATTTCTCATTCTATTAGTACTTCAGATACTTTTGTCACCCTCGTCCAGCTTTTCTAGTTGCCAGCTCTGCATTATGTCTTTTACTCCTGAAGAATGTTCACTTGATCCTCTTAGACAAAAGGTTCTACCTCTAACCCAGTTAATACTAACATTTTTGAGAATGTAAATTATATTAAGTGACACTGTATACTGCTACCCATGAGAAAGGTGTGTGCTAAAATACTGAAAGTGATTATTTCTAGATGGTAAGATTATGGAAGTCTTTAATTTTATTTGCTATTAACTACTGTCTAATTTTTTTGCAAACAGTATTACTTACATACCATTTTTTAATAAATAAAAAGAAAACCTTTACTAAAATTTAAAATGGTTTATACATGCCAGTAACAACAAGGCAAAGAACATGAAAAAGATTAATAACTAAAATCATGCATTTGCTTGACTTTGAACTTCAGAGTAACCACTAGCAAGCACAGATAAGCTTTCTGAAGTATAAAAACCTATCACCACCCAAGTAGAGTTTTTTGATATATTCAGTAGGTAGTAAACACATGTGGGCCCCCATTACCAAAAGAATGGGGCTTTCAGTGAAGACCAGAGCTCCACTTTCACACTGAAGAATTCCCTAATGGTTTTAAGACAGACACCCTCAAAAAGTATTATAAATGCTCTTATTTGCTGTTACGTTGCCTATAAGTTCATACCAAATAACAAAATGAAAAAAAATTTTTTAACCTCTAGAACATAGCTAGGATTTGAATTAATTTTTAACCTATGAAATCCTCTAGAGAACAATATACTCCTTGCCAAAAAATAAACAGGCAAATCAAAAATTTTGCTTACATTTTCAAAGTAAAACACAACCCCAATTAGAGTTGTCATCCTTCAAAAATAAGTCTGCAGTCTTTATTCTTCAAGAATATTCGCCACAGGAGTTGAGAAAAGTCACTTTTATCACAGAACTTCACACCAAATCTACTTATAGACCACTTAACATATACCCTAGGTAAATTCACATATGAAAATGAAACCACTCTGCTTGTCTTACTCAAACTCAAATCAGAAGCACCAACATGTCTTAAAAGGCCTTACAAATCATTATTTACTAACAAAACGTAATTCTCAAAAAAAAAAAAAAAAAAATGACTGAGTAGCGCCATTCTCAGTACTAATGGATCTAAGATGACTGCAGAGTCCACCAGACTCTGCCTGGAAGAACATACCTCAAGGTAACCAAGCCTCTCGATCAATGATCCTGAAAGTGTAGTCCCTAAAGGAGGAGCAGGGCTTCCCTGGTGGCGCAGTGGTTAAGAATCCGCCTGCCAATGCAGGGGACACGGGGTCGAGCCCTGGCCCTGGAAGATCCCACATGCCACGGAGCAACTAAGCCTGTGCACCACAACTACTGAGCCTGCGCTCTAGAGCCTGTGTGCCACAACTACTGAAACCCGTGCACCTAGAGCCCGTGCTCCGCAACAAGAGAAACCACCGCAATGAGAAGCCCACGCACCGCAACAAAGAGCAGACCCCGCTCGCCGCAACTAGAGAAAGCCTGCACACAACAACAAAGACCCAACACAGCTGAAATTAAATAAATGAATAAATAAACAATAAAATAAGATACAATGAAATAAAATTTTTAAAATAATAATAATAAATAAAGGAGAAGCAGAAGCAGCACTTGGGAACTTGTTATGAAGGCAAACTCTCAGGCCCCGCCTCCAACATTTTGAATCAAACAAAATTTCTGGCACTGGGGCCTAGCGATCTGTGTTTTTTGGGGTTTTTTTGTCTTTTTTGTTTTTATATAAATTTATTTATCTATATTTGTTTTTATTTTTGGCCGTGTTGGGTCTTCATTGCTGCATGCAGGCTTTCTCTAGTTGCAGTGAGTAGGGGGCTACTCTTCGTTGCGGTGCGCAGGCTTCTCATTGTTGTGGCTTCTCATTGTCGTGGCTTCTCTTGTTGCAGAGCACGGGCTCCAGAGCGCAGGCTCAGTAGTTGTGGTGCACGGGCTTAGTTGCTCCGCGGCATGTGGGATCTTCCCGGACCAGGGATCAAACCATGTCCCCTGCATTGGCAGGCGGATTCTTAACCACTGTGCCACCAGGAAAGCCCTGCAATCTGTGTTTTAAACAAGGCCTCCAAGTGATTCTCATGCACATTAAATAAAAGTACTGCTCTGGATCCAACAACCAACTTACAAGAAATACAAAGAAACATGTTATCTACTCCACAAGGAAGCAAATGGTACCCAAACTGTGGGAACTCTATAGATAAACCCAACTTCCTCAACAAAGAAACTGCAAGTGGTTATAAAAAAAAAATTGGACAACACTGTGCAATTGTTTTAAAATTCTTTTAATCTATAGCAATTGTAAGGTACAGGCTTTGTCTGATTCCTAATTCAAACAAACTAAACAAAATAATGCTATTTATGAAACAACTGGAAATTCGAACATCAACAAACAAGTGTGATGATAATGTTTCTAATAAAACACAGTATGTCTTTTAGGAAGACATACTGAAGTTTTTTACAGAAGAAATGATATGAAATCTAGGATTTGCTTTGGGTACAAGGTAAAATGGCTGAAGAAGAATTGGCCTGAGGTGATGGACACATAGGGGTTCATCATACTATTCTGTCTACTGTGTATGTGGTTCAAAATTAACATCCCCCATGAAGGAAAAAAATTAATATATTTCAGCAAATTTAATCCATTTACCAAAATCCACAAGTCTTAAATTGATGATTTTTCTCCTTTAACACCATGAGTGTGTAATGACACTCATTCAGTTCAACTATAAACCTTAGGGAAACAATAAGTCATCCATCAAGCCTTCATATACAGCTCTTAACTGCATTACATATTTGTTACATCACCTTTCTAAGATTCATGGAACTATGATTAATTATATTTCTCTTCATTACTAAATTTAAAATAGAGCATGTAACTACTAAGCATCTTACTACTTCTCATCTCCAAAGAAAAAGAGTTTTAAAGGAAAAGGAGATAATACACAAATGTGCACAGTAAAGCTGGCTTACCTGTAAAGATGTAATTGACCCCGTGTGTCCTTGGAGCACAGCAACTGGAGCACAAGTTCTCAAGCACCACACTCTAATTATTTTATCACAGCTCCCTGCGGCAATCATTGTATTCTCATAGTTTACTGCCATATCTGAAATTTCTGCAGAATGACCTCTTAATGTGGATAACAGGCGGCCATTGTGTGTTGACCAAATCTTCACCAAACAATCGTCTGAACCCTGAGAAAAAATACACCCAAAAATAAAATGTTAATACAGCAAGTCTTTTTTATCATTTAAAAAAATACCATTTACATGTCACTCAAAGTAAGTGTCTATAACTCCTCCTCTCTTTCCAACTGTAGAACATTCTGCAAATTATGATTCTTACAGCCAACAACACTTACAATAGTTTTTTTCTGACAGCCAAGAACACTTATAACAGTTTTTTCTTCAAATCAAATAATGAAGATACCTTGAAGTTTTCATTTCTATGGCTTAGACCTATTATAAATACTATTTTCCCCAAATTCTCTGCCATGGAATAAGTCCAACTAAAAGTTCATGGCTCACCCATTTCAATTAACAATGGTTAAACGTTCGTTTAGCTCACATCAAGCTAAATAATTTGATAAATGTTAGTTAAGACTGATCTATGTTTCACAAGTTGATTAAGTGGCAATTCCAAAAACAAAAAATAATGGGACTAGAACACTCATTTTAAATAACTCAGCAACAGAGTCTCAAATTTATTGTACCAGCAAGCATCCATCCATTCAGCAAATATTTGAGTATCTACTCTGAGTCTCAACAACTGAAAAATGAAATTTAAACTTCTTACCCACCTTAATTTTCCCTTAAAACATTAAAATGGTAAATTAAATTCCAAATATTTACATATAGTTTTACAACAATTATAAAATAATCTTTCGGTGTTAATCAATTTCCCTAGATCATGATTAATCAATGTGAATATGAATCACCTGTAGAGACTTGGATTTGGGAGGAAGGGGGTCTTTTTGATTAATGTAGAGGGGTTTTTGGGGGGATTGTTTTTGGTTAATACATACTATAACCTAATTCAGTAGGTCTAGAATGGGCTGGAGGGGAAGTATTAGGAATGCATATTTTTAAGCATCCTTGATGATCATGCTCAAGAACCACTGCTCTAAATCAGTGTATCACAAAAAAACACACAAGGCCTGGTTATCTGCATCTGAATCACTTGCGATATTGAATAAAAATGTAAATTCATGGGCCCCACACCAGACCTACTGAGTCAAAATTCCTGACAAAGAGGAAAGATAGAATCTACATGTTTTATAAGATTTTCTAGATAATTCTGAGGCACACTAAAGTGCTCCAGATGATACCAAATTGAGTTTAAAATGTTAACTCACTGTAAAGATTCTATGTCCTGTCCTATCAAATGCTACACAGTAAACAGCAGACAGATGTCCGAGAATCCTTCTGTGCATTTTTATATGCTGATACATAGTTCCTGGAAATGCTGTGCTAAAAGTGGAACACCCTGTGAGTTGTTTTCCTCGATGTATCTCCACTAGGAAATAAAAACAATGAAAGCGGTTAAGGGGGAGCCAATATGTAAAAAGCTAAGAAAACCTCCAAAACAATTTCTAGAGGGTCACAAAAATCAATGTTCGAGAAATCCTAAAGACCAAGTTTCTTCCCAATTCTCTTCTACTATAAGCACTAGTATAGACTTCTTATTAAAATAAGATTGTTTTCATTGACTTTTATTACTTTTAGTAATAATTTTAGGAAAACCACAAATCTGAAACAACATTACCAGTACTACCTTTTAAGTTTTAATATAGCAGTTACAAAGTTGGTCAAGAAATTTAAAAATGGTTTTGGGCCTCTAAAAAGTCAACCTCACTTACCAAGATTTGGTGGGGAACCATAATTCACCGGCATTTCAGGAGGTCTTCCTCTATGAAGAGCAGCAAAGGCAGAGCCCTTCCAAACTGTGTGCCTGCAGTCTTTAAAATGAATTTTAGATACACATAAAATCTTGAAAGTTAACCCCAAGAAAGATTTTATAGAATACTTACGTATATTGTAATAAACTGTTTATTCAAAGGTTTACCAACTAATATACTTTAACAGAAAAGCCCTAGAGGTTTATTAGACTATTTCTGAAGGAAAAAAAAAAATTTAAGACATCTCAGATACAACAACAACAACTAACATTTGTGTAGCACTTTACAATTTACAAAGTGCTTTCCACATACATTATCTCATTGAATCCTCACAACAACCCTGTGAGGTAGGTATCATTGCCAATTTACAAGTGAGGTAACTGAGGCTCAAAGGTTCCAGGACCTTTAAAGAGATCCACTGTAAATGATTAGTCAAGATGGACCATAAAACCAGATCTTTTGACTCCAAGTCCCACTCAATGCCAAACAGGTTTTTATTTTTCATTGCAGAATTATACCATACAATTATTAATGATAAAGGTCTTAATCACAACTGATCCAACTCTCCAAAACCAGAAATTTTTGCAAGGAAAATTTTAATTTTTTTGGTTTATAAGAAAATCCTGACTTAATTAACTTATTGAAATGTTACTGAGTTTTAAAAATAATGATGGCCAATATTACCATGATTTTAATCTCCTTAGAAAGTACTGACAAAATTAAATGACTTTCCTCTTGTTTTAGGATCATAGATAATCCTTTACAAAAGAGCATATGTAGGATCTTTGAGTCTGAACACTAATTCTCAAATCCTATCCCTCTTAGCAAATATACTAAGAAAAACTGTCTACCCCCTCTATAGGAGATAGCAGCAGAACACAGATTATGCTGTGCTAGAAATGTGCTTCTTCACAACTGAAAGAGGAAGGTAAGAAAGGTATTATATAAACCCTCTACTGAGCCTCGGGTGCCCCATACTAACAGGCATATCATGTGTTACATGAATGAATTCATTACCACTATCATTATCAAAGAGCAGTTACAAGGCATCCTCTTGCGTCACTAGTACAAAACAGAGAAATATGGTCCCTACCCTAGGACAGCTTGCTGAAGTTTCTTCTAAGGTCTGCCAGTTCTAAAGCAGTGCTCATCACAAAACGACATTGAGCTTGACACAAGTAAAGAAAACAGGAAAACAGGCTACCCAGGCAACTACTATATAACAACCTAAAACAGAATAATTACAAGGTGAATAGGGACACAGAAAAAGGAAGAATACGAACAGTTTCCTGATTGAAGCCACAGTGTGGCATGACCATAAGAGCACTGAGAAACAACTAAAGCTGACAAACCAGTCTGGCAAGGAACCAAGAGGAAGGGTTGTTCTTTCTCAGTCAAACTTTATACTGGTGGAGCATCTAAGAGGCAGCATCACGTCAGCAACAGATCTTAAAAATAATCATGAGGGATGAACTTGACGTATACTCAGGATCAGAAGAGCCAACATTCTTGCCCATTAGCAGTTAAGCCACGTTGTATACATAGATCATATCACATACATATACTGAGTCTAAGTAATTTATACCAAGCTAACAGAAAAAGAACAGCAATTCCAAACATTTTGCTACCACATAATTTCGCAAAAAAATTAAACTGGTGAAAAAGAACCATGCATTTGTACATTTTTGGTGCTCATTTTCAAACTGCTACCAAATTTAGAAAATCACTTCCCCTTATAAAAGGGCTTCAGAATCTAAATATCAAGTGAAATACTTCTAGCATTTAAAGAGTTTATTAGACACATACAATTACATTCAATGAAGTTATAAGTGAGCTACAAAATGGAAAAATAAGAACTCACATTGATAAAACCTCAAACACATCTCAGAATAAATTCAAGCTTTTAAGCTTAACATCTATACCTTTATCATTTTTTAAATGCAGAAGGACCCATTAAACACTGATGTAATAAAATTCAACATCTATGCTAAACGCAGAGAATTTTATAGTCCACAGCATGGTTTTTAGTTACATATCACCTTTCTTCCACAATGCTTACATTACTTCACAATTATAATAATTATTAAGCTAGTAATACAAAGCAGAACACTTCTTCAAATTAAGGTACCTTTTGCTGTACGTAGCAAAGACTGCCTTCCTGCACCAAGTAAAGAAGTGACTCTTGAAATACTGGGTGGAATTTCTTTATCCAACATGGGACCGATGCGCTGGCAGATTTGCAACAGATGATCAGGAGCCACATGCTTATTGGACAAGACCTGATTGGAGAGCAAGTTTCAAAAACAACATTTTTTACAAGAGTTTCAAAAAATATAAATACTTAGGGATAAGTCTGATAAAACATGTGAAAAACATGTACAAGGAAAACTACAAAACACTGCTGAGAGAAATTAAAGAATGAAATAAGCAGTAAATTAATCTACAGATTCAAAGCCATCCCAATCAAAACCCCAGTAGGCTTTTTTTGTAGAAATTGACAATTTTATTCTAAAATGTATATGCAAATGGCTTAGAAAAGTCAAAGCAGCTTTGAAAAAGAACAAAGTTGAGGGCTGTTAACAATACCTGATTTCAGGACTTGTTATATAAGAACAACTGATTTTTGGCAAAGGTACAAAAAAAAAGATAATCTTTTCAACAAATGGTGCCAGAACAAATGAATACCCATTTGCCAAAAAATAATTATAATATTAACTTTAATGTATACATCACACAATAAATAAAAATTATCTCAAGACAGATCATAGATCTAAATGTATCATCTAAAACCGTAAAATTTGTAAAAGAAAACATTGGAGAAACTCTTTATGACCTGATGTTAGGCAAAGATTTCTAAAATGACACCAAAAGCATAATCCACAAAAGAACAAATCGATAAAATGGACTTCAGCAAAGCTAACAACTTCTGTTTTTTCAAAAGGTATTGTTAAGGGAATGAAAAGACAACCACAAACTGAAAGAAAATATTGGCAAAACATATATCTGATAAAGGACTTGTATCCAGAATATATAAAGAACTATCAACACTATTTTAAAAAACCTAATTTTTAAGAATGATTTGACTAGACACTTCACCTAAGAAGACATACAGATGGCAACCAGACACATGAAAAGACGCTCAACATCACCAGTAACTGATGAAACACAAATTAAAATCATAATAAGATATTACTACACACCTACGAGAATAGCTAAAATTAAAGACTGACCAGACCAAAATCAGCAAAAATGCAGAGAAACTGCTGGTGAAAACGTAAAACAGAACAATCGCTGTGGAAAACAATGGGGTAGCGTTTTTAATAGTAACACATACATTACCATATTATCTAGCTATAATACTCCTAGGTGTTTACCCAAGAAAAGTGAAAGCACACATCCACATAAAGGTTTGTATGTGAATGTTCTTGAACAGCTTACTTTTTAAGAGGCCCAAAGTGAACACAATCCAAATGTCCATTAACAGGTGAATGCCTACACACATTACTGTATGTCTGTACAATGGAATACTATTCAGCAATAAAAAAATTTAATAACACACAACGACGTGGATGAATATCAGAATAATTATGCTGAAAGAAGCCAGAAAAAAGAGCGCATGTTATATGATTTCATTTATATAAAACTCCAGAAAATGCAAATTAATATATAGTTACAGAAAGCAGGTCACAGGTAACTGGGGGCTGGTAGATAAGCAGGAAGAATTATAAAGAAGAGGAAACTGGGCTTCCCTGGTGGCGCAGTGGTTGAGAGTCCGCCTGCCGATGCAGGGGACATGGGTTCGTGCCCCAGTCCGGGAGGATCCCACGTGCGACGGAGCGGCTGGGCCCGTGAGCCATGGCCGCTGAGCCTGCGCGCCCAGAGGCCACGGCCGTGAGAGGCCCACGTACCGCGCAAAAAAAAAAAAAAAAAAAAAAAAAAAACAGGAAACTTTTGGGTGTAATAGGTATGTTCACTATCTTCACTGAGGTGTTGGGTCACGGTACACGTAACACATCTAAATTTATCAACTTCAACACTTTATGTTCAGTTTATTATGTCAATTATACCTCAAAAAAATAAATAGGGCTTCCCTGGTGGCACAGTGGTTGAGAGTCCACCTGCCGATGCTGGGGACATGGGTTCGCGCCCCAGTCCGGGAGGATCCCACGTGCCGCGGAGCAGCTGGGCCCATGAGCCATGGCTACTGGGCCCGCGCGTCCGGAGCCCGTGCTCTGCAACGGGAGAGGCGACAGCAGTGAGAGGCCCGCATACCGCAAAAAAAAAAAGAAGACTTCAACATAGGCAAGTAGATAAAGACAAAGTCCAGATACTATAGGAACATGGACTCCATCCAGCAGCTATCAACTCCCATAAAGAGAATTACAGATTCTCTGCTTTTCTGAGGATTCTAACAAAATCAAATCAAAGATAACATAATCAAAGATTGGGGGGGGCGGTTATCCTATTTTTGTACAAAATAAGGTGTATCTGAAAAATAATATGGTTCTAGTCCCAATACAGACCAAAAAAAAAAAAAAAGAAAAGAAAAAATGGTCCCGAATTTTTAAAAATATCATATTGACAAAAATCAATATAATAAATAGCTAATTTTCCTTTAATATTTTCAAGTCCTAGATATGAACGTTAGTAACAGTTTCTAACAGCAACTTCAATGAGTAAGCCACAGTTACACAAGGTCCTCAGAAGTAAAGCCAGAAACAAAGTCCCTTCAATGGTCAAACAGCCCATCTCTCTACCATCTTGTTTTTCGCAGGCATATTCAGTCTCAGAAAGTTTATCAGCAACTATCCTAGAATCACTGTATTACTATCATTATCACCAAATACTGCTGTGAGCACAAGCCCCTTCAAGCCCTGGGTTACAGAAAGTGGTAGTAGGGTCTAGATAACCTGACTAATTAACAAACTGAAGAAAAAAAAGTCATATTAACAAATTTAAGGAGAAAACCCATATGATCATCTCAATAGATGCAGAAAAAGCTTTGGACAAAATTCAACACCCATATATGATAAAACTCTCCAGAAAGTGGGCATAGAGGGAACCTACCTCAACATAATAAAGGCCATATATGACAAACCCACAGCAAACATCATTCTCAATGGTGAAAAACTGAAAGCATTTCCTCTAAGATCAGGAACACGACAAGGAGGCCCACTCTCACCACTATTATTCAACATAGTTTTGGAAGTCCTAGCCAAGACAATCAGAGAAGAAACAGAAATAAAAGGAATACATATTGGAAAAGAAGTAAAACTGTCACTGTTTGCAGATGACATGATACTATACATAGAGAATCCTAAAGGTGCCACCGAAAACTACTAGAGCTAATCAATGGATTTGGTAAAGTTGCAGGATACAAAATTAATGCACAGAAATCTCTGGCATTCCTATACACTAATGATGAAAAATCTGAAATAGAAATTAAGGAAACACTCCCATTTACCACTGCAACGAAAAGAATAAAATACCTAGGAATAAACCTACCGAGGGAGACAAAAGACCTGTATGCAGAAAACCATAAGACACTGTTGAAGGAAACTGAAGATGATACAAACAGTTGGAGAGACATACTACATCCTTGGATTGGAAGAATCAATATTGTGAAAATGACTATACTACTCAAAGCAATCTACAGATTCAATGCAATCCCTATTGGCATTCTTTACAGAATGCCAATTACTAATGGCATTCTTTACAGAACTAGAACAAAAAATCTTAAAATTTGTATGGAGACACAAAAGACCCCAAAGAGCCAAAGCAGTCTTAAGGGAAAAAAATGGGGCTGGAGGAATCAGACTCCCTGACTTCAGACAATACTACAAAGCTACAGTAATCAAGACAATATGGTACTGGCACAAAAACAGAAATATAGGTCAATGGAACAGGATAGAAAGCCCAGAGATAAACCCACGCACTTATGGTCAACTAATCTATGACAAAGGAGGAAAGGATATACAATGGATAAAAGACAGTCTCTTCAATAAGTGGTGCTGGGAAAACTGGACAGCTACATGTAAAAGAATGAAATTAGAACAGTCCCTAACACCATACACAAAAATAAACTCAAAATGAATGAGATATCTAAATGTAAAACCAGACACTATAAAACTCTTAGAGGAAAACATAGGCACAACACTCTATGACATAAATCACAGCAAGATCTTTTTTGATCCACCTCCTAGAGTAATGGAAATAAAAACAAAAATAAACAAATGGGACCTAATGAAACTTCAAAGCTTTTGCAAAGCAAAGGAAACTACAAACAAGACGAAAAGACAACCCTCAGAATGGGAGAAAATATTTGCAAATGAATCAACAGACAAAGGAGTAATCTCCAAAATATACGAACAGCTCATGCAGCTCAATACCAAAAAAACAAACAACCCAATTCAAAACTGGGCAGAAGACCTAAATAGACATTTCTCCAAAGAGGACATACAGATGGCCAAGAAGCACATGAAAAGCTGCTCAACACCACTAATTATTAGAGAAATGCAAATCAAAACTACAATGTGGTATCACCTCACACCAGTAAGAATGGGCATCATCAGAAAATCTACAAACAACAAATGCTGGAGAGGGTGTGGAGAAAAGGGAACCCTCTTGCACTGTTGGTGGGAATGTAAATTAACACAGCCACTGTGGAGAACAGTATGGAGGTTCCTTAAAAACTAAAAATAGAATTACCATACGACCCAGCAATCCCACTACTGGGCATATACCCAGAGAAAACCATAATTCAAAAAGACACATGTACCCCAATGTTCACTGCAGTACTATTTACAATAGCCAGGTCATGGAAGCAACCTAAATGTCCATCAACAGACAAATGGATAAAGAAGATGTGGTACATATATACAACAGAATATTACTCAGCCATAAAAAGGAATGAAATTGGGTCATTTGTAGAGATGTGGATGAATCTAGAGACTGTCAATACACAGTGAAGTAAGTCAGAAAGAGAAAAACAAATATCGTACATTAACACATATATGTGGAACTTAGAAAAATGGTACAGATGAACTGGTTTGCAGGGCAGAAAGTAAGACACAGAAGTAGAGAACAAACGTATGGACACCAAGGGGTGAAAGCGGCAGGGGGTGGGAGTGGTGGGATGAATTGGGCAATTGGGCAATTGGGATTGACACGTATACACTGATGTGTATAAAATGGATGGCTAATAAGAACCTGCTGTATAAAAAAATAAAATTCAAAAATTAAATAAATAAATAATTGGAACGTTATGGGGAAAAGTAGCTTTTTCTGTAAAGTTTGGGATGCTGTAATCTAATCAGGATCTAGAATAAATATTTAATATCTTTAATATGTACCTGTCTAATCTTTAGCTTTCCCTCAAATTATTTTAAGCTACACCTAGAAATCCTACAACAGAAAACATGTAAGTAAACTACCATATCATAATTCCTATAACAATGAAAAGTACAGTATAACAATGAAACATAAGAAGTGACAGAAAGCACTGCCTTTTATAAAAAAAAAAAAAATTTGGTGTCTTCCTTGCTTAAGAAATTCCCCCCAGCTTCTGATGAGACAGACATTCTTCTTTATTTAAAAAGTGCAAGTTTAGGGACTTCCCTGGTGGTCCAGTGGGTAAGACTCCATGCTCCCAAGGCAGGGGGCCCAGGTTCGATCCCTGGTTGGGAAATTAGATCCCACATGCATGCCACGACTAAGAGTCCACATGCCCCAGCTAAAGATCCCGCGTGTCGCCAACTCAGTCATGGCACAGCCAAAGTAATTTTTTAAAATTTTAATAAATAAATAAATAAAAAGTGCAAGTTTAGTAGTCAATGGCAGAATATTCCTATATAAATAAGAGGAAAAAGGAGCTTAACAGTATTTACAAAAGGACCTAGGCAGAGAAATGTTCTAGTGCTGGCATGAAGATCCTTCATTTAAAAGCATTTCAATGTATTTTAATTCAAAAAAGTTAACCAGTTTTAGCTTCCCAGAGCAGAGACTGCTTGCTTAGCCAACACTGAAGTCAGCATTAATAGCATTTTCCAGACAAGCCTCACTTTACTGAGATGGCTGGTGGGTGACTTTGTTACAGGTATTCAGATTGGTGGACATGTTTTTATGATTTGTAAGATTGCGCAGCACATGAAAATAGGCTGTTGAATACTCCATTTGCTGCAAAGCAGTGGCTTAAGTAATAATAAAGATATGTAATGGTGTCTTACAAGTCTGTAGATGGAATCGATGCAGTGATCTAATGGTGTCATTAAAGAGCGTGTCTTTCTGCTTCGGCAGCCTTGACATTTTGGCTTTTTTCCCCTCAGACTCTTAGTTTTTACGTTGCTGGATGGTTTTTGCAGCTCTTGCCATCATACCCTGGAAATGCCGGAAGGGAAGGATTCTTTCTTCCTGTGACTACTTTATTAGGGAGGAGAGTTTTTACAGGAACGGTGCCCTGCCTCAGGAGATTTCTTCTCAGTTTCCTTGCCCGGACACATCCTTAGTTAGCATTTCTGTGCAATCTATTAATATTTTCTTCCTCCCTTAGCAAAACAATGACCCCTGTTTCTAGACCATATAAGCTTTTCCAACTTACAAACTATTCAGGAGAAAAAAAACTAAAACTTCTGATATTCTTTTTTGTTTGTTTGGTCAACACGTAGCTTGTGAAATCTTAGTTCCCCGACCAGGGATCAAACCCGGGCCCCAGCAGTGAAATCACCAAGTCCTAACCACTGGACCACCAGGTAATTCCCATAAGGTTTCTGATACACTTGACAGGGAGTTCTCCTGCTGTTTCTTGAACTACCATCAGATCAGCTGAAAAGAATAAAACACAGAATGCAAAATTCTCAGGGACTTTAGACATAAATCACCTTACTTCTGAAAAGAAAACACTCATCTTGAGATTTTTGTTGTACCAAATCAAAATGACAGAATTTTCTTAGCAGAATGATCAAAATGTGCAAAGACTAATTAAAGTATGGATCCTATATGGCAGGGGTCCCCAACCCCCAGGCCGAGGACCGTCAGAGGGCCACAGAGCAGGAGGTGAGCAGCGGACGAGTGACCGAAGCTTCATCTGCCGCTCCACATCACTCGCATTACCGCCTGAACCATCTCCCCCTACCCCGTGGAAAAACTGTCTTGCATGAAACTGGTCCCTGGTGCCAAAAGGTTGGGGACCACTGCATATGGAACTTAATGAAGACACAAATATTCCCAAAGAAGTTAAACTTCATTTTTTAAAAATACTGTTTAACAAGATGTATTAAAACAGAAGAGACAGGCACACTTTTTTTTTTGGTGCCACGCATCTTGTTGGATCTTAGTTTCCTGACCAGGGATAGAACCTATACCCCCTGCAGTGGAAGCACAGAGTCCTAACCACTGGACCGCCAGGGAATTCCCGAAACAGGCACTTTAAAATGCATGAATTTTACACATGTATAGCCTACAGAAGATATGAAATAATAAATATTCTTGGTCAAATAACAATTTCAGCCACATGTACATAGTAAAGACCATAGATTTCAACATCAATGTAAAACATCTCCTAGCCAGACTCAGTTATTTCACCCAGAAGTCTGTCCTATTCCAAATGACCAGAAGAAATAAAACCTATTCACTTTAGCTATGTCTTTAAAACAAATTCATAAAGTGCAATACAAACATAAATCAAGAGTTTACAAAGAATCAAATAAAAGAAATGTACTTGGTGGAGAGTGAAAGGTTCAGGTGCTGAGCCTTGAAATGTCTAAAATACTTAAGTAAATGCAATTAAATAATTTAGAACAGAAATATTATTTCCCAAATACAAGACCAGAAAGCATACATGGCTACACAGCTATTGGTTAAGGTATAGTTCAAAACCAATTCCTTCCTAATTCCCTAACACCTTAAAGCACAACACAATGTATTTAATGACCACCTTCTTTTTGACCTACAATGCTGACTACATATTACAAAGTTCAATCAACTTACCTCAACATAATAAAGGCCATATATGACAAACCCACAGCCAACATGGACACCTCACACCAGTCAGAATGGCCATCATCACGAAATCTACAAACAGTAAATGCTGGAGAGAGTGTGGAGAAAAGGGAATCCTCTTGCACTGTTGGTGGGAATATAAGTTGATACAGCCACTATGGAGAACATTATGGAGTTTCCTTAAAAAACTAAAAATAGGGCTTCCCTGGTGGCGCAGTGGTTCAGAGTCCGCCTGCCGATGCAGGGGACACAGGTTCATGCCCCGGTCCGGGAAGATCCCACATGTCGTGGAGCCGCTGAGCCTGTGCGTCTGGAGCCTGTTGCTCCTCAACGGGAGAGGCCACAACAGTGAGAGGCCCATGTACCACACACAAAAAAAAAAAACACTAAAAATAGAACCACCATATGACCCAGCAATCCCACTACTGGGCACATACCCTAAGAAAACCATAATTCAAAAACAGTCATGTAGCACAATGTTCCTTGCAGCTCTATTTACAATAGCCAGGACATGGAAGCAACCTAAGTGTCCATCAACAGATGAATGGATAAAGAAGATGTGGCACATATATACAATGGAATATTACTCAGCCATAAAAAGAAACGAAATTGAGTTATTTGTAGTGAGGTGGATGGACCTAGAGTCTGTCATACAGAGTGAAGTCAGAAAGAGAAAAACAAATACCGTATGCTAACACATATATATGGAATCTAAAAAAAAAAAAAAAATTGGTCTGAAGAACGTGGGGGCAGGACAGGAACAAAGACGCAGACGAAGAGAATGGACTTGAGGACACGGGGAAGGGGAAGGGGAAGCTGGGACGAAGTGAGAGAGTGGCATGGACATATATACACTACCAAATGTAAAATAGATAGCTAGTGGGAAAGAGCCACACAGCACAGGGAGATCAGCTCGGTGCTTTCTGACCACCTAGAGGGGTGGAATAGGGAGGGTGGGAGAGACACGCAAGAGGGAGGGGATATGGGGATATATATATATGTATAGCTGATTCACTTTGTTATAAAGCAGAAACTAACACATCACTGCAAAGCAATTACACTCCAATAATGACGTTAAAAAAAAAAAAAGTTCAATCATAAAAATAGTACAGAATGTCACAAGAACAGAAGAAGTCCACGGAGGAAAGTCAGAAAGAACTTAGAAAATGATAATGACTGCATTCTCTGCAGAGAAAGAAGATGACTCAGATGTTACCTGCAAACTGACTGACAATCTGGAAAAGGCTAGATCCATATATCATACCAACCAAATGCTAAAATAAACTCTACATAAAAACATTTAAAAAGAAATTATGGGCTTCCCTGGTGGTGCAGTGGTTAAGAATACGCCTGCCAATGCAGGGGACACAGGTTCAAGCCCTGGTCCGGAAAGATCCCATATGCCATGGAGCAACTAAGCACGTGCACCACAACTACTGAGCCTGTGCTCTAGAGCCCACGAGCCACAACTACTGAGCCTGCAAGCCACTAGTACTGAGCCTGTGAGCTACAACTACTGAAGCCTATGAGCCTAGAGCCCATGCTCCGCAACAAGAGAAGCCACCACAATGAGAAGCCCGTGCACTGCAACGAACAGTAGCCCCCGCTCACCACAACTAGAGAAAGCCCACATGCAGCAACAAAGACCCAACATAGCCAAAGATAAATAAAATAAATTTATTTTAAAAAAATAAAACGATAAAAATTTTTAAAAAGAAATTATAAATGACCTAGGAAAAATATAAATGAGTAAATACATAATATTGCCTTTATAATTTTCTAGTACAGGAAGTATGGTTTAAGAACAACCATAAAAGCAAAATAAAGATTAAGACATGTAAAAAGTTAAAAATCTTAAACCTCTAAAAACAAAACCTCCAAAGAAAACTAAAAAGCAACCTGCAAACTGGAAAGAGGAATTTAGAATATGTGACAGACCAAAGAATAACCTAACATATAGAGAATTCTTGCAAAACAATAAGACAGCAGGGGAAAAGCAGATAAAAGATATAAAAAGGCAGTTCAGAAAAGATGAATTATCAACCGCCAATAAACGTACTTCCTTAAAAAAATAGTCCTGGTGCTTCCCTGGTGACGCAGTGGTTAAGAATCCACCTGCCAATGCAGGGGGCATGGGTTTGATCTCTAGTCTGGGAAGATCCCACATGCCACAGAGCAGCTAAGCCCATGCACCACAACTACTGAGCCTGCACTCTAGAGCCCACGAACCACAACGACTGAGCCCACGTGCAACGACTACTGAAGCCTGCGTGCCTAGAGCCCGTGCTCCACAGCAAGAGAAGCCACCACAATGAGAAGTCCGCACACTGCAAGGAAGAGTAGCCCCTGCTCGCCGCAACTAGAGAAAGCCCACGCGCAACAACGAAGAACCAACACAGCCAAAAAAAAACAAACTAATGAATTAAAAAAAAAAATCTGGGCTTCTGTGGTGGCGCAGTGGTTAAGAATCTGCCTCCCAATGCAGGGGACACAGGTTCGAGCCCTGGTCCAGGGGGATCCCACATGCCGCAGAGCAACTAAGCCCGTGCACCACAACTACTGAGCCTGCGCACAACTACTGAAGCCCGTGCACCTAGAGCCCATGCTCTGCAATGAGAAGCCACCACAATGAGAAGCCTGCACACCACAACCGAGAGTGGCCCCCACTCGCCACAACTAGAGAAAGCCAGCGCGCAGCAACAAAGACCCAACACAGCCAAAAATAAATGAAAAGATTTTTTTAAAATATTTTTTTAATAATGAGTAAAAATTATTTAAAAGTTTAAAAAAATACCTTAAAAATAAAGTCAAGAGACTTCCCTGATGGTCCACTCGTAAAGAACCTGCCTTCCAATGAAGGGGAGGCGGGTTCAATCCCTGGTCGGGGAACTAAGATCCCACACGCTGCAAGGCAACTAAGCCCACGCGCCACAACTGTTGAGCTCACGCACCTCAATGAGAGAGGCCGAATGCCGCAAACTACAGAGCCCACGTGCCTTGGAGCCCATAAGCCACAACTAGAGAGAGAAAACCCGCACGCCACAACTACAAAGAAGCCTGAGCACCGCAACAAAGAGACCGCACGCCACAATGAAAGATCTCACGTGCCGCCAACTAAGACCAGACATGGCCAAAAATTAAGAAAATAAATAAATCCAAAAAATAAATATTTTTTAAAAATAAAGTCAAAACAAAGACGTTTTCAAACCAAAAAAAAAAGAAAGAAAAAGGAAAACTGAAGTCACTGCCAACAAACTTTCATTAAAAGAAATACCAAAATAAGTTGTGGAGACTGAAGAAAAAATAATCACATATAAGAGGCATGGAAAGACAGGAAGGAATTAAAAATACCAGGAAAGATATACAGGTGGATAAGCAAATGAAAATTGACTTTAAAACAACTACAGGGACTTCCCTGGTGGTCCAGTGGTTAAGACTCCGCACTCCCAATGCAGGGTATGCGGGTATGATCCCTGGTCGGGGAATTAAGATCCTGCATGCTGTGCAGTGTGGCCAAAAAAAATAAAATAAAACAACTACAATAACATCTGGAAAAATTTATAACATATGTAAAAGTAAAATATGCTAATAGCCCAAAGGACAAGAGGGTGACAACTAATAGTTTTAACTCCATTTATATGAGAAGTGGTTAAAGTACCTAAAGTAAATGGTAATGCATATTATAATCTCTAGGGTAACCACTAAAACAATAAAAAGATATATTATGGAAAAGCAATAAAAAAAATAGAATAACAGCTGCTTAATCCAAAAGAAAGTAAGAGAGGAAAAATAAATGGGACATATATAAAACAGATACTTGGTAGGTCTAACACAATCATGTTTAAGTAATTATATTAAATACAAATGGTTTAAACACTCCAACTAAAAGACTGAATAAAACTACATGCTGTTTCAGGAGACACACTTTAAAAATGAGACCCCAGGAATACCAAAAGTAAAAGGATAAAAAAAAAAAAAAATACTACGCCATCACTAACCAAAAGAAAGCTGGGCTGGCTACACTAACACGAGGCAATGTTAGACTTTAAGGCAAGAAGTATGAAGAGAGAGTATTTCCTAATTTTAAAAAAAAAGGGTCAGGGCTTCCCTGGTGGCGCAGCAGTTAAGAATCCGCCTACCAGTGAAGGGGACATGGATTCGAGCCCTGGTCCAGGAAGATCCCACATGCCGCGGAGCAACTAAGCCCATGCATCACAACTACTGAGCCTGCGCTCTAGAGCCCGCAAGCCATAACTACTGAAGCCCGCGTGCCTAGAGCCTGTGCTCCACAAGAGAAGCCACCGCAATGAGAAGCCCACACACCGCAACGAAGAGTAGCCCCCACTCACCACAACTAGAGAACACCCGTGTGCAGCAACAAAGACCCAATGCATCCAAAAACAAATAAAAATAATATAAATAAATTTTAAAATAATAAAAATAAAATAAGGGTCAAATTCTGGAAAAGGTGAAACTGGAGACAGCAAAAACATCAGTGGGAGGGAGGAAGGGAGGAAGGGACAGATATTTAGGCAGAGCACAAAGGATTTTTAGGGCTGTAAAATTACTCTATGATACTATATTGGTGGATACATGTCATTGTACATTTGTCCAAACCCAGACTGTACAATACCAAGAGCACTGAATGTAAATGTAAGAGATACCAAGAGCACTGAATGTAAATGTAAGAGAACACTAACATAAACTATAGACTTTGGATGAGCATGGTATGTCAAAATAGTCATCAACTGCAATAAATGTACCACTCTGGTGGGAGATGTTGATAATGAGGGAGACTATGCATTTATGGGAGCAGGAGTATATGGGAAATCTCTGTATCTTCCACTCAATTCTGCTATGAACCCAAAACTGCTCTAAAAAATTAAGTCCATTTGAAAGAAGGAGGGGGATCAACTAAACAGGAAGATACGTTTGGAATTTGTATGCACCTAATAACATAGCTTCAAAGTAAAGAACTAAGGAAAAAAAAAAAAGAGAGACAGATACTCCACATAGCGAGGAGATTTTTTAAAAACTGTAAGGATTTAGACAATTTGAAAGGAAAAACGTCACATGACCTTTGTCCTTTAGAGCAGCGGTCCCCAACCTTTGTTGCACCAGGGACCAGTTTCGTGGAAGACAATTTTTCCACAGACCGCGGTGAGGGGGGGAGTTGGTGGGGGGATGGTTCAAGCATAATGCAAGTGATGGGGAGCAATGGGGAGCGGCAGATGAAGCTTCTCTCGCTTGCCTGCCACTCACCTCCTACTGTGCGGCCCAGTTCCTAACTGGCCTCAGACAGGTACCACTCTTCAGCACAGGGGTTAGAGACCCCTGCTTTAGAGGAAAATAACTGTTATGATTAGATGAGCCTATGAAAACAAAGTAACTAATAACTATTCTCTTTTAAAGTAGCATAGTCAAGGGACTTCCCTGGTGGTCCAGTGGTTAAGAATCCACCTTCCAATGCAGGGGATGCGGGTTCCATCCTTGGTTGGGGAACAAAGATCCCACAAGCCACGGGGCAACTAAGGCCGTGCAAACTGCTGAGCCTGTGTGCCACAACTAGAGAGAGTTTGTGCGCCGCAACTAAGACCCGACACAGCCAAAAAATTAAGTAAATAATAAATAATAAAGTAGCAGAGTCAAGGCTAAGTGACTCAGATAGTGACACCACTACCATTACCCAGCACTAAGGTATAGAGACTGCCGTTCCCCTTCCTACTCTGTGGTCATCCATAAGGGTGAATACCAGGTATCATTCATACAAGTGTTAGAGCTCATAAAGACTGTATTTTGTTATTTCATAAGACCCTACAAATATAAATTAGGTGAAGGGGAAGTCTAACAATATTATGACTTACTGTCCTATCAACATTGTTACTAATAAACACTGCAAAATCATTTATTTCCATATAAGGTTCACAACAACACTTTGATACAATTATTATTACCCTTGTCTTGCAGATCGAGGAACTGAGGTAGAGATTAAATAATCTGCCTTAGAACATCTAGTAAGTAATGCTAAAAAGTCAAGATTACAGCCTAGCCACCTGGCACCAAAACCCAAATTTCTGATTTAATACTGCTCTATTGCTAGACTGTAACTTATCATCACACTACCATGATCATTAAGTGTTCCCAAGTGTTGTCAATGAAATGCCTGTAGAATGATAGATCTCTATAGTCAAGTACAAAGAAAATGCAGAATCCCTACAGAGAGGAAAGAAATAAGCTGCACTCAGGATGAAGGGTCTTTAGAATCCCACAATGAAAATAAAATGGTAATGTGACTAATTGCAATACAGGTGGGGAAAACAGAGTTTTATTTATTTATTTTTGGCCGTGCAGTACAGCATATGGGATTTTAGTTCCTCAACCAGGGATCGACCCCATGCCCCCTACAGTGGAAGAGGGAATTCTTAACCACTGGACCGCCAGGGAAGTCCCAGGAGTTGTTTTGTTTTAAATGGGTAAATAAGTAGCCTTGCTATTTTTTAAAAAAAGGCTCAATTTGAGACTACAGTAGAGTCTATGTGGCAGTGCACCCAAATTTCAAGACCTGAGTCATAATCTTCAATCATAACCTGAGTCCTTAATCCAGTAGGGAGCTCAAGATGGTAATACCACTCTCCCCTTGGTTTGGACAGTGAATTCATAAACCGAGGAAGGTTGACAAATAAGCAGAGATGAAGAAAAGAAGTATGGATACACTTGTGCAAGTTACAGTTATTCTGATATAGTAACAAGTTTTGTAATAACTGAACTATTTTTAATGTTTGTAAGAGTAAAAAAGAATAATTTGCTACAATAAATTTAAAATACATTTACGGGACTCCCTGGTGGTCCAGTGTTTAAGAATCCACCTTCCAATGAAGGGGACATGGGTTCGATCCCTGATTGGGCAACTAAGCCCACGCACCACAATTACTGGGCCCGCAAGCTCTGGAGCCTGCGCGCCACAATGAGAGATCCCGTATGCTGCAACTAAGACCCGATTTTGCCAAATAAATAAATAAATAATTTTTTTTAAAATAAAAACAAATAAAATAGGACTTCCCGGGTGGCACAATGGTTAAGAATCCAGCTGCCAATGCAGGGGACACGGGTTCGAACTCTGGTCCAGGAATATCTCACGTGCCGCGGGGTGACTAAGCCCATGCGCCACAACTAGTGAGCCCAGATGCCACAACTACTGAAGCCCACATGCCTAGAGCCCGTGCTCCGCAACAAGGGAAGCCACCACAACGAGAAGCACTCATACCACAAAGAAGAGTAGTCCCCGCTTGCCATAACTAGAGAAAGCCCGCACGCAGCAACAAAGACCCAAGGCAACCAAAAATAAATAAATTAAAATGAATTTATAATAAATAAATAAAATAAAATAAAATAAAATAAAAATATACTGGGAATTCCCTGGTGGTCCAGTAGTTAGGACTCTGCACTTCCATTGCAGGGGGCACAGGTGCGATCCCTGGTTGGGGAACTAAGATCCCGCGTGCTGCATGGAGCAGGCAAATATATAAATAAATAAATAATATACTTACAACAGTTAAATTCTTAGAAAGATTATGCTTAGATCTTATGTTTGCCATCTTGAGACATCTATAGATTAAAATCATCATCTATTTGCATATATAGTGTGGAAACCCCCAAGGAAATTTAATTAATATTAAGTTGGTGTTAAATATTTTAAGGTTTAATTCTTGTGACAAATTAAACACTAATCAAAATGTAAAAACAAATATACTTGTTCCTATATGTTACTAGACTTCTAAAATTTGTAAATGAACATAAAAGTTTAAAAACTATGACCACTTACAATTCTAATAAACCAGATACTGATTTCAATACAAATAACTCTGAAGACTTTCCCTCACACAAAAGGCCTACTCAAACATTATTTTAAAATATATATATCAAGGGACTTCCCTGGTGGCACAGTGGTTAAAAATCTGCCTGCCAATGCAAGGGACACGAGCCCTGGTCCGGGAAGATCCCACATGCCGCGGAGCAACTAAGCCCGTGCGCCACCACTACTGAGTCTGCGCTCTAGAGCCCGTAAGCCACAACTACTGAGCCTGCGTGTTGCAACTACTGAAGCCCATGCTCCTGGAGCCCGTGCTGTGCACCAAGAGAAGTCACCGCAACGCTCGCCACAACCAGAGAAAGCCCACGCACAGGGACGAAGACTGGACGCAACCAAAAATAAATAAATGACAACTTAATGACGATAAATCCCCTAATGACAGGCTACACTATACGAATCTTCTGATGTTTTTTTTTTTCTGGTTAAGAGATTGCCTACAAAAATTGATCTATCATGTTGCTCAATCACAAACTATATCAAATCACTTTCCCCTTTTTAAATACACCCCTCCTTTTACAAACCTAGTCCTTCCCAATTCCCATACCCAGTTCTATACTTCTATTTCACTCTTCCCCTTTCTTCACCACCTATAAATCATAAAAATTCCAATTAAATTCACAGGCCCAACTGCTAATCCAGGGTTAGGTATTGAGAGATAACTAGTCTCAATTCTCCTGAGAAGTATCAAAAACATTCTTACTTCCAAAGTACATGCTGGAATAACAGCATGGTCACAAGTCTAAGATAAACTGTATCTTTGTAAACAGTGATATGGGAATCACCTGAAAGGCTTTAAAAAATAGTAATGTCCAGCCCCACCACAAAGATTCTTATTTAACTGGTCTGGAGCATAGCCTGGGCATCCAGAGTTTATAAAGCTCCCAGGTGGTTCTGATCCAAGAAAGCGAACTACTGAGAAAAAGGAATAAATTAAACAAAGTAAAGAAACAAACAACATTATAAGAAACAATCAGACAAAACCAATATGTGAAACATTCTACAGAATAACTCAGTCTCTTCAGTAAATCAACAGCACGGGGGAAAAAATACTATGCAAGATAAAAAGAGGTTTAATTTTGGCCCAATGCATGGAACTTCTGAAGCCCAATTCAAGCCAAATATAAAAAAATAAATAAGTATAGCAAATTGGGGGACTTCCCCAGGGGTCCAATGGTGATGCCTCCGTGCTTCCACTGCAGGGGGCGCAGGTTCAATTCCTGGTCAGGGAAGTTCCACATGCCACAGGGTGAGGCCAAAAGAAAAAAAAAAAAAATTGCTAATGAATTTGTTTATGATATATGCAGATTCATTACATTATTCTCATTTGTGTATATTTAAACACTTCTTAAAATATTTTTTTTTAAAAAAAGGAGACTTTGTTGGAGAACTAGAAGCTACTCATACCCTTGACAAAAGAATAATTCTCTATACAGGAAACTCATCCTCTACCATTTAGTGCTGGGAGAGGAGAAGGCAGGAAGGTAAAGGAGGAAGAGGATACCCATCAGACAAATCATCCAGACAATGAGAAGACATATGTCGCAGCCACATCATAGGGATATATCACAAAGAGAGATTCTGAATAATTTAAAGCAGAATTTTAAGTTTTAAGCAATTCTACCAGCAAAAGCCAAAAAATATACAAATCTATTTTTAAAGAAACTTTTCCAGTAGTTACAGCATTATGCTTATTTCAAAATGTAAGCAATTTTCTCTTCAGCAGCATGACTGCACTGTCATGTCAATGATACTTTTCTGGGGAGGGAGGTGGGAGAGGGTTGGATTGGGAGTTTGGAATTAGCAGTGCAAACTGGTATATACAGAATGAATAAACAACAAGGTCCTACTGTACAGCACAGGAACTACAGTCAATGTCCTATGATAAACCATGATGCAAAATATGAAAAAGGATGTATATATGTGTATAACTGAGTCACTCTGCTGTACAGCAATAATTAACACATTGTAATTCAACTATACTTCAATAAAAAATAAATTTAAAAAATATTAATGCTTTTCTGCTTCATTGACAACACTGTTTTCACCTAATAACAGGAGTAAAGCAATAAAACGGAGCACTCCTTTAAACATTTCCTTATGTCTCAAAATGTCAAACTCAAGAAAACATAAAAACTGCCATGATACAGAACCTTTAGAGCTCACTTGCTTGAAAATATTCACTTTTAAGTGTTTGCTTCAAAAAAACTCTAGGAAGGCAAATATTAAAACTGGAAATTGAAATAGAATCTTTTGTTACATTCAACCAACTTTAACTGTTAACACAGAAGTGTTCAGTATCTACGAAAACAGAAACAGACTCACAGACAGAGAACAGACTTGTGGTTGCCACAGGGGAGGGGGAGTAGTGGAGGGAAGGACTGGGAGCTTGGGGTCAGCAGATGCCAACTATTATATAGAGGATGGATACACAACAAGGTACTACTGTAGAGCACAGGGAATTAGATTCAACATCCTGTGACAAACCATAATGGAAAGAAATGTGAAAAAGAACGTATATATAACTGAATCACTTTGCTGTATAGCACAAATTACCTCAACATTGTAAATCAACTATACTTCAATTAAGTTTTTAAAAAAATACTTAACTGTTCACATACAGATAACAAATCCCCCTATTTCTGTTCTTTTGTATAATTCAACAATGGTGATCATATTCTACCAACTTCTGCTTGCAGGTATTAGAACTGTGGTAAAAAATCATTCAGGAACTCTTTTTTTTCCCCCCAGTTGTTTTGTGCATACAAGATGCTGAATATGACCTGGCAACTAAAGAAATCCTTTGTCCTAATATACAAATTGGAAAAATATTTTCCTGAAAAATGTTTTATTTCACTAAGGACAAAACAAGTGAATCAAACCAAATCATATACTGTGAGAGCAACTAAAAAAGACGACAAAATACAATGGAAAGAGAACTGTAATCTACGTTAAATGGTGCTCCAGAAAGAGAAACTGCGTATTTAGAGCCTATATTAAGTAACATACACCAAACAGCAACGTAAAAATTCATCACATTAACTTTCCTAAGGCATTCAACAAGTGTGGCACAGTTTACAGCGGCACAAGTATTGGAGGAGCGGCACAGTCTCACAGCAGCCAAGATTTTTTATTACTCTGCTGGGGGAAAAAAGAGGAACATTTCTCCACCTTTCAGACACCGAAGCTTCTATTCCTAGGAACAAGTGGTTGGAGAAGATGGGCGGGGCAAAAAGAGGAAGACCAATCACAGGTCGAGTTACAAGTCGGGTTCAGGAGAAACACGGATGAGAGCAGCTCGCTGAATGGCTGGCGCGCCCCCGGCTCTCACCAGAAGCACCGCACCTGGGGACCCACCCCGCCACCTCGCCCCCCGGAGCCGTTTCCTACCCAAACAAACCCGGCCACCCCAAAGCAAAATACTACCTACAGGGGGGAGTCCCGTCGTCCCGGTGACGCCCGGGCCGCCCTCCCGCCCCCTCCGAGCGCCGCTCGGTCACTTCGCCCCTCCAGCAGGAGACCAGAAAAGGGGGCGGGGGGCGGGCGGTCGGAAACACCGGGATGGAAATGTCAAAACTCTCACCAATTCCTCGTAGCTCCTGTTGTGCTCGTTGCCCTCCCAATCCAACCTCTTCGGCAGCAACTGCAAAGACCCGAGACGCACACGAGTGACCACCGCGCGGGGCCGGGCGGGG
>NW_020174642.1:7654553-7655101 GCF_003031525.2 Neophocaena asiaeorientalis asiaeorientalis
GCGCGGCGGGTGCGGCGCGTTCGCCAGCTTCGGGCTCTCGGAAAGGACCTCACGGACGGTCATCTGGGGCCAGTGTGTTTGCCCCCCACGGAAGATCGCTTGCTTCGAGGACGCGAAACCCTTACACCTGAGAATCGTGTCGCCCGCAAAGAGAAGGCCGGCCGAGAAGCTTTCCCCCGAGAGTGGAGGAGGGATGTGGGGAAGTCACAGGATGGGGGTGGGGACCGGGGGGCCGCGGACACTGAGCCTCTGTAGCTTGGAGAGCACAGCAAACGTTTACTAAGAGTCCACGTTGCCGCGTGCAGTAGAAGAAGATAGAATCATGAGGCCGAGCCGCAGTCCTAGGAGAGCCCAGCAGTCTTGTAGAAAGGGTTAAAGAAAATGCAATACAACGCTGAGGATGTCAACTTCTTTAGTCCGGGAAGGCAGTCCAGGCCGGCGATGACTTAGCCGGATAGGAAGGCGGATGGGAGGAAGTGGGCAATAGACACGCAGCAGCCCAGTCCCCTGAGGGACACCCGGGGCGGAGCGGGGGGGGGGGGAACCAG
>NW_020174642.1:7655170-7694365 GCF_003031525.2 Neophocaena asiaeorientalis asiaeorientalis
ATGCGTCACTAGGATGCTCTTGGAAGACAGTAGTAGGATTTGAGGCTGGAGCAGTGCACAAGGGTCCAGAAAATTCCCTTAATGCCGTGGTAGGCTGCGGATTCATTCACTCGGCATAGCCAACGAGCCCTATTCGGAATCCTAAGGTACAACAGCGAGCAAAATACTGTCCTCGTGGAGAGGACATTGTAATCCCAATTCCTACGCAGTAGAATAACAACCACAGCATAGAAAAGTTAAAGGTAGTGGTTTAGAGCAGACCCTGGAGCGGGACTGACCCTGGGCCATGCCGGGCTGTTCAGTGTGTGACTTTGAGCAAATCACAACCTCTGAGCCTCAATTTTCCTCACTTGTAAACTGTAGATAATATTTGTGCCTACTTCATAGGGTTGTGAGGGTGTAATGGGTTAATATGTGTTCTTAGCCTACAGCAAGCACCCTGTACGCGCCAGCTTTTAATTATTTAGACACCACATAGCAAAAGTTTTTATATATGTTTGTAAGGGAGCGATCCAAACGTGTTTGAACGAGTGCATCAGCAGTCTTTTCTTGTATCTGTTGGTTCAGCAAACACTGATGGGGATTGAGATGAAGGAATGAGCTACAGCTTTGCCATCCAAGATTTCAGTGTCTTTTAGGAGAAATGATGCTTACATCGTTGCAAAGAATGACAAGAAGGAAGGTTAACCCACCTGTGGGAGGGGGAGATGGTAGAAGTTTGAGTCTTCAGTGTGTGGAAAGGGATTCCAGGTACATGAACAACAGAGGGCCAAGACGTGAATAACATTCCAGGTTTAAGGAATTCAAGTTTAATATGACTACTTGGGGTGACTTTGGAAGTATGAATGGGACCCATTAAATCAAAGTTTAAATTGGGGGGGGAGTTAAAATTGGGAACAACTGAAGGGTTCTAAGCCAGAAAGGATTCTTTTCATTGTAGGATAGATTTGACAGGGTTAAGACCAAGAGGCAGGAAAATCACTTAGTCGACCCCGAAAATAGGAAAGAGATGAGATGCATTAGGGCAATCATTGTAAAGATGGAGAGAGAGATGGGTTCAGAAATAGCAAGTTCAGGGCTTCCCTGGTGGTGCAGTGGTTAAGAATCCACCTGCCAAGGCAGGGGACACGGGTTCGAACCCTGGTCTGGGAAGATCCCACATGCCACGGAGCAACGAAGGCCTTGTGCCACAACTACTGAGCCTGCGCTCTGGAACCCACGAGCCACAACTTCTGAGCCCACATGCCACAACTACTGAAGCCCACGTGCCTAGAGCCCATGCTCCACAACAAAAGAAGCCACCGCAATGAGAAGCCCGTGCACTGCAACGAAGAGTAGCCCCTGCTCGCCGCAACTAGAGAAAACCCGCGCACAGCAACAAAGACCTGATGCAGCCAAAAATAAATGTAAGTAAAATAAATTTTAAAAAGAAGCTCAGAAATAGGAAGTTCAATCAGTAAGATGAGGTTGAAGTGGAATGAGAGGAAAAGTCACAAAAATCTCAAGTTTGGGGCTTAGTAGGTCAAGGTTGTGCCACCAACTGAGATAGGGCATCCAGGCTAGTTAAATTGTTACGATGGATAACTACTTGGAACAACTTGATTAGTTGAAGTTACAGCGCATATATTCCTGTGGGACAGTATGAGCTGATGCTACAAGATTACCAAAGTTAGCAAATAACAAAGACATGAAGAGGAGAGAATTTAACCTTTCAGAGATAGACGAAGGAGTTGCATACTTCATTTTGTAGCAAAATCATAAAAGTAAAAGCCCCAAAACATGTTACAAGAATTTATATCCCAAGCACTGGTCATTGTCCAAAACTGCAATTCTGGTGTGGGCAGCATGGTAACCATTACAAGAGGTCAGAAAAGATGACAGGAGTTTTCCCTTGTACAAGCCCTACTAGTTCCTTTACAACTTACCCTGACGTCCATGACAAGCACTGTTCCTAGGTTTGGAATAGAGACACAAGGATTTCTGACAAGAGGCAGAATATCTTCCCCCTTCAGCTGTCAAGTGACAGAAACCCAGATTTGACTCCCACTTACAGACAATGAAGAGGAGGAAAGGGGAGAAAACTGTCCATCAGCAACTCCACAGTTGGGACCTGCCTTATTTGAAGTGGTCTCCAAATAAGGCGAGAATCATGTTTGGATCCCTCACGCAATTGAATCCAAGCCATCCCAAATGCACACACTAAGGTTTGCTTTTGGGTAAATGGAAATAGCTTTTGAATTTCACCACAGGAAAGCTACATGGAAAACTAAATTATCGAAAAAGTGCTTTGTAAGCAAGGGTTGGAAGATGTTAATGGCTGGTGACATCAGCTATAATGCTGTCACCCATCTCCACTAAAAGGGAACTACTATGATGTTTTAGTCCTTGGCAAGCATCCTGGATACACGTCACTGATCTTCACAATGGTCAGGTGCTCTTAATACGCTAACTTCACAACTGAGAAAGCTGAGGCCCAGAGAGACTGAGAAGTGCCCAAGGACATGTAGCTGCAAGCCCGGTGGGACAGCACTATTAAACTGAGCACAAGCACTGCAGAATGCTTTCTGCCCTCGCCGCATTTCATAAAGGAGGAAATCGGAGCCCAAAGTCCAGGGGGCCTAGACAAGATCACACAGCTAGTACATGAGAGAGCTGAAATTTGAAAATGCATAATACGTGCATTATCTCACCACAGGCAAGTCTGAGCTAGACTCTATTATTCTCATTTTAAGAATGAGGAAACTGAGGCTTAGAAAGTTTAAGAATTTGCCTAAGGATGAATCATCATAAAAAAAAAAAAAATTCAGTGGGGCCTTCCAAGTCACCATTTAGGAGTCACAAAGGTATTAAGTGTGAAAAGCACATCTGGAAAATGGTGAGCAAACCAGACTGTTTCCAACAGTTCACATAGGAGAGTGGTCCAAAATGAGGATTAAAGAGTAGATTAGGGTCAATTTTAACAGTAAAAAATGAGGTCGGTCTGTGAGCAGTGGAGATTATGCAAAGGAAATTATATACATCATTCAGATTCTAATATCAATATGTTAATGCAAGTGTCCATTATTAACTGAATTTAGATTCAGCTAGCAGACATCAATGATGCAGGCACAGTATCAGCATAGTTCTGAGGGATGTAAAAAAGTAGATGACGTTGGACCTACAGAACAACGATACCACAAAACTGAATCAGCACATGGAAGTGAATTCAAGCGCACCCAAAGCCCTGCATCATTTCATTCATTTAACAAAAACTGAATTTCTGTAAGGCGGGCACCATGTGGTAACGCCCAAGGACATGTAGCTGCAAGCCCGGTGGGACAGCACTACCTTGAACTGAGCACAAGCACTGCAGAATGCTTTCTGCCCTCGCCGCATTTCATAAAGGAGGAAATCGGAGCCCAAAGACCAGGGGGCCTAGACAAGATCACACAGCTAGTACATGAGAGAGCTGAAATTTGAAAATGCATAATATGTGCATTATCTCACCACAGGCAAGTCTGAGCTAGACTCTATTATTCTCATTTTAAGAATGAGGAAACTGAGGCTTAGAAAGTTTAAGAATTTGCCTAAGGATGAATCATCATAAAAAAAAAAAAAATTCAGTGGGGCCTTCCAAGTCACCATTTAGGAGTCACAAAGGTATTAAGTGTGAAAAGCACATCTGGAAAATGGTGAGCAAACCAGACTGTTTCCAACAGTTCACATAGGAGAGTGGTCCAAAATGAGGATTAAAGAGTAGATTAGGGTCAATTTTAACAGTAAAAAATGAGGTCGGTCTGTGAGCAGTGGAGATTATGCAAAGGAAATTATATACATCATTCAGATTCTAATATCAATATGTTAATGCAAGTGTCCATTATTAACTGAATTTAGATTCAGCTAGCAGACATCAATGATGCAGGCACAGTATCAGCATAGTTCTGAGGGATGTAAAAAAGTAGATGACGTTGGACCTACAGAACAACGATACCACAAAACTGAATCAGCACATGGAAGTGAATTCAAGCGCACCCAAAGCCCTGCATCATTTCATTCATTTAACAAAAACTGAATTTCTGTAAGGCGGGCACCATGTGGTAAACACTGGCTCCCGGGCTTCCGTAAGATAAATCCCTAGAAATAGAAGAGTTAACATCTTGAGAGACTTCCAGAGGACTTTTTTTTTTGTTTTTTTGGCTGTTTTGGGTGTTTTTTGCTGCACGCAGGCTTTCTCTAGTTGCGGCGAGCGGGGGCTACTCTTCGTTGCGGTGCACAGGCTTGTCATTGCAGCGGCTTCTCTTGTGGAGCACAGGCTCTAGGCGCGCGGGCTTCAGTAGTTGTGGCTCACGGGCTCTAGAGCGCAGGCTCAGTAGTTGTAGCGCATGGGCTTAGTGGCTCCGTGGCTTCCAGAGGATTTTAAAAGGAAAAATGAATGAAGGTGTCTGACTTTGGGATCAGCCCCTAGTCACTCGCAGACCTTGCATCTAATTCCCAAGGCCCTTCCTCCCCTTTCCGGCAGTGTCACCTTTCTCTCAGGGCCTCTTCTTCCCTCTAAGTCTAACCCAGCCAGGTGTCCCCTTAATGCAACTTGTCCCTGCCTCCCTCAGCAAATTGTTTCCACATTTATCTCTTGCCTCTCCAGTTCTGCCTCTCCCTTGTTGTTGGCTTCGGTCCCTAGTGTTCCCACATTGCAGGCATTGACCCGTGTCCGTCTCCAAGACTTACCAGTTCTTCCTTTGAATGTTTCTCAGGGCGTTGCAGAAAACACAGGTTGGACATGACCTTGGGAATGTGGGAGCCAGACTCAGAATGCCCCTGTGTTTCAACACCACTTACTAGTTGAGCAACTTTTCTGTGGCACAACGTTTGTTTTTGGTTTTTTAATCATCTTTAAAATGGGGATGACAGCTAACAGATAACACATGTTGAATGTTTCTATATCCTGGGCACTGTGCTAAACCACTGACGTGTATTCTTTCACGCTCATGCAATGGCTGGCGTTGTTTGGGAGTTCTGCCAGAGAGGATGCCTGTAAAACTCTTTGAACAATGCCTCTCTCTCAGCATGACGCCATCACAGAAAAATGAGTATCTTTCTCTCCGTTCCCTCGGTCACCAAAGAGCCTCCTCCTTGACTCCCCGCCCAATTAATCCTATCACGACTTTTACATTTCCCGAAGCACAACTTGGCATATTCTCTAATCAAGCCGTTCTTGGTCCCTATCACCTAAAGCTGAACTCCTGGCTTGTTTTGAAAGCTGGGTGGGCTTTCAAGGGGGGCTCTCCAGGCTCTACGCTCCCCCGCACTGCCCCTGCTGCACTCCCAGCTGACTGCACTAACAGTTAAGGGCTCTCTTGCCCCCTGGCTTCATCCAGTAAGAGGCCCCAGCGGGAGATGGCAAGGGTGGGTTTCTATTTTCCCAGCTCCCTTCCTGCCAAGCTGTAGGTTAGTGGCGGCTACTGTTCCTCTCCTGGAGGCCACAGTTCACAAGGGACAGCCCTCTTTCCACACAGCAACGATCTCGGGGTTTTGATACCCCTACCTTCCCTGGCCCCCAGGACTTGGACTTGTCTTCTGAGTCAGATGGCCATTGGAGGCAGCCCAGGGTGCTATGCCATCCTTTGCTGATTTATTTTAACCGCCCACACCCTCGTAAATAGCATCATTAATGCTCCTCATAACTATCCCAGCAGATTATGCATTCTGTTTTCTTCCAGAACTCTGATAGGTACTAATTCTCTCCGTAATGACTCCTACCCTCCACTGTAACCCCTGTGGCTGTTCAGAACACCTGCTCTCCAGGTCTCCCCTCTGCTCCCATATTTCTTCCTTGTCTGTATATATCTGTCCTCTAGCCTGAAAGAATCCATCTAGATCCCCAAACTCCTTCCTTCACAGAACCTTTCTTACATCATTTGGGTCCTGGTTAATCTCATTTCAAAAATCTTAGAATCATCTGTCTTTTCTATCACACGTGCAATCCATCAGTAAGCCCTGATGAGCCCACCTTCAGAGGAGATCTTGAATCTAACCACTTCTCACCCAGATGAGCACAGCAACCTCCTAAATGTCTTCCTCCTTCTGTCTTCATCCTGTTACCGCCCATTCTCAACAGGCAGCTGAAGGATCCTTAAAACCAGTCAGGTCTGCCCTCCTCTCAAAACACTCTGATGGTTCCCATCTGACTCAGAGGAGAAGCCCAAGTCCCAGAGGCCCCAAGGAGCTGGCCTTCCTGGTACTTCTCTGACCTCTTGTCCCACTGTTCTCCCCTCCTTTGACTCTGCTCTGACTACACCGGCCACCTTGTTGTGCCAGGCACGCTGCTGCCTCAGGGCCTTTGTACTTGCTGTTCCTTCTGCCAGAACCCTCTTCCCCTAGAAAACTGCATGGCCCAGTCCCTCTCTTCCTTTAAGTCTTGGCTCAAATGTTACCTTTCCAGAGAGACCTTCCCTGACTACCCTAAATAAAAGTAAAACTTACCCTCACTCTGCACCCCCATTTCCCCTTTCTCCTTCCTGCTTTCTTTTTTCCTTAGTACTTTCGACCTTCTAACCTACTGTGAAATTTGCTTATCTCTTTTGTTTATTGCCTGTTTCCTCCCACTCTATGAGGGTAGGCAGAGATTTGTGTGTCTTGCTCTCTGAAATCCCTCTAGAGCTACAACCAAGCCTAACATATGGTAAGTACACAATAAATAGTTGTTGGATGTTTAATGAAAAATTCCTTTTGACCAGACAGTTCCTCAATATGAGATAGTTATGCTCTCAACATTCACTCATAAACCTTTTGGATGGTGTGGTGGTTAGACCTGGGGACAGCCCACAAAGTCCTCTTGGCTCATAACATACCTGGAGACCTGGCCCCCAGCCCGGGCTGTTGCCATGAAGACAAGGCCAGCACGGGTAGAGCTTGGAAGGCCGGGAATGCCTTGTCCCTCTCCAGGCCCCAACTCACAGTGACCCCGTGAGGGAAGGGCCTCCTGGCTTCCCTCAAAGGCAGGAAGAAAACAAAGTTTCAAGAGATGAAGGTGAGTGGAAAGAGAATTTTCAGGAACAGGATTGGAGGCTGCTTTGGGGAGAGGACTGAGCGCTCCAGGGATGGAACATTCTGTCATGCCTTTCCCGTGGGCGTGGCGTGGCCTCTGCCTCCCTGACCACATGGCGCCCCGTGCCCCCGGGACCAGCTGGCTCACCCCCACCGCCAGCAGCCTCCGGCCTGAGCCCCAGCTGAAACCGTGCACCTCAGATTGGGACTTGGAGCCACGTGCCGGGACTCAACCCAGCCTAAAGCCAGATTTGGACTTGAACCCGGCCAAAACCCACAGTCTTCCAACTGAGATCACATACCTGGTTTCAGGACTTAATGAAGCTCAGGTTCTTGATGTCTCATCGCAGAAAGTACTCAGCGGGAGACAAAGTGATCGGTTAGAAGTGGATTTATTTAGAGAGAAACACACTCCACAGAGCGTGGGCCATCTCAGAAGGTGAGAAAGGCACCAGGGTATGGGGGTTGTCAGTTTTTATAGGGGTGGGTGATTTCATAGGCTAATGAGGGGGAGAAGTATTCCAGCTATTTTAGGAAGGGGCGGGGTTTCCAGGAATTGGGCCACTGCCCACTTTTTTTTTTTTTAGGTACGCGGGCCTCCCACTGTTGTGGCCTCTCCCGTTGCGGAGCACAGGCTCCGGATGCGCAGGCTCAGCGGCCGTGGCTCACGGGCCCTGCCGCTGCGCCGCATGTGGGATCTTCCCGGACCGGGGCACGAACCGGCGTCCCCTGCATCGGCAGGCGGACTCCCAACCACTGCGCCACCAGGGAAGCCCCTGTCCACTTTTTGATCCTTACGGTCGGTCTTGGAACTGTCATGGGGCCTGTGGGTGCGTCATTTAGCTTGCTGATGTGAGCGTATACAGAGGCTCAAGGTCTAGTGGACGTGACTTGTCTGCCGTCTTGGACCCATTTGTTTCTAATCAGTTTACGTCATGTCCTCGGGCTGTGTCATTCTTTCAAAGGTTGTGCCCTGCCTCCTTCCCTCCTGTTTCACAAGACAGAAAGCACCCCCTCCCCCCTCCCCCATTCTCCAGCCTCTCCCCTCAAGCAGGCACCGCCTTCTGGGGTTTCCTCGGGGTTTCCTCAGGGCTTCCTCAGGCAAAGATGAGGAGACCAAGGAAACTGGCTTCGGGGCCCGCCCGACAGATGAGCCTCTGGAGCTGCTGGGAGGGAGCGGAAGCCCCGGGCAGGAGGAAGTCTGTAAAGACGAAAGGACGAAGGGTGGAGGCTGGGGTTGAAGGAGGGCTCCAGGGACCCCGGGTCACCTCGCTGGGGAATACTGCCCTCCTGAGTAGTGTAGGTGGAGTGTAAGCTGGGTGCCTAAGGGAAGACTTCCCGTTTTCTGTGATGATGTTTGACACCTAATTGCAGTAATAACTTCCCTGTTTATAACCTGGAGAAAGCTTCCTGGTCGCTCATTTTCACTTACAGGCAAGTCTGGCCTAGAGCAGGTCAAGAAACCCACAGTCTAACACAAAATAATGTTAATTAAAAAAAAAATTAAAGCCACCAAAGGTTTAAGATATGAATGATGGCAATGATGGGGTTAAGATAATGTTTGAATTAAGAACCCAGAATCTTTCTAGCTACGTGAGAGGGAAAGACTTTATCAACCTACTCCCCATAGGACCCAGCCTAACCTCCAGAAGAACTGGGCTTTGTGTGGGGTTAGACAGGGGTTGGTTTCTTTCTCCAGGCCTTTAAGAGAGCAGAGGCTAGAATACTGACCAGCCCATGGATTCGTACCACTCACATAGAGGAGATAACGAAACAAAATTAATGCAGTCATAGGTAGTGTGAGAATTATCCCAAAGTGGGTATGTTCATTACAATTTTGTGAGTAGATTTATTTTCCATAACAATAACAAGATGGAATTTCCTACAACAAACCGATTAGACAAGCTTTGCCAAAATCTAACCTCACAAAGGTTACACATCCCACAGAATTTAATTATAAAGACTTTGCAGCGAGCAGAATATGACAAAAGAACATCTTGCTCTTTGCAGTAAAATATTTAAAAACTCAATTTTATGATGACAAGGTACACTATAAATTAAACGTTTACCTTGATACAGATCTTGGTCCGACATGGCTAACACTTTCTAATTAGTAACTGGAATTACTAGAATATAAGTTCTTCAGCTCTCTCTTTTTTTCTTTATAAAAAAAGAATAATGACCAGCCCAATACTCTGAATTCTCTACAATCTTACAGCCTTTCAAGGATTCTAACTGCATGGTTGTCTCATTAAGATGGGGATGGATTGACCTATAGGTATAAAGTTCCCCCAGTGGCAAAGAACACAGAACTAAACTTTGCCAGCTACATAAAGCAGGAGACACACAAGCTACCTGCTTGCTACCAGCCAAGCACAGCTTTCAGAGCTTCCTAAGTTCCCCACAAGAGCCTAGAACCAGCAAAGATTCCATCAGGTGGAAGAAGGTATTTATTTTTTGCCATTCTCCTCGTTGTTTTTTTTTTGTTTTTTAAAAACCTTTCTGACGCTCTTTCCCACCTGACACTTGAAGCTTTAATGCCCTGCCACCAAGTACAAAACACCCCAGTCGTCTTCTGAATGCATGTATTTTAACACACCATTGGCATGCACCTTCATTTGACCCAAGGGACATTATGTCACAGCCTAAAATAAATAGACAGTTAACACTTGCATCATTTTAAGAATCAACCAAGGCATGCATGAAGTACCTACATTCATCTGATCCCTCAGCTTCATTCCAGAGTTGAACTTTACCCCGTCGCCAGTTCCTGGGGCATAGGGTGTTGGGAGGCGGGATCAGAGGTTGCAGAATAACAAGGAGGTCAGGGACAGGGGTAAGGGGCAGCCTCAGGAATGGGAGGGATGCGGATGGAGCAGAACGGTGTTTCTGCAGTACCTGGGGAAGCTGAGTGTATGCAAACCCCGTGACCCGGCAGTCCCATTTCTCAGATTACATACAGCAGAGATGCATGTTTGTGTTCATCAGAAGACACGTGCAAGTATGTTCATGGCAGAACTACTTATCATAGTTCCCAACCGGAAAACATCCAAATGCCCAACAACTGTAGAATGGATAAAGAAACTGAAATTTATTCATAATACTGGTAAACTATACAGAAGTGAAAATGGATGTTCAACATAAACGACTCATAAGGATTGAGCAAAAGAAATCAGACGGACACAAGCGAATTCCCTGGCGGTCCAGTGGTTGGGACTTTGCCTTCCAGCGCAGGGCGTATGGGCTCAATACCTGGTCGGGGAGCTAAGATCCCACATGCCTTGTGGCCAAAAAACCAAAACATAAAAACAGAAGCAATATTGTAACAAATTCAATAAAGACTTTAAAAATGGTCCACATCAAAAAAAAAAAAATCTGACACAAAAGAGTGCATACTACATAATTCCATCGATGTGCAGTTCAGAACCAGGCAAAATGAGCCTGTGGCATTAGAAGTTAGGACAGTGGTTGCCTTTGGGGGTGGAGAGAGTGACGGGAAGGACACTTCTGGATTTTGGAGTATGCTCTGTTTCTTAATCTGGGATGTATTATTCACTTGGCGAAAAATTCATTCATCCATATGCTTATGACTTATCCACTTTTCTAAATAGATGTTACATGTTGATTAAAAGTTTACATTAGAAGAAAAGAAACAAGGAAAAACTTCCATGGTGCCTGTGGTAGTCAGATTAAAGGCTTCCCCAAAATACCCACATCCTAACCCTGAGAATTTTTGAATATATTATGTTACACAGCAAAAGGGATTTTGCAGATATGATCTAGTTAAGGACCAGGATCCAGATCGGGAGCCTATCCTCAATTACCCAGGTTGGCCGATGCAATCACAGGGTCCTTATCCAAAGAAAGCGAGAGTCAGAGTCCAAGAGGAGGAAAGCAGAGGTTAGAGACGTGCTTTGAAGTTGGAGGCAGGAGCCGCAGGCCAAGTAATGTGGGCGGCTAGAGGCTGGAAAAGGCCCGGAAACTCACCCTCGCCCAGAGAGGCCAGACAGAGCACAGCTACCCCCAGCACCTGGGCTTTGACCCATTGAAACTCATTTTTTTTCCTTATAAATTGTATTTATTTATGTTTGGCTGCGTTGGGTCTTCGTTGCTGTGCACGGGCTTTCTCTAGTTGTGGTGCCCAGGGGCTTCTCACTGCGGTGGCTTCTCAGTGCGGAGCACAGGCTCCAGGCGCACGGGCTTCAGTAGTTGCAGCACGCAGGCTCAGTAGTTGTGGCTCGTGGGCTCTAGAGAGCAGGCTCAGTGGTTGTGGTGCACGGGCTTCATTGCTCTACGGCATGTGGGATCTTCCCGGGCCAGGGCTCGTGTCCCCTGCATTGGCAGGAGGATTCTTAACCACTGTACCACTAGGGAAGTCCCTGAAACTCATTTTTTACTTCCGACCTCCACAACTATATAAAATAATAAATCTGTGTTAAGCTGCTGTTTGTGATCATTTATTACAGCAGCTATAGGTGCCAGAAGCAACTTTTAAGATCCTAATAATCAACTCCAGTAACGTAATTAATAATTTGCCATAGTTACATGAAACTATTTAATTCATCATTCAAAAATTCCAGACTCTGGAAAAAATACCTCTCTTCCCTCTCAGCTTAATTAGATAATTCTCAAAAGTAGGTTCAGCTGTGACTCCAAGGTATTTAAAGATGAATGATCAAGTTATTTCCATCTGGCCACATAGTTGTTTTCTGTTTTTTTGTTTTTTTCTTTGTTTGTTTGGTTTTTAAGTTTGGGCTTCTATCAATAATCGGGGTTCGATCACAGAAAGCAAACCACTGGGTACGTAACAAGGATCTGACCTTCTGCAATTGTGGAAGCTGGTTAAACGGTCTCTGTAAAGCTATCCTCTTGCTTTCTAACGCTGGAGGCTGACGTCCACAGGGCAGGCAGTCGGAAAGAGAAAAAACTGTTCATAAAGTGGGTAGAAGGAGGACAGACAAATCCAGAGACAGAGGGGAACCGATGTCAGCTCACCGCCAGGCTCCAAATTTGAGGATGTGGTGTCCTGTGAGAGAAGGTAAAGCACTCTTTGTCAAAGAGCTAAGTCACATCTGGAGCACCTGGGGCGAGAAAAGAGTAGCTCCGGGGAGGCTGGGCCAGCAAGTAACCCGTGCAGGTGAACTCCAACAGCACCTGGGTGCCTTGCATAGTCCTGCTGAGTGTAAACCACCACAGGGCTCTGGCTCCACCCCTCCCTTCCCAATCAGACGCAGAATGTCTTTTGTAGCCCCACCCCCATCCCCCGCAATGAAAACACACAGAGAGGAGAATTCTGGGAAATGCTGTTCAGCTCACCAGGTCGGCCGGCTCATTACAAAGCCACCAGTGGCTGTGCTCTTACTAGCTGGCATCCCTTGGGGAAAATCCCTTCACTCCATCTGAAAGATGGAAACTGTAATAATTTCGCAGGGACCTTCTTGAGACTTAAAAGGAATAATATATGTTCTCGACACCATGCCTAGAATATAAGACACTCAAATTTTTGTTGAATGAGTTCATTGATCCTTAGATGCTCAAAGAATATACTTTTGGTCTAAATGTACTTCTGGTCGCTCATAAAGATAATTAGCTCTTTGAAATGGTACAAGAATTCTTACATGCACATTTAAGATTAGTGATAACATCATAAATCTTTTATCTATTTCTGGAGGACAAAAATGTCAGAGGACGTGAAGTTGACTCTGGATTCCACCTCGTACTAGGCACGTGAGCAAGTTAGATGAACATGGTGACTGTGCTGTTAGTGAAAGACAAAAGGGATAGCTCTCACCTCGCAGAGTCGTGTTATCTTAGAAAATGTGGGTACCTGGCACGTAGCAAAGTGTATAATAAAACCCTTCTTTTTCCCCCTCAATAATGAAAGACTATTTTTGTGGGGTCAAATGCAATATGATGTGAAAACATTATTTTTTAAAATTAATTATTATTATTTTTGTTTTCGTGGTACGCGGGCTTCTCACTCTTGTGGCCTCTCCCGTTGCGGAGCACGGGCTCGGGACGCGCAGGCTCAGCAGCCATGGCTCACGGGCCCAGCCGCTCCGCGGCATGTGGGATCCTCCCAGACCGGGGCACGGACCCGTGTCCCCTACATCGGCAGGCGGACTCTCAACCACTGCGCCACCGGGGAAGCCCAAGGCAGGTGGATTCTTAACCACTACACCACCAGGGAAGTCCCTGTTTTTTTACATTTTTAATTGAAGTATAATTGCCTTACAATATTATATTAGTTTCAGGTCTACAACAATGTGATATTTTTATGCATTACAAAATGGTCCCATGATAAGTCTAGCTGCCATCTGTCACCATACAAAGATTTTGCAATATTATTGAGTAAATTCCCTATGTTGTACATATATTTTGTAAATGGAAGTTTGTACCTCTTAATCTCCGTCACCTATTTCACTCATCCCCCCCAACCCCTCCCCTGTGGCAACCACCCGTTTGTTCTCTGTATCTGTGAGTCTGTTTCTGTATTATGTTTGTTCCTTTGTTTTCTTTTTTAGATTCCCAGAATAAACATTTGCTCATCATCATCATCATCATTTTTACTAATGTGTAGAAAACAGCCTGGAAGCAACCTAAATGCTATCCTCTGTGGTAGCACGTTGGTGGCTCTGTTTTCTTCCTGGTGCTTTTCTATGTCTTTAAAATCATCTACAATAAACTTTACATGTTATTTTTGAAGCAACCTTCCCCCCTAATAAAACCCCTTGTCTTATTTTCACAAGCCCTTTCCTTTGACTCCATTTACATAGTTTCCATGGTGCCTTCTGCTCCTCCACATATGAAAAAATACTTAGAATTAGATCCTTTCTGTGTTCCCAAGACCAAGCATGCATCTCACCCTCTCCATATAGTTTTTATCGTTACCCCATCTGTTAGATTCCTCTAGCTCCTCCTTTCCATAAGAGGGACAATTTCTGTCCTAACTCTTATTATGGTAAACAGTAAATGTATCTTGTGGATAGTTGTACTGTAAAATTCAAATATGCTTAGCATAGGGAGAACGTTTTCTTCTAGCCAGTAGGCAGGGCACACCCTGCCAAAATCAACTCTACCTTTTCAGCATCTGATTCAAAGGGCAAATATTTCTCCATGGCTACCCTGTAATCTAAATTTAGACGCTTCAGCAAAAATATCCACGTTTTAAAAATATTTATTTCAAGATTCCAAAGAAATGCAATGCCAAGTTTAACAACGTCAAAGCACAAGTGTTTTATTAACCAAGGGATGCTCTTCTTTTACTGTTCTTTTGCATTCTTCCCCCTCAAATTTTTATCTTGACATTCACCAAGCCTATAGAAAAGTTGAGAGAACGGTACTAAAGAAACCTTGTATATCCTTTATGTAGTCCGTCAATTGTTAACTTTTTGCCACGCTGCCTTATATTTATTTCACCTGACCCGTGTGAAACAAGTCATACACATCATGGCTTTTCATCTCAAATAATTGAATATGTACCTATAACTGGCTGCTCGCCACTCAAAAGCCAATAAAGAGGCAAAGGTGGTGGAAAGGAAAGCTTGCTTTAATTCGGATGCCGGCAACGGGGGACGGGGGAGGGCGGATGCCTGTCAGAAGATCGACTTCCCCCACTGACAATCAGTGGGCAAGAGCTTTTATAGGCTGAGGGAGGGGCTACATGCAGAAACAGCACAGGTAGCTCTGACGGTCATCTTTTTTTTTCTTTTTTTTAAATTTATTTTTAGTTGCATTGGGTCTTCGTTGCTGCACGCAGGCTTTCTCTAGTTGCGGCGAGCGGAGGCTACTCTTTGTTGTGGTGTGTGTGGGCTTCTCATTGCGGTGGCTTCTCTTGTTGAGAAGCATGGGCTCTAGGTGCGCGGGCTTCAATAATTGTGGCACGCGGGCTTCCATAGTTGTGACTCGAGGGCTCTAGAGCACAGGCTCAGTAGCTGTGGTGCATGGGCTTAGTTGCTGTGCGGCATGTGGGATCTTCCCAGAGCAGGGCTCGAACCCGCGTCGCCTGCATTGATAGGCGGATTCTTAACCACTGCACCACCAGGGAAGTCCCTGAGAGTCACCTTGAAATGGGTCATCGGTGGTCTGATGAGCATCATCTTGACTGTTTTAAGTAGAGTTAGTCTTCAGTTCCAGGGTCGGTTTGTTCCCACTTCCTTGAGGCCAATTCTTGGAACTGTGGCAGCTTATGTCATAGCTACAGTCTCATCATTATGTAGTTAACTCCTTCCACCTGGCGGGGGTTTCATTATCTATAAGACAGCTCACAGGACATGGCTCAGAATATTATCTGTAGCCCTTAAGAAGGAACTAAAGGTCCTTGACCTTTAGAATTGTTCCTTCCCCAACCTTCTCCCCTACCTTTGGTTTTTTTTTAATTGAAGTATAGTTGATTTACAATATAAGGTAAGTTTCAGGTGTACAGCATAGTGATTCAGTTCTATATATATTCATATTCCTTTTCCATTCTTTTCCATCATAGATTATTACAAGATTATTTTTTGTTATTTTGTAGTTTTTTTATTTATTTTATTTTTTATAACATCTTTATTGGAGTATAATTGCTTTACAATGGTGTGTTAGTTTCTGCTTTACAACAAAATGAATCAGTTATATATATACATATGTTCCCATATCTCTTCCCTCTTGCGTCTCCCTCCCTCCCACCCTCCCTACCCCACCCCTCCAGGCAGTCACAAAGCACTGAGCTGATCTCCCTGTGCTATGCGGCTGCTTCCCACTAGCTATCTACCTTACGTTTGGTAGTGTATATGTGTCCATGCCTCTCTCTCGCTTTGTCACAGCTTACCCTTCCCCCTCCCCATATCCTCAAGTCCATTCTCTAGTAGGTCTGTGTCTTTATTCCTGTTTTACCCCTAGGTTCTCCCTGTGCTAAACAGTAGGTCCTTGTTGTTCATCTATTGTCTCCCACATTTGTTTAGAAATTGACTTTTTGCAAGAGTCCAGGCCATTTGTCTTCTGAACTGTTTCACATTCTGAATTTGCGCAATTATTCTTCATGATTAGATTCAGGCCAAACATTTTGGACAAGATTTTCTCATAGGTGATACCATTTAGTTTTCACTGCTTCATATTAGGAGGGGCACAATATCACTCTGGATGTTGTGAGGTGATGCCAAGTTTGATTACATTTTTTTTTAAGATTTAATTTTTTATTTATTTTTGGCTGTGTTGGGTCTTCGTTGCTGAGCGTGGGCTTTCTCTAGTTGCGGCGAGCGGGGGCTACTCTTCGTTGTGGTGCACGGGCTTCGCCTTGTGGTGGCTCCTCTAGTTGCGGAGCAGGGGATCTGGGCACGTGGGCTTCAGTAATTGTGGAGCACAGGCTTAGTTGCCCCGAGGCATGTGGGATCTTTCCGGACCGGGATCAAAGCCATGTCCCCTGCATTGGCAGGCAGATTCTTATCTACTGTGCCACCAGGAAGGCCCTGGTTTTTTTTTTTAACATAAATAAAATCATGCAATGATTAATTTGCTTGAGATTAAGTACAATTTAATTATTAAATTAATCTGATTCTCTCTCTCTAACAATATTTTGAAAATCTTTGTTTTAGTAGCTCCCCTGTGTTTTTCATTTTTTAAACTGCCCCGCTATTCCATAGGGTGATGTATTAAACACTTGACAAGATCTGGGATGTCTACTCATACAGACTGAATATTTGAGTCACCCCTGTCCAATATTCCTATACTGAAACTTTACCCCAAGTGTGATGGTCTTAGAAGGTGGGGCTTTGGGGGGTGATTAGGTCATGAGGGTGGAACCCTCATGAATGGGATTAGTGCCCTTATAAAAGAGACCCTGAGAGCTTTCTTTTGCCTTCTACCCCTTGACAAAACAGCTAAAAGATAGCTGTCTAAGAACCAGGAAGTGGACTCTCAACAGACACCAAATCTGCTAGCACTTTGATCTGGACTTCCAGCCTCCAGAACTCTACTAAATAAATGTTTGTTGTGTAAGCCATCCGGTCTATAGCGTTTTGTCATAGCAGCCCAAATGGACTAAGACAAGCCCAAATTTTTCTTAATCAAAATCCCAGTGAAAGATGGGAAAAACATTTGCAAATCATGTATCTGATAAGGGATTGCTATGCAGAATATGTAGAGAACTCTTAAAACTTAACAGTAAATAACCTAGAGATTAGTCCAAGGGTTTTTTTCTGCCTCTGGGCTGTACCAACTAGATTATTGCATAATGTTAGGTTATGACATTTACTTCAGCCTCCTATGAGATTTTTTCTTTTCTTATGTTTTAGCAGATCTGTCCCTCCCCCATATTTTAGCTTTCAAAGTTGATTCATGTAAAATAATTTATGTATTAAGTCATGAAGCTAGTATTAAAATGAACTCCCTTGAACACACCATCCAATTAAAGAGTTAGACCATGATATGGGGAATTCCCTGGTTGTCCAGTAGTTAGGACTCAGTGCTTTTGAAACCATGCATCTCAGATTGGGACTTGAACCCATGAGTCTGGGACTCGAACCTGGCCAAAACCCACAGTCTTCCAACTGAGATCACACACCTGGTTTCAGGACTTAATGAAGCTCAGGTTCTTGATGTCTCATCACAGAAAGAATTCAATGAAAGACAAAGTGATAGGTAAGAAGTGGATTTATTTAGAGAGAAACACACTCCATAGAGAGAGTGTGGGCCATCTCAGAAGGTGAGAAAGGCACCAGGGTATGGTGTTGTCAGTTTTTATAGTGGTGGGTAATTTCATAGGCTAATGAGTGGGGGGAGTATTCCAGCTATTTTAGGAAGGGGCAGGGATTTCCAGGAATTGGGCCACCACTCACTTTTTGATCATTATGGTCTCCTTAGAACTGTCATGGAGCCTGTGGATGTGTCACTTAGCTTGCTGATGCGTTACAATGAACGTATACTGAGGCTCAAGGTCTAGTGGAAGTCGATTTGTCCACCATCTTGGACCCATTTGGTTCTAATCCTTTTATGTCATGTCCTCAGGCTATGTCATTCTTTCAAAGGTTTTGCCCTGCCCCCTTCCCTCCTGTTTCACTTTTACTGCCAAGACCCAGGTTCAATCCCTGGTCAGGGAACTAAGATCCCAAAGCTGAGTGGCACAGTGAAAAACCAAGACAAAACAAAACATGATCAACATTGTTGAAGTTAACCTCCCAATTTTATTCCCTGCTTGGCCCCCAGAGGTACCCACTGGCCTGAACTGTATGTTTATCAGACACTGCTTTGGTTTTTAGTTATAAATAGTTTTACTAGGTATATAGGGTTCCTTCCATAGCATACTGTTTAGTATCCTTGGTTCTGAGCTTTGAAAAAGTGAGATCATATGTAGCTGTATCAGCTGAGATCTCTCCCAAAACAAACATCCACTCTCGTGGTTCAAAGGAAAAAATTGTGTTGAAGGAGGTACAAGTTGGGGCCTAAGTTGTGGGAACCAAGAAGGACAAGACCAGAGCGGCCTTGCAGAGCAGCCAAAAAAAAAAAAAGAGGACAGAGATCAGGTGGATGGAAGCAAGTAAGTGAAAACCTGTGTATGCTTGGTTGAGATTTTCTTTCACTGCATACAGTAGTGTTTCTGTTTCAGCCTTGTTGCATGTGACTGTGGTTCATTCATTTTTAAGAACTGTTTAATATGCTGTTGGATGGATGTACACCATTTATTAACCCATTCTCTTGTGGACGGACGTCTGGACTGTTTCTAGTGTTTTACGGCTATGAACAATGCATGCTGCTATGAAGATTTCTGGGATAGTGGGTGGAGGGCTTTGCCTGCAACCAAGAGTCTCATCGAAGCCGGGAAGAATCCTGGGGTTTTACAACCTTTCCTGGAGCAGAGGTGACCCAATCACTCCAGGGTGGATTCATTAGCAGGACAACTGTTTCTGTTTTTCATTTTGCTAAAATACATATAACACAAAATTTACCATTGTAACCATTTTCAGCGTACAATGCGGTGGCATTAAGTGTGTTCACAGAGAACTGTTTATTAAAGTAGTAAAATTGAACAGGTAGCTCGCATTCTTGTTTTTTTTTTTTTTGCGGTACGCGGGCCTCTCACTGTTGCGGCCTCTCCCGTTGCGGAGCACAGGCTCCGGACGCTCAGGCTCAGCGGCCATGGCTCACGGGCCCAGCCGCTCCGCGGCATGTGGGATCTTCCCGGACCGGGGCACGCACCCGTGTTCCCTGCATCGGCAGGCGGACTCTCAACCACTGCGCCACCAGGGAAGCCCTGTTTTTTTTCTTTTTAGCTGGCATTATTGTTAAGCCAAGGTTTCTCCCACAAATTTTACACACATAGTATGTACAAATTTTCAGATTTCTTGATTTATTTATGGGAAAGGTACACACAGTTCTGGGTAGAATTTAGCTGAGAAGAGAATACAAGTTTGGGTTTAAAAAAAAAAATCTCTTTTGGGAATTCCCTGATGGTCCAGTGGCTAAAACTCTGTGCTTCCACTGCAGGGGTCACAAGTTCGATCTCTGGTCAGGAAACTAAGATCCTGCAAGCCGCGAAGTGCGGCCAAAAAAAAAATCTCTTTTAATAGATTCTTTTTTTTTTTTTGAGCAGTTTTAGGTTCACAGCAAAATTGACTGGAAGTTATGGAGAGTTCCCTCTACCTCGTGTCCCCACACATGAATAGCGTCCCCTGATATCAGCATCCCTACCAGATGGTACTTTTGTTACAACTGATGCTGCTGCACTGACACATCGTTACCATCCAAAGGCCATAGTTTACATTAGGGCTCACCCTTGGTGTTGTACAATCTATAGGTTTAGACAAATATCTAATGACAGCTATCCATCATTATGGTATCACACAGACCAGTTTCACTGCCCTAGAAGTCCTCTGTGCTTTGCCTGTTCATCCCTTTCTCCTCCACTAAGAGTGCAAGTTCGTATTTTCATGTTTCCTTTCTTTTCCTAAGGGGGCCCCCAAACATGAAAGGTGTGGTGAATGTAAAGGAGGTCTTAGGCTTATGAAGCAGGATGTGATGAAGTTAATTTAGCCAATCCCCTACTGAGAGACACCGGGCTCCTATCAATTTCCGCCATTACTATCAATACAAACATTTCTGCCATTAACATAAAAGAATCTGAAAAAGAATATATGTATAACTGAATCCCCTTGCTTTACACCCGAAATGAAGACAACATTGTAAATCAACTATACTTCAGTTAAAAAAAAAAAAGGAATGAACTGATACATGCAATAACATGGATGAATCTCAATCTCAAAAACATTCCTGAGTGAAAGAAACCTGTTACAAGAGTACATATCACGTGATTCCATTTACATGAAGTTTTAGAATAGGCACAGCTAATCTATGGTGGATAAGGTAAGACTGGAGTGGGAGTAATGATAGAACAGGAAGGGGTGTGAGGGGATTTCTGGGGTGATGATGATTTTCTATATCTTGACTGGGGTTTGGGTTACACAGGTGTGTCTCATCAACAGTACACTTGAGATCTGCACATTTCAGCAGATGCAAATTTCACCTCAAAAGAAAAAAATAGAACCATAAACAAATATTGAACTCTAATTAATTATATGCATGCTGAAGTATTAGGGGGAAGTGTCCTGATGTCTGCAACTGACCTTGAAATAAATGAAGAAAACAAGATGAATTGTTGGTTGCAGGGAGGAACGGGTAGATGAACAGAAAGATATGGAATAAAGCAAGTATAGTGAAAACATCAATTGTAGAATCTAGGTGGTGGGTACATGGGTATTCTCTATAAAATTGTCAACTTTTCTGTATATCTGAAACTATCATAATAAAATGTTGGGACAAAAACTGTACCACAAATTGGGGGAAAATACACTTTTATTGGAAGGTTAAAATTGAGCCATATAAAACTGAAATAAAACTCAAATTCTAGCCGTGCAACTTTCTAGCTAGTTGCTTAATTTATGTCTGCTGCAGTTTTCCCATATATTATGTGGACATGATTCTTCTTTTGTAGGGTTTTGTGAGAATGAAATTAAGTAATATACTTAAAGTATATTAAAAACATAGTGGGTAAACAATGAATGGGTGCTTTTATATTCCTCTTGGTGGCTATAATCTAAGAGTTCAAAGAAGATGGCCCTCGATGCGGATTAGAAAAATCTAAGGAGGCTTCCTAGGAGGTGTGATTTTAAAGAAGAGTAGAATTCAGCCAGAGCAAATCAAGGGCTTTTCTGGTGGAAAAAAAGCCTGAGGAAAGGCCTAGAAACAAGAATGAGTTCACGTGGGCAAGTTTGGTGAGAGGCGAAGACCCTGCATTTTGTTTTTTTCAAAATAAAATTAAAATATCTGTGTATGTCAATCTCCTGATAAAGGAAGACTTGAACAATTTACTAGGCACCCACGAACACTTTCAGGGGCAGGGTCTCTACATGTGAAGTGAAGACAATTTTCAGTTCTGTTGTCTGAGAGTAGAATTTTACTGTCTACTGCTTTACAACTTCCTGGAAACAAAATTTCATTCCCTTTGCCCTCTTTGCCAAGAGATGCGGGACCTGGCAGGAACTGAAGCTGCCAACAAGAGTCCTTTCTCGGGCTTCCCTGGTGGCGCAGTGGTTGAGAATCCGCCTGCCAATGTTTGGGGAACGAAGATCCCAAATGCCACGTGGTGTGGCCAAAAACAAAAACAAACAAACAAAAAAACCCACGCCCTCCAAAGTGCAAACCATCTCCCCTTTCAGCCTCCTTTGCTGTCTCACTTCCACTCTTGTCCTGTGTAGTAGGCAGAACGATGACCCCCAAAGGTGTCCATGTCCAAATCCTGGAACCTGTGACTTTGTTACTTTACATGGCAAATGGATTTTGCAGATGGAATGAAGTTACAGATTTGACACAGGGAGATTCTTCTGGATTATCTGGGTGGGCCCAACGTCCTTGTAAAGGGAAGTGAGGCAGGAGGGTCAGAGGCAGAGAAAGATGTGACGGCAGAAACAGTGGACAACGTGATGCAATCGCTGAGGGGCGGCACACAAGACAAAGAATACAGGCGGCCTCCAGAAGCTGGAAAAGACAAGGAACCAGAATGTCGCCTAGAATCTCCAGAATGAACGCCGTCCTGCTGACCCCTTGGTTTTAAGCCCAATGAGACGCATCTCAGATTTCTGACCTCCAGAACTTCAAGGTGATAAACTTATGTGGTTTTAAGCCACCAATGTTGTGGCAATTTGTTCCAGCAGCCAGAGTTAGCTTTTATTTTTAAAAATAAATTTATTTATTTTTAGTTTTGGCTGTGTCGGGTCTTCGTTGCTGTGCGCGGGCTTTCTCTAGTTGCGGCGAGCGGGGGCTACTCTTCGTTGTGGTGCGCAGGCTTCTCATTGCAGTGGCTTCTCTTGTTGCGGAACACGGGCTCTAGGTGAATGGGCTTCAGTAGTTGTGGCGCGTGGGCTCAGTAGCTGTGGCGCGCGGGCTCAGTAGTTGTGGCGCACGGGCTTAGTTGCTCCGTGGCATGTGGGATTTTCCCGCACCAGGGCTCGAACCCGTGTCCCCTGCATTGGCAGGTGGATTCTTAACCACTGTGCCACAAGGGAAGCCCCAGAATTAGCTTTTAAAAGTATAAACTGGAGCACATTGATCCCCTTTTCAGTGTTTTCCCATCACACTCGGAACAAAACCCAGACTCTGTGATCTGGCTCCTGCGTACCTATTTCTCCTCAGCCCCTACTGCTCTCCCTAACCCTGATTAAGCCTGCCTTTAATTCCTGGACTAAAGCCAGCTAATGTCAACCTCAGGGCCTTTGCACTTGCTGTTTCTTCTGATCAGAATGCTCTTCCCGCAGACCCTCACATGGTGGGCTCTTTTCCTCTATGTCTCTTCAGAGATGCTGCTGCCCCAGGGCAGCTTTCGCTAAACACCCTCTGCAAAATAACATGGCTCCATTTTCTAGAGTCTTGCCCTCATTTTGTTTTCTTTATAACCCGACTTCCTGAAATTATCTCATGTATGTAGTTTTCATTTGTCTCCTGCTGGCCTCCTCAGAATGTAAGCTCTAACAGGGCAGGGAACTTGCCTGTTCACTGAAGTATCTCTCACCTTACCCAGACACAGGGGCCATCCTAATAACCACATGTTGAATGAGTGCGTGACTCTATCTTCCTGATCACACACCGTTGTTTCACCAGTGAGCCTTCCACTGATAAATCATTTTTCATGCAACATGAGCAAACAGCTAGATCATCAAGCATATCGGGTCACTGATTATTTTATTTCCGGTGCTTCCTGCCAGAGCTGGGGATAAATCAGCATATAGTCCCCAAACCAGTCATGAAGTAAGTAAAAAAGGACCCTAATTCAAAAGTATACCCCCTAGGGGACTTCCCTGGCAGTCCAGTGGTTGGGACTCCATGCTTCCACTGCAGGGGGCCTGGGTTCGATTCCTGTTTGGGAACGGAAGCCATGAAGTATGGCAAACAATCAAATAACCTCCCCTACATCATGCAGCTGAAGGCTTTTTAAAAAACTTATCTTTGGGCTTCCCTGGTGGCGCAGTGGTTGAGAGTCCGCCTGCCGATGCAGGGGACACGGGCTCGTGCCCCGGTCCGCGAGGATCCCACATGCTGAGGAGCGGCTGGGCCCGTGAGCCATGGCCGCTGAGCCTGCGCGTCCGGAGCCTGTGCTCCGCGACGGGAGAGGCCGCAGGGGTGAGAGGCCCGCATACCGCAAAACAAAACAAACAAACAAAAAACTTATCTTTGGATATTCAGATGCCTTGCCTCATCCTCAGACACTTAAGCCCTTTCGCAGCTTTTGGTCTGTCTACATGGAGACTGTAGTTCCCTGTGAAAGGGATTTTTTTCTTGGAGGGATTTAGGGAAGGGTAAAGGAGGGAGGGTGAGCACAGGACTATAAGCGATGTGAATAGATTCTTTTCAAGTGACCATCTTCTCCTTGAATGCCCCCTACTCGTCTTTTACGATATTTTTATGGATACTTGACGATTTCTTTCCAGAGTCTTTCATCCAAAAGGAACTGTGGCAGAGCAGATGGTGGAGATGTCCATACTGAAATGCAGAGGGCACACTGCTGTTTAATGGCAAACCGTTGTGAAGTATACTGTTCTTCTTTCCTGCCAAGGCATGTCTCGCCAAGGGTTGACTGCAAGATCTTCAGAAACGTCTTCAACTTATCAATAGATTGCTGACGCTGCTGGAATCTGTAACCTCCCATTAGCTGCCACTCCGTTCAGTTGTTCTGAGTCAGGCACGCTTCTCTCCTCAACCTCCATGACCCTGATTCTTGGCCAGTTTGGGGTGGGGTGGAAGGGAGGCGTTAAAATTACCCCGGAGAAGACCTAAAGCTCTGACTTGTTCAGGAACCCCAGACCCACCAAGGGATTTGTCCAGTTCACCCTGAAGTGGGAACCCCAGCCTCTTGGTCCTTTTTTGAGACTCTCTAGCTCACCTCTAAAAAAAACTGATCTGGACCTGGATTTCTTTTTCTCTCCTTGGTTTCAAAAAGTTTTTTACAAAAGTATTATGGACTGGCTTCAATAAATTCAAATCATATAGACATAAATCAATTCAAAAGTTAAATTCCCTTTCTAACCATTGCTCCCCTCTGCCTTGAAGCCCTCTCTCTGGGGGGAGTAGCCACGGTTAACTGTTTACAAGTGCCCTTATTCCATGCTCATCCAAATACATTCATGAGAACGGCATCATATGCTTTTGCAACTGGCATTTATCACTCACCCACATATTCCGGAACTCCTTCTCTGTCAACATATACAGGTCTATCATATTCTTTTTAGCCAAGTGCTATTCCATAATATGGAACAATGATGATATACTATAATCTATTGTTGGATATTTGGACACTATTACAAATTCTATGACATTGAATTTTCTTGTATGTGTATCCTTGTGCAATTGTAATTGAGTAGATTCTTCAGAAGTAAATTGTTAGGTCAAAGGATGTATTAAACACATTCAGAGAAACAGAATGTGTAATATATATAGAGAGATTTATTTAAAGGAATTGGCTCACGCAGTTATGGAGGCTGGCAAGTCCCGAGTCTGCAGTTCAAGTCCCAAGACCATCTGCTGCAGAAAGCCCTCTTGCTCAGGGGAAGTCAGTCTTCCGTTCTACGCAGGTCTTCAACTGATTAGATGAGGCCCACCACATTATGGAAGGCAAGCTGCTTTACTCTAAGTTCACCATTTAAAATGCAAATTTCATTCAAAAACACCTTCAGAGAAACATCTAGAATAATGTTTGACCAGATATCTGGGCACCATGGACCAGCCACACTGGCATATATTAGCCATCACAAAAGATATGTTAATTTAAAATTTTGATAAGTTATTACCAAACTGTGCTCTAAAAAGGTCATTCCAATTTATACTTTGACCCAGCAAGTGTAAAGGCATGCCCTTAAACCCACATCCTTACCAACATGAAATATCATTCTTTTTCATTTTTTAACCAATCAATGGGTGAAGATGGTATCTGTTGTTTTTATTTGCACTCATCTCTAGTGCAGTTAAAACTATTTTTTACAGAAAATAACAAACGTTAACAAGGATGTGGAGAAACTGGAACACTGGTGCACTGCTGGTGGGAATGTAAAATGGTGAAGCCACTGTGGAAAATCGTATGATGATTTCTCAGAAAATTGAACCTAGAATTACCACATGATCCAGCAATTCCACTGCTGGATATATACTCAAAAGAACTGAAAGCAGAGATGTAAACAGATATTTGAATACAGATGGTCCCGGACTTACGATGTTTTACTCATGATTTTTGACTTTACAATGGTGTGAAAGTGATACACATTCACAAATTTGAATTGTGAATTTAGACCTTTTCCCGAGCTAGCAACATGCTGCCTGGTACTCTCTCGTGACGCTAGGCAACAGCAGCCACAGGTCCCAGCCAGCCCCGCAATCACGAGAGTAAACAACCGGACACCGACAACCACTCTGTACCCAGACAACCATTGTTTTCCACTTTCAGTACAGTATTCAATAAATTACAGGAGACAGTCAACACTTTATTACAAAATAGGCTTTGTATTAGACGATTTTGCCCGACTGTAGGCTAATGTAAGTGTTTTGAGCGTGTTTAAGGTCAGCTAAGCTAAGCTAGGATGTTTGGTAGGTTAGGTGTATTAAATACACTTTCAACTTAATGATATTTTAAATTCAGGATGGGTTTATCAGGATGTAACTCTACTGTAAGTCGAGGACAATCTGTACTCAAGTTTATAGCAGCGTTATTTACAGTAGCCAACAGATGGGGACAACTCAAGTGTCCATCAACAGAAGAATGGATTAAAAAAATGTGTTACATACATAAAATGGAATATTATTCAGCCTTAAAAAGGAAGGAAATTCTGACACATGCCACAACATGGGTGAAACTTTGAAGTTATGCTAAGTGAAATAAGCCCAAAATGACAAATACTACATGATTCCACTTACATGAAGTACTTAGTCAAATCCATACGGACAGAAAGTAGAATGGTGGGTGCCAGGGGCTGGGGGGAGGAGAGAATGGGAAATTATTGTTTAATGGATAGAGTTTCAATGGGGAAGATGAAAAAGTTCTGGAGATGAATGGTCGCAGAACAATGTAGATGTACTTAATGCCAGAGGACTGTACACTTAAAAATGGTTGAAACAGTAATGTTATGGTATGCATATTTTCCAATTAAAAATAACTATTTTTTAAATTTATATTTCTTTTGTGAATTGTCTTTTCATATCATTTGCTCTTATTTCTGTTGAGTTTTTTCTTTTTCATATTGACCAAAGGAATTCTTTCTATACTTTGGACATTTAACAGTTTGTTATACGTATTGCAAATATTTTCTCCCTCTCTAACATTTCTCAGGTATTTGTTTAAATAACACCAAATAAAAGTTTAAAATATTACAAAATCAAATATGCAGCTTTTCCTTTATGGCTTCAGATTTATTACTTTGTGGAGAAAGGTAGGCCTTCTTCATTTCATAATTATAAAACTATTCTATACTTTCAGAGTTTTTCTATATTTAGATTTCTTAATCTATTGGAATTTTTCTTTGTGTGTAGTGCAAGGTAGAGAACCTAAGTCACTAATTGATAGTTTCCTAAATGGATAGCCAATTGGACTGAAACTTTTTTCTGAATGGTCTCTTCCTCAGTGATTTGAAATGCCACATTTATCATAAATTAATCTGTTTTGGCCTATTCTGTTTCATTGATCTTTTTGTTTATTTCTGCTCCCAAATCACATTGCTTTTAATTTTTTTAAATATTTATTTATTTATTTATTTGGCTGCGCCAGGTCTTAGTTGTGGCATGCGGGATCTTCGCTGCCGTGTGTGGGATCTTTACCTGCGGCATGCAGGATCTTTGTTTTAGCTGTGGCATGCGGGACCTAGTTTCCCTGACCAGGGATTGAACCCGGGCCCCCTGCATTGGGAACGTGGAGTCTCAACCACTGGACCACCAGGGAAGTCCCTCACATTGCTTTTATTACTGTAGTTTTATAGGACATTTTGATATCTGGTAGGGCACGGACCCCTTATTCATATTCCTTTATCCAGAACTTGATAAAATTGACTAGTCTCACAATTTTCTTTCTGATGAACTTTAGAATCAGATTTCCAATTCCTGATGGAAATTCTACTGGCACTCTGATTGGAATTGCATTACATTTTTAGATATAAAGAACTGACCTTCTTAAATATTGACTCTTCTTAGGAACATTGTATTCCTCATCTATTCAGATCTTTCACGTCCTTCAGTCAAGTCATATTTTTCTTTGTAGAGAAAAATGCCCATTTAAAAAAATACATTTATTTATTTATTTATGTTTGGCTGCACTGGGTCTTCGTTGCTGCGTGCGGGCTTTCTCTAGTTGCAGAGAGCGGGGGCTACTCTTCGTTGCGGTGTGCGGGTTTCTCATTGTGGTGGCTTCTCTTGTTGCGGAGCGTGAGCTCTAGGCACGTGGACTTCAGTAGTTGTGGCACGTGGGCTCAGTAGTTGTGGCGCACGGGCTTAGTTGCTCCGCAGCATGTGGGATCTTCCTGGACCAGGGCTCGAACCCGTGTCCCCTGCACTGGCAGGCGGATTCTCAACCACTGCACCAAGCCCCTCTTATTTATCTTTGAAGCCAAAATGAACTAAATATTAAATTCAACTAATTTAATTGAGCTAATATGAATAAAATGTTTTTTTTAGATTTTGGGATAAACAGAGCCTGGATACTTGGCAAAGGAGCACACTGCTCTTCTGAACTTCGGGACTCAAAATGGGTCTTGGCCAGCATCAAAAATGGGCATTTTTCTCTGGGACTTCCCTGGTGGCGCAGTGGTTAAGACTCTGCCTGCCAATGCAGGGGACACGGGTTCAAGCCCTGGTCCGGGAAGATCCCACATGCCGCAGAGCAACTAAGCCCGTGTGCCACAACTACTGAGCCTGTGCTCTAGAGCCCACGAGCCACAACTACTGAGCCCACGTGCCACAACTACCGAAGCCCCCGCACCTAGAGCCCGTGCTCCGCAACGAGTAGCCATTGCAATGAGAAGCCCGCACACCACAATGAAGACGCAACAATGCAGCCAAAAATAAAATTAAAAAAAAATAAATAAGAAGTGAAGCAAAAAGTGAGAAATCATGCTACAACAGCTAAGACTGTCTTTAAATATATTTCTTGTGAAAACCCAAATCAGCATTGGTGGAAATTATAATCTTGCATATTTTAATACACAGCCACATCCTTATACAGACACATCCAAGCATGCAAGACTTTCAGCTTTTCCTCTCTATGAATCATGCATACCAGATTAGTGTATTTAAATTTTTTCACACATAACTTGAATGTATCATTAGTTTTCATACATTTTTCAACTTGAATTTTCTCTGGGTAACAAAGTGCTTTCAGAGATATAATATTAACAGAATTTACAGTTATGAATTAAACCTAAAACACAGCAGTAATCTTCACAGTTAAAGATGTAAGGAAACATTGCGGGACTTAACCAACGCCATAGTCTAGTAAGTACCACAGCCAGATCTTATGAGCAAGAGTTCTCATTTACAGCGCTCAACTTAAAGTTAGTTCAATCAAAAATATTTTCTGGGCTTCCCTGGTGGCGTCCGGAGCCTGTGCTCCGCAACGGGAGAGGCCACAACAGGGAGAGGCCCGCGTCCCGCAAAAAAAAAAAAGGGCCTCTCACTGTTGCGGCCTCTCCCGTTGCGGAGCACAGGCTCCGGTCGCGCAGGCTCAGCGGCCATGGCTCACGGGCCCAGCTGATCCGCGGCATGTGAGATCTTCCCGGACCGGGGCACGAACCCGTGTCCCCTGCATCGGCAGGCGGACTCTCAACCACTGCGCCACCAGGGAAGCCCCCATAAAAGATTTTAAAAGCTGCCTGGGAAACCCATGGAATTTCAGCCTTCCAAGAGACAGAGGGTTCACATAATAGATATCCTTCGTTTAAAAGCTCACTATCGAGAGGAACGAGGTCCTTCTTCTACTTTTAAAGAGTTCCTTTATAAGATTCACTGTCACAGATTAAAGCTAGTAACATTCAAAGATCCCCAGACTTAAATTCATAGAATATTCAGGAAAAGGATTTAAAGAGTGATACTTAGATGTATTCTTTTATACCTTGGCTTTGATGAACGTTTTTTTTACTCACATCTTTTGCACACTTTTTATTTTGGTCTCTGGTATTCAATTCTTTAATGCTTCCTATCTAATCTAATGCTATTCAATAAACTTGAGCAAATGTTTTACTTAAAAAAAAGAAATCAATGTGGAATCAGCATCCGAAGGTAATATGTTGATGTTAAAGATGGAACTAGCCACACTGGATTAAAAAGAAAAAGAAAAAAGCAGGTTCTCATTAAATTGAATCTGCATGTAACTCCCTGACAAAATGTGTAAAAGACCAAAGATAAATTAATAATTTTTACTACCTATGTAAATACCTGCTTCCTGTGCATTTTGTTCACTTTTAAGTTCCTATTTATAGATACTATTTTTAAAATATCCATCCTTATTTGCTTCAAAACAATAAGGATGGTCTAGATTAGCAATGGTTGGATGGCTTTGGGGACTGGTTGACTAGAATATGGGGATTTAGTATACTGTACTGCTTCTGAGTATGGGTAAAATTATCCTTAATTAAAAAGAAAAACTGTAGTGGCCAAATTATGGCACAGCCATACAATGAACAAATAAGCAAACATTAAAACATTTTACAAATAAAGAAAAACCCAAACATATATGAAGAAAATTCAACACGTTGAAAATAATTACTTTCAGCTTCTGGGATTAAATGATTTTACTTTATTTTTGTTTTTTATTTAACAACCCTAAACATTTATGATCTGAAAACCAATTTGTTACTGAGCTGCTTCCCATTATCTATTTAAGACTCTTCATCACCTATTTAAGCTTAATGTTTTGAAACTCTCAACTGTCTTGCAATTATGTATTTTTACTGCAAACTCGCGGAACAACTGTGGACTGTGATAGGCAAATATACATTTAGGATATATCTGTATGCATTAATAGAAATCACCCATATTTTAGTTTCACAATGCTTGTCTTAATGGGGAAAATGTCTAAATGTCTGACAAATTACATTCTTGAAATAAAATAGTACGCAGTGCTTACAAATGCTATGTAAGTATACTCATTAACCTAGGAGAAAGTTCACACAGTATGAGAAAGACTACAAACCAGGATGTAGCAGGAATTCCCTGGCCGGCCAGTGGTTAGGACTCCATGTCACCACTGCAGGGGGCATGGGTTCAATCCTTGGTCGGGGAACTTGCAAGCCGTGAGGCTCGGCCAAAAAAAAAGTAACAAAAAACAAACCAAAAAACAAACAAAAACACGGATGTATAATGACACCAATTTTGTAAACTCGTAAAAACACAGAAAAGGATCTGAGAAAAATGCATCTTTAAATAGTTGCCTAGTGAGTGAATTATAATTTCGGGTGTTTTTAGCTTGTCTGTTTCCTGAGTTTTTCCCCCAGTGAGCACGGACTGCCCCTGTACTGAAATCTCACACACACACACACACACTTCTCCCTGCCCCTGCCCTCACACTTGCATACACACTTACCAAACACCCACACACACACACACTTCTCCCTGCCCCTGCCCTCACACTTGCATACACACTTACCAAACACCCACACACACACACACTTCTCCCTGCCCCTGCCCTCACACTTGCATACACACTTACCAAACACCCAGACAAGACTCCTTTCCCAGGGCCTCCGTGATCATCATGCATCTCCGCATCAGGCACCAGGTTCCATGCCTTAATTCCTGATTAGTCTACATCTGAAAGGTCAAATTCAACCTCAAACAAGCCAAGAGAATGCAGGGTTCTTGCTAACTGCCTTTTCTAGTTAACAAACCAGACTGTCATTACTAAACAGTTATCTTCCTTGTCCTTCTAGGACATCTGAACTGACCTCCACTCAACCATTCCTATCACTCAGTTCTCATTCAACTACTTGTTGAAAGGGCAAGAAATTAACTTTTTCTAAGTACTGATCCCAGAAAAGATGCCTCAACGTGTTTTTTGGTTTTTTTTTTTAAGTAATTGTTTTCTTTTGACAGCTGAAGAGAACACCCACTTGAGGGTTCATTTTATTAAAAAATCATAAAAGGATGCTTAAGGCAAGGATCTAGAAGTACTACATTCCAATTTTCTATAAAAGAGGCAATTTCTTTTAGGTATCAATCTATACAAGAAGTGAAAAAACCTTACCTGTTGTGCTTTTTAGAAAATTAATAAATCTCTTTAAACATATTACTAGCAATGAGTTCAGAATAAGAAAATCTTTGCATCTGTAAACATTTAACACATTCCTAGGGGTGGACGGCTGGGTAATACGAAATGAACACTGCCAGATGGGTTACAGGGTTAAAATTCACTAGTTTTTTTCCCCATTGGTTTATTTTTTAAATATTTATCTATTTGGCTGCACCAGGTCTTAGTTGCAGCATGGGGGTTCTCAGTCAAGGCATATGGGATCTTGCTCCCTGACCAGGGATCGAACCTGGGCCCCTTGCATTGGGAACGTGGAGTCTTAGGTCACTGGACCACCAGGGAATTCCCTTTATTTTTTTAGATAACCCTTTAACTGCAACAAGTAGCTGCTAAAAATTCTGGTACCAAAAAATTGCATCAAGTATCCATACACACAGCAAGAGAAAATGTTTCAGCTCCATTTAAATTTGCATATCCAAACAGTCTTACAAAACTTAAAAACTACAGGCAAATCTACTTGCATCACTGTTTCAGGTCCTCCAAGAATTTTCCCACTCCCCAAGAGTTGCCAAAGCCCTCTTTTGGGTGTCATTTCAACCCAAATCAATGTCCTCTGCATTTCTTTCTATAGTTTCACGTTTTACGATGCCACACCTCACCGCTGTGAGCTCTGTTCACACTGGGCATTCCAGTGGCACACAGCCCTTGCAGAGTTCTATGATCTGCCGGGACTCGTCGTTAATCTTTGGCCAGGCCACACAGCAACGTAGCATGTAGGACCTTAGCTCCCCAACTAGGGATTGAACCTGCAGCCCCTGCACTGGAAGCTCAGTTTTAACCACTGGACCGCCAGGGAAGTCCCCCCAAGGACTAATTTTTAAAGCATTCTTGCCTCCTACTAATCAAGTCCACAGGCAAAATAACATCAAACGTAGAGTTCTAAACTTCGTTCCAAGGCCTCTCCCTCTTTAGTGGTGACCTTGGCAAGATGCCATCTCTGGCTCCACTTCTGCATTTGCCAAATCAGCAGTGTCCAGTACCACCTCTAAAGACTATTTAGACGGCAAAACAGAGGGACAAGGACTTGCATGACAGCGAATCTCGAAAATAATACACAAATACAAACCTCTAATATCTTGTGCTAGCTTTTTCAGTATTTATAAGCGTAGTTCATAGGAAGAGTGAATAATTACGTATTTATTTTGCTTCAGAGAACAGGGGACTGATTTCCCATTAAACCAATTTAGTCACAAAAGCATCTTCAAAGTACACTGTTGAAGTATTATAGAAAAAATGAAGTATTCCACTCTTCCAAAATTTTATTAAGACTTTGGAAAAACAAATGTGAAAATTCTTTAAAATGAAATTTAAACAACTTAATTCATGTGCTTCAAGAAATTCTTTCATAATTGAGATTTTATTTGTTGTTTTGAGGATCAGTACACAGACATTTCAATTTGTACACAATTCTCAACATACGTACCAAAAACCTAAAAAATCATGTAGTTGTGATTCTTTTCTGAACAGTTATTCCAGTGACTTTCCAGCTTAAAATTTGGGGGCAAATTTTCCTTCACAGGATATCAAGTACCAATATCTTCAAATATTGATATGCTGTTACATCGGAAGTCCCACTAATTCACAATTTAATATCACATACACTACATACTCAAATTGTCAATCGTTCACAGCACATTAACAGTTACTAGAAGAACTGGACTACCACGACCAAAGATGTTACAGAGTGCGCAAAACTCTGCCCAGGAGAGCCAAGATCAAGGGGTGAGTGGTTTGCTTTAGGAAACAATTCTACCAAAAACAACGTGGGAAGAGAAGTAATTTAAAGTGTTTAAGACATTAAATGCGCAACTGACTCCAAACTGCCATTTAGTACGCTTTGTATTATAGGATATAAAAGCTACCCTCCATCTGTGGAATGTTAAGCTGACACCCAAGACAATCAAAGCCTCCCATATTCAATATCCCACTATTTTCTGGTTGTACCAAAAAATAAACAACCAGCAAATGATTTCACCTCTTAAAAAAAAGCATTTACACTTAAAAAATGGGATGAGGTGGGATTCCTTCCTTTTTAAAAATGTTTCTAGAGCTACTAAAAAACTTGCATTTACAAAATAGTTGATAAAAATATTCCTCTGGATTGTACAAGAAGGGAAACAGGGACCACTGATAGGACCAGGTGTGTGATATTAATCAGACTTGGCTTCTTTCTCTCCTGCTTCATCAGAAGCTGGGCTCTGCAAAATCAAAGGAAAAACAGTGATAGAACATTTGACTTCTGTGTCAGTGTTATACTGTTAGAGATATTTAGCATTTAATACAGTGTAAGTTTTACTCATTACTATTATTAAGTCTTGACAATACATTCAATCCTCATTATTTGTAGATTCTGTATTTATAAATTTACTGACTCACTAAAAGTTATTTGTAACCCCAAATCAATACTCATGTTTCATGTTCCATGGTCATGTACGTGCAGATACAGAGCAGCAAAAATGAGTCACCCGACACAGACATTCCCAGCTGAGGCCCTTCTGCCTTGTTTCAGCTGTAACACTGTAAACAAGTGTCTTTTTCACACTCTGTTTAGTGCCACACATTTCACATTTTTTTGTGCTTTTGGTCAACAATGTTTACTAGACAAGTATAGTGCCGTCCAGTACTATGTGCTATGCAAGAAGGTTGTGACGTGCCATGTGAAGACACACGTTAGACAGCTTCACTGAGGCACGAGTTATAGTGCTGTTTCTGTTGGCCCTGAGTTCAATATTAACTTACCCAAAACATACATTAAACAGACACACATAAAATAAGGTTATGGTTTGATCTGTTGATGGAAATGTTGTGATGAGAACATTTTGAGAATTTCCACTATGAGCAACCGTCCAGTATACAGAGCAACCTTATAGAACACAACCATCATGAATAAGGAGAATCAACTGTAGTTGATAAAAGGGATCAGAAGGCCTCATTCTCCCCTTATAACTGGATTAGTTAATTTCATCTTACTATCACATAATATTTGACTTGGGGTTAGATTTAGGAATTTGTGACTGCAAATCGGGGGAGTAAGTAGTTATTACGTTAAAATCTGATCTATAAATATAAAAGTCTAAAAATTAATATTCTATTTATATTTTCTGCTTAGCCAATGTTAAAAAAAAAAAGGCTTGGCTTAAAAAGTTATATACCACAACCTTGCAACACACTTTTTTTTTTAAGGTAAAACCTCTTTTTCTCAGAGCTTAAAAGGATAAAGATTAAGGACATCAATCTTTTTAATTGCTTAATCTAAGTTACTACTTAATCCTAGACAAGTGGCTTTTAAGAAAAATAAGCCTTCTTTATTAGAAAGTGGGAAAAATAAGACAAACGAAGGGAATCAATTAAAAAAATTTAAAGCAATATCCAGAATATAAAAACCAAACAAGATTATTAACAGTTCTACAGATGGCAATTTGGGGAAAAAAAAAAAAAAAAGACTAGAATATTTGTTTAAAGAAAACCCCTAGGTCATGTTAAAGAAAGAAAAATGTGTTATACCATTTAGTAAATTAAATCTTTTTAAAAACTCACACAAGCAATTAAATTAATGAACCCCATATACAATAAAGATCATGAATCTGAGTTTGAAATTCTGAATACATTACAATTTCTTGTTCACTCACTTAAAAAAACCCATTTACACATATATTTTCAAATAGGATCTAATGCATAAAAATAATCTGTCCATTCACTTGGGAGTTACTGTACAAAACTCTGTTCAATATCCTAAAGGATAAAGACTGCCTTATCTGCTACACAAAAATATAGTTTATTATCTACTCTTCAGAGTCAAAATGAACAATACACAAACACTTCTGACCTCCTCATTTTTAGTTTCTCCATTTTCTGCAGGTAAGTCTTCTTTAGTCTCTTGGTTAGCCACTTCAGCCTGCTTTCCCTTTGCTCCCCTTTTCCCTTTTGTTTGCACTTTTTTGTCAGAAGATTTATCCTGTGACAGAACAAGAATATATTTTACGTGTCAACTCTGCACTTACTAACATTTTCTGACTTGCTAGAGAGATTGCATCCACCGCAGCTGCAATGTTAATGTGGTCGTGTGTCACCTCTGAGTTACAGGACACACCTTAAGGTCCACCCCCAGTAATCAGGACCACACAGCACACTGAGGAGACCCTTAACAGCACCTGCACACCAAGTGTCATCAGACTTACAACAATTAAACCTAAAGCCTCAGCTACAACCCTTCTCCACTTTCTCAATTACCCGCTATTCTCTAAAGTTCCACATGAGAGAACAAATGAAGTGAAGAACTGCTGGAGGAATCGCTTCCCCAATATAACCCTACCTACCCCCAAGCTCTTTAAGCAGGAAAAAATAATCAAATTGTCAAATAACCACTGTCTTGACAAGATGGTTACCCTCACAGTTAAGACCTTTCACCTGAGAAAAGCACCATGTTGGTGCTTTAAGGTCAGACTGACTATCCTACTACAGTTCTGCTACAGTTAGTCCCTTGATATCATATAAGAAGTAGCTAAAAGGATCAATTTTGAGTTTATCGTTTTCATTTAGGTGTTTGAAGAACCTGAAAAGCACAGGTGTTAGTATGATGATAAGAGATTCAAAGGTTAAGTCACTTTAAAGTAATATAAAACAGTATTTCTGGACACCATCAACTGGGAAGAACACACTTAAGTATTTCCTGTAAGTAGAGAATGTAGTTAACAGCCGACTTAGATAAGACCAATAGTGACCGATACTTCTATAATGGCATTCCATACATGAATGCATGACAACTACTAGTAATTCAGTATCTTTAGAATAATAAATTACCTAAACAAACATATTTGGGACAACACCGCTACATACATTGCCACCATGAAGCGTGACAATCGTTTCTGTATTTAAAAATGATTCTTTTATAATCTGATTTCTTTAGATTTCTCATTAATTTAATAACCATTATCACAGTAACATAAAAATGTAAAACCTGAAACGTGAAAACAGAACTATGCGATACCCTGGACTGAAATAATACCATTTTAACTATCAACAGCTGGAAAGTGACACGAAACAAAATAAATCAACACGTCTGTAGTATGGTAATCAATACATCAAAAGCTTTACCTCCTGTTTAAGGCTTTAAAACGATTCGGTTATGAAGACAAAGATATATTATTGAAACTAAAAGGAGAAAAAGGCTCCTCCCCTCTCCCCATCATTTTTCCTTTGGGAAAACTGAACTGACAGGTTTGTTTCTCAAGAAACACTGACGTGAAAACTTACCTGTTGATTATAACTGATGTCCCAAACCCAACTGGAGGTAAAATTTGAACTGTTTTCATTAAAAAAAAATTTTAGGGCAAATCAAAATACAGACGCAGGTAAATAAAGAAAGAAAAATTTGGGCTTCCCTTTTGGCACAGTGGTTAAGAATCCACCTGCCAATGCAGGGTACACGGGTTCGAGTCCTGGTCCAGGAAGATCCCACATGCCGTGGAGCAACTAAGCCCACATGCCACAACTACTGAGCCCGCGTGCTGCAACTACTGAAGCCCGTGGTCCTAGAGCCCGTGCTCTGCAACAAGAGAAGCCATTGCAATGAGAAGCCCGCACACTGCAACGAAGAGTAGTCCCCACTCACAACTAGAGAAAGCCTGCACGCAGCAACGAAGACCCAAGACTGCCAATAAAAATAAATTTTTAAAAAAATTAAAGAAAAGGAAAATTTAAGAGAAAACAGGCATAGTATTCCAGCCAATCAGTTTATTTAAAAAAGCAAATAATAAAACATGTAATAATAAATAGTACACTGTTCAAGCAGACTTTTTGCAACAAGAGCCACTATTTTTCCCGCCTACTCTTATTTCTCATACAGAATTATCCCATTCTTTTCTGGTGTAAGAAATTTCAAGTTGACATACTACGCCTACACCTTCCTTGAACCCTCTTAAAAAAGGATCACAAAACAGAACTTTCTATTGAAAAAACGTTAGGATTTTTACACTCAGCTCTGTACAATGTTTAAAGAAAGAAATGAAAGGAATCTTTGATTATGCAGTGTTTACCTTTCACCTACACTTTTAGAAAAGGGGTAATGACGATAAGGATTTTGGGGAGAGACTTCTAATAGCAAACTCTCACTTAAGTTTTGAGTAAACAGAAATTAATCACACCATGAATTTCCCCTGAAGAACAAGGAAGAGCTTTACAGAGGGTGGTATCAATGCTAAATCCAAACACAAAGTTACAAATAACATGCACACATTTAGCTTTTCCAACTTCAAAGTTTTCAAACCTACATATATATATCCAACAACTACCCAAAGACCGGCAATGTGAATAAAGCAATCATGACTCTATCCTAGAGCAGCAACCATCATACTATTTACGATGAAATAACGTAGTGAACTCCTATACATATAATGGTATATAAAATACTTTTAGAAGACTGTTAATCATGTTTTCAGAGAACACAGCTCTTGATCTACCCCTGGACATAAGATATGTCCCCCTACCTTGCCTCGAGCACCTTATATGCAAAAACTTACACATTCCCTATCTCCTGGCCTCAGTCCTAGCCTTGCTGATATTGTCAAAAGAGGAAGTACAAGCGTGCAACCAACAGAGGACCCCTAACCAAAACATACACAACACAAAGAATGGATTTCCCTGGTAAGCGAAAGTTATTCTTCAGTATTTTCAGCCGTCTTAAGCTTCCCAAATTCTGCAGCAGCATTAAGGTGATACATTATGTTCCCGTAAACCGGGATGATGACTACATCTACTGTATTTTACCCAAACCAGAAAAAACATTGTTTATTGAAGTTACTACAACATAGAATTAAAGTGATAAATAAGGTAACACTATGACTTTTTAGGAGACTATGACATCAAACTGTAGTTGATTTTGAGATTCTCAAAGTCAAGATCTCAGCTGCTGGCAATGCGCGTTAGGTAGCACTGCAGCATTTCGAAGACACGACGATCTCTTAAGGTGAGTGTGAAACCTACCTTTCCTGCCGCCTTTTTTGGCTTCGTTTCCACTTTTGCAGGAACCGGTTTCTGAAAGGCAAAGATAGCACTGAGTTTCATCCCTGGGTACGATCCCACGGAAAAGAGAGGTCAGGGGGCTCGCTTTACTTACAGCTGACAACCTCGCCGATCTCCTCTTGGGCTTTGGGAGAAAAAATGGAAAATGAGCAAGGAATGCGGGGTGCGGTGCAAACCGAAACCACCCCCGGGAGAGAAGAGGAGCGGGTTCTTACCTCCTCCTTCGCCGCCCCCTCGGCGGAGCTGACCTGCGGGAGAAAGCAGACGGCGAGTGGACGCAGCCCGCAAACAAAAGTGCCCGCGAGCCCAGCGCCCGCCCGCCCGCGAGAACAATGCTCGGCCGCGTGACGTCAGCG
>NW_020174642.1:7694408-7749764 GCF_003031525.2 Neophocaena asiaeorientalis asiaeorientalis
GGGGCCCACCGCGCCGCGGCCCGGGCCCCGAATAGGTGAGGCGGGCCGTCACTCGACCACTGCGCCCCGCCCCCGCTCTCGGCGCCCCTACCCGCCCGCCGTCTCGCAGGGCCCCAGACCCAGGCGAGGGGGCGGGGCCCCACAGGCAGCTCTCGCCTCACGGTAGTTTGTTTGAAGCTGAGCTGCAAAGTGCGGTCTGCGCGCCGATTGGCGGAGGCCCGCCACGTGGTTGCCGGGTGAGCCCGCTCACCACCCTGCTGGATACCTGAGCGCCCGTCAGCTCCCGGAAAGCCCCAGGATAGGGTCTCTCCCCTCTAGGGTCAATTGGATCTCACAGACTGGGAAGGGAGAGACAACAGGTTCAAGTACGAACCAATTTCTCCCAACTCAGTCAGTGAGAAAGGCTATCTAATAGGTCTCCCGTCTTGCCTGCGGGAAATGGGTCCTAGTGCGCAGGAGCGGGAAGGGGGGCCGTGGGAAGGAAAGTCGGCGCGGGCACGCGCGGGTGTCCAGTGCGCAGGCGCGGGTCTTTGCGAAGGCCATGGAATTGCGGCCCGGCTACCATACAGGGTTGCTCGCGGTCCGGCCTTTCTGTAGCTTCTTTTAAGTCATCCGTCCTTTGGGGGGCCGGGGGTGCAGGCGGTTTGTCTCAGGAGCATAGTGGGCGTCTGAGTCCCGGCCCCCACCGGCCCTAGTATGCGGACCCACTCTCAGACCCCCTGGCCGGCTGATCTACTCCTGTGCAGAAGTGAAACAGGAAGCACGCCCATCCGGCTCCTGCCTGTTTTTTAACCACGTGGCTCACGTAAGCACCTTTCTGAGGTGGAAAGAGCTTCAGGCTGGGGGGTCTGAGCTGGGAACCCCGGAACCTGTGAGGTCACATGTTACCCAGTTTCTTCAATGAATAAGAAAATTATGTTTAGAAGGACTGATTCAGTTGGGTTAATGCAGAAAAAGGTTTTAATCGGAAAATTGTCAGCTGGAATTCATGGAGAAGAAGAAGAGAAAATTCATGGAGTACTTTGAGTCTGAAAATTTGGAAACAGACTAAATGTCCACCATTTGAAAGGCCCGGAGAAACTCTGACACCTTCACCTTCACGTAGTAGATTAATGAGCTACGTATTCTAGTCATTCGAAAAAGAATGAGGCCGCTCTTCACGGAAGAATTGAATTTTGAAAACCACTAGTCAGACTCTGACTCCTGATCAGTAACTCTAGTGCCTTCCCTTCTCATTCAAGAAATTATTGGACTTCCCTAGTGGTCCAGTGGTTAAGACTCTGCGCTTCCACTGCAGGGGTGGCGGGTTTCTGGTGGGGGGTCTACGATCCCGCATGCTGCGCTGCGCCGCCAAAAAAAAAAAAGAAAAGAAAATCTCAAGTCTTTAAAGTGACATATACTCCTCTGCCATCTGGCCCACTTCAAACGGTTTTCACCGCTGCTTCCCTCGGTTCACCTTCCCAGCCTCAAGTAGGCGGGGCAGTCCTGCTTCAGGACTTGTCGCCTGCTGCTCCCTCTGCCTGGAATGCTTCATGCACTGCGTCAGACCAGTGCTGCTCTATTCCTCATCCCCTTTGGATCTTTGCACAGATGTCACCATCTCATTGAGGCCTTTCTTGGCCTTTCAGTTTAGGATTGCAGCTCCCCATCTCCAGTTATCTGCACAGCATCTATGGAGACTAAATAGCTATATTGAAGTATAAAGTTATACGTTCATTGTATATTTCAGGCAAGGACGTGGTGCCAGTGGTTGCCTTTGGGAAGAACAATTGGGGGGAGTAGGGCAAGATGGAAATTTATCCTTTTCTCTCTCTCTCTTTTTTTTTTTTGCTGAGAACACTAAGTTTTTTCTTTTCTTCTTCTTGAGATCCGTTCTGGCAATCCTGTCCCTCTCTAATCTCCCCTTTTTCTGTTTCTTCCTTTCACATCACCTTGCATATTTCCTTTATGGCTCTGATCACATTCTGTAATTGCTTTATGTGCTTAGTTATTTGTTGCCTGTCTCCCTCACAGGAGTATGAGTTCCATGAGGGTAGGAGCCCTGTTAATCTTGACACCACTTCGTTCCCAGAAACTATTGCATGTTTGTTGAATTAGTAATTTTTTTAAATTGAAGTATAGTTGATTTACAGTGTTGTGTTAGTTTCAGGTGTACAGCACAGTGATTCATTTATACATATACATATATTCTTTTTCAGATGCTTTTCCCTTATAGGTTACTTTTCTTTATTTTTCCCCTCTCCTATTTGCATTAAAAAATGATAGCATCAGAGAGTCCAAGTTTGTGGCACAAACATGTAGTGAGCACCTTCCCTGTGCCAGTCATTGTGATAGGCCCTGGGGTAGAGAGACTGAAGGCAGGACACTGTTCCCAAGGACTTGGGGTGGTAGTTTAGTGGAGAGAATAAAGTACACAAATTGGCCTGGCCTACTAAGGGAAAGGGGAAGCCAGAGGAAGAGGGACAGCACATCTCAAGGCGTGCAGACTTAACAGAGCGTGACGGCCGTCCAGAGCCCTCAGAATGGCATGGATGGGCCCATCGATGGTGGAAAGTGAAGATTAAAGAAAAGAGGCAGAAAAAAGAAGGGCAGCCTGCAGAAAGCATTTGATGCCAGGCTAAGGGGTTTGGCCATTATCCAAGGAGTGGGAGACATTGCAAGGTTTGGGTCTTTTTGTTTTGTTTGTTTTGTTTTGTTTTCTGCTGTGCGGTTTGCGGGATCTTAGTTCCCTGACCAGGGACTGAACCCGGGCCCTCAGCAGTGAGAGTTCGGAGTCCTCACCGCTGGACCGCCAGGGAATCCCGTACGGTCTTAATCAAGAGATGATGTGCTGAGATCTCAACCTCATGAAGATCTTTCTCCCATGAGAACTGAAGATGCACTAGGCCAGAGGTGAGAGACTTGCAGCCTACAGATGTTTGCTTTGGTCGGGATTTTTTTAAAGTTGCCAAAACAAGCACGTGGAGCAACCGAGAACACAGTAGGGAAACTGTTAGTATCTTTTCAAAGCTAAACAGATACTCCATGACTCGGTAATGCCACTCCTAGAAACATACCCAACAAAAATGCTTAGGCCTGTTCACAAGAAGACATGAAATAGAATATTCATATCTGAGCTATTTTATAGGCCCAAACTGGCAGCAACTTGAATGCCCACCAACAGGAGAATGGATGAATAAATGGAAAAGTATGAACAGTAAGAAATAGCTGTCTGCAACTGCACACAAGAGGTGGATGAATCTCACAGGCACAATGTTGAGAGAGAGATGCCAGACCACAGTACTTGTGATCCTGTTCGTACACTGTACTAAGGCAGGCACAATGAATCTAGTCTGTCTGAAGTCAGGATCGTAGTGGGGGTAGGTGGGGGGGCAGTGACTGGAACAGAGCAGCGGAGGGCTTTAGGGAGCTGGCCATCTTCCATTTCTTTTTTTTTTTTTTTGCGGTACGCGGGCCTCTCCCGTTGCGGAGCACAGGCTCCGGACGCGCAGGCTCAGCGGCCATGGCTCACGGGCCCAGCCGCTCCGTGGCATGTGGGATCTTCCCGGACCAGGGCATGAACCTGTGTCCCCTGCATCAGCAGGCGGACTCTCAACCACTGCGCCACCAGGGAAGCCCCATCTTCCATTTCTTGATCTGGGTGTTACTTGTACTGCTGTGTTCGCCTTGTGAATATTCATCGAGCTGTGCACTTAATGTATACATTTCTGGCTAGATATCAGCAGTAAAGTTGTAAAGACTTTTTCGGCAACATGTCAAAATCAGATGATTTCACATACAAATTGAGCTCTTCAGCTTCTCCTGGCCTCCCTTGTGTGTGCGTTCCACAGGCTGCACTTGACCTTGTAACTTGCAAGGAGGCTTCCTTTCTCCAGAGTGCCAGGGCCCCAGTGCTGCTGATTTTTCTCACCTGTGTCTTCTGCCGAGCCTCCAAAGGCAGTTTGAGAGGCCTGTGTGTGAGCGTGCATAATTATAGATGCCACCTTTTATATTTCTGTTTATTTTTGGAAGAAATATTTATGTGGCTCAAAATTCCAAGTGCAAAATGATTGCTGAGGGCTTCCCTGGTGGCGCAGTGGTTGAGAGTCCGCCTGCCGATGCAGGGGACACGGGTTCGTGCCCTGGTCCGGAAAGATCCCACAATGCCGCGGAGTGGCTGGGCCCATGAGCCGGCGCTCCGCAATGAGAGGGGCCGCAGCAGTGAGAGGCCCGCGTACCAAAAAAAAAAAAAAAGCTTGCTGAGAAGTCTCCATTCCACTTCTGTCCCCCCAGATGTCTGGTTCTCTCAAGGAGGAGCCAATGTTGCTGCTTCTTGTGGATCCTTCCAGACGTATTTTACGCACATACAAGCAAATATGTGTGTATATATATTTTTTTTTCTTCCTTTTTCTCATTTTTCACACTGTTTGACAACTTGCACTTTTCACTTAATGGAGTTTGTTTCCTATGAGTACTTATAAGATTCCTCCTTTTTATTGCTGCATGTAGTCCACTGTATAGATGTGCCAAACATTTTAAAACCAATTCTCTATTGACTGGACTTTTCTAATTGTGCCCAGTCTTTCTTTCCCACAAAGGACGCTGCAGTGAATAACCACGTACGTACACATCACGTGGCACATTGTATAAAACAACAAAATGTTCTTACAAGTCCTGACTTAAATTATTTCTATTATAGAGCTCACTTAGGTCTTTGAAAACTTAAGATAAGGTTGGAATGTTTAATGGTTAGAGGTTTTAAACAACTATAAACCTAAAACTAACTTTTGAACCCCCAAATCTCTACAAAACCAATAAACTTTAAACCAACAGCATTAACATGAAGAATGAGTTTTGCTAAAAGCAAACTGCTGCACGCCTATGGTGTTTGTCCCATATGATCTCTGTGGTGTTTGTTCTGGCACCTTATGTGTACAATTGACAAGCGATCATTCATTCAGCCCTTTGTGGTGTGACTTAGGTTTCGTGTGATATAGATAACACCATTTATGAATTAAAATCATCTATAATTTTATAGATGCTTTTACAATTACCTGTAAAACTGTGGAAAGCTGGCCCCACTTGGGGCCAAACCAAAACACGCACCCAACACAGGCACAAAAATAGGCAAAGCTTGGTCAAAAGTAGCAGTCTATGCTGGGTGATCCTGGATGTCGATGATCACCTGAACACACAAAATTTTAAAAAAATCCCCAAGAGGGCTTCCCTGGTGGCGCAGTGGTTGAGAGTCCGCCTGCCGATGCAGGGGACACGGGTTTGTGCCCTGGTCCGGGAAGATCCCACATGCCACGGAGCGGCTGGGCCCGTGAGCCATGGCCGCTGAGCCTGCGCGTCCGGAGCCTGTGCTCCGCAACGGGAGAGGCCACAACAGTGAGAGGCCCACGTACCGCAAAAAAAAAAAAAAAGAAATCCCCAAGAACCTTCAGGACCTTTGTATACATTCACAGAAGTATGCTTACCACCACTCCACCCCGGGGTCCACGTGTCCTGCTTTGGAAAATCACGCGTTGATTCAGCCTGGTCGATGAGGAGGTGATTGCAGGGATTTTAGTTTATTTTATTCATTTATTTATTTTGGCTGCACCGTGCAGCATACAGGATCTTATTTCCTAACTAGGAATGAAGCTGTGCCCGCTGCAGTGGAAGCGTGGAGTCCTAACCACTGGACCACCAGGGAAGTCTCTCTTTTTTTTCCTAGGGATTTCAGAAAAAAGAATTACAAGCATAATGTAGGGCAGAATTGGTGGTGATAGACAAAGTTAAACAGTTTGCCTACCCCACACCAGGTGCTGTCCTAGACCTAGGGATATAGTGGTGAACACAAGAGTCAAGTTGCCTGTCCTCGTGGGGCTTCCATTCTAGTGGGAGTACAAATAAAAAAGGTAATGAGATTCCTTCACAGGGTGACAGTGCCTTGAAGGAAGAAAACTGTCACAATATAGAATGTGCTGGAGGCACGCTGAATGGGGCTAGTAGATGGGATAGTCAGGAGGGGTCTCTGGGGAGAGAAGTGAAGGGTAAGATGACCTGGCCTCTGGGGGATCTGAGGGAGAAGCCTCTGAACAGAGGAGACAGCTCCTACAAAGGTCCTGAGGTAGGATTGACCTTGGCGTGTTGGAAGGAGAGATTAATTAACTACGTGTTGTAGTTAGAGAAGAAAGCAGTGGCCAGGATGTGAGGGCAGTGGCGGAGCTATGAAGGGGACTTATGTCACTGATCTGGACTCCAAGTAGAGGTCAGGCTGAGAGGTTGGGATGTGAAGTCTTGTTGCTGGGAGGGGGCATGGGACAGCAGAGGAGACATTTGAATGTTGTCTAGGCAATGAGTGAATAGGATGTTGGCTGTGGGGATGGAGATCAGTGGAGGGAGGGATTTGGGATGTGTTTTGGTGGAGGTAACTGGCAGGATTCTTCAGTGGATTGGGTGGGAGGGAGAGGAGAGAGAGTTTTGGCTAGGAGTAATAGAAACCCAAATCAGCATAAACAGTAAGAAGGTGGATTATCTCCCATGACAGAGTGTTCCAGACTGGGGGATTCAGCGGCTTACTGTATTATCACAGTCTCAGGTTCTTTTCTGCCTTTTGCTGTGCTCCTGGCTGCTATAGACTCCTTCTTCTGAGTTGGCTTCATCCTCAGTCTGGAAGTGCAATTCCAGATGTCACATCCAGATTTATAGCATCCAGGCAAAGCATGTCTCTTTTCCCAGAAGCCCTCACTCGATTGCCTTTACTTACTGGTCAGAACTGGGTCACATGCAAGGGGGGATGGGATACTCTTAGAGCAAATCAAGTCCACCCCTCGAGTCGGGGGTAGGGCCAGGAGTAGAGGGCGTGGATGCCTGAACAAAATAAGGGCCCCGTGAGGAAGGACAAAGAAGGGAATGGGCTGATCATCATCTGTGTCCGGTAGGCTGTGTCGATGGGGAGCCACTCACCAGGTTGGGGACACAGGGGGCTTGAGGGGAAGCAGGTGGGTTTGGTGTTGACACATTGAGTTTGAGGTGCTTAGGGAACGTCCAGTGTTCAGCAGGCAGTTGGATCTATAGGTCTGGAGCTCTGGGGAAGGACACAGCTGAAAGAAGTGATGTGCTGTGAGGGCTGAGACCACAGGTATGTGGATAGTCAAATAGGGATTGGAAAGTGTCTACTACACTGACAACTAAGGATGTCACCCACTGTCCTGATGGAGTAGTTTCAGTGAGCGGTAGGGAGGGAACCAGACTTAAGTTAAAGAGAGTAGAAAGGGAGAAGTGGGAAGAGTTCCAGACCCTACTGCGCTGTGCTGAATTGTACTGTATCCCAAGAAGCCCAGTCTCTGGGCCAGTTTGTCCATGTGGTGAAGATGGAAGATAAACTAGGGCAGGTGTGAGCCTGTGAGTAAAAGGTGCGAAGGGAGATGATGGTCAGAGCACTTGAATGCCTATTGTTCACTACTCTGCTGGATATCCAAGTTGCTGCAGAAAGATGAGATGCAAAGGACGCAGATGAAAGCAAAGATACAGGCCCTGATACAGGAGCTCTCAAGGACCACTATGCTCAATGAGTTGGCCAGAAATGCCCCAACACAAACAAAGAGCCCAAAGATGACCAATAGACATAGAACTTACCATGCAGTATATATTTCTAGCCTGCTTGCAAACTTTATGGATACATGACTATATAAATACTTGTTATTAGATAAGATCATTGGAATTATTGTTACAAGCTTTCCCTTCCAGCAGTCCACAGTATCGATTGTTATTTTAGAAAGAACACTAAGAAAAAAATTGGAAACTGGAAAATTGTCACATTATTCTTTCCTGCTCCCTAGTTGAGTTTGGCTTTCCAAATATCAAAAGGAAATGTCTTAATCTGTTCGGGCTGGTATAACAGAAATGCCATAGACTGGATGGCTTATAAACAGTAGAAATATATTTCTCACCATTCTGGAGGCTAGAAAACTCAAGATCAAGGTGCTGGCAGATTCATTGTCTGGTGAGAACCCACTTCCTGGTTCATAGATGGCTGTCTTGAGCTGTGTCCTCAAGTGGCAGGAGGGGGAAAGCAGCTCTCTGGGGTCTCTTTTATAAGGGCACTAATCCTATTCATGAAGGCTCCACACCCATGACCTAATCACCCCAAAGTCCCCACCTCCTAACACCATCACATGAAGGATTATGTTTCAACTTTTGAATTTTGGAGGAACACAAATATTCCGTCTATAGCAGGAATACTCCCTGCATCTCTTCCAGATTGCTCAGCTTCTGTGGCTTCAAAAAAGAATCACCCCTTCAAATGGGCAGCCACTTTGTAATATTTGAGGCTTGAGCAGAAAGAGTCTACTCCATCATTAAGGGGCACTTGTTCTACCCAACTCTTGAAAGCACATGAAAGTGTTCAAGGTTTCCCTGGCTTGTATGAACTCTAAAAACAGAGGCAAAAAAAAAAAAATTAATTAAATAAATAAAATAAAAGCAGATGCAATGGTGTAGATGTGTTCAGCTTGACATGGTTTGAGGGTTGCCCCATTCGTAAACCTACAGGAGGAAGCTGTCTCAAATTTGGTGAGATGTTGCCCCACATCTGTGGTTTGGAGTGTTGGCTAGAATAACAATTAAAAGCAGAAAAAAAATGTTTTCTTAATTCTACTTTTACATTTTTCAGATAATAATAGAAAAGATTTCTTTCTGAATCCTTTCTTAGTTTGTAACTGACACATTGTAATTGATGAAGAACTCCCTTTGGTGTAATTTTCATTAAGGAAAAAATGGGAAGAAAGGGATCAGAATGTGACATTTCATTACAGTTAAATGATATAGAATGTGATTCCCATCTGAATGACCTCTCATTTTCCTTTCCATTCAGAGAATAATTAGCAAAAATAGATGAGTCTTAGATATCTTTTCCTGCTTTTTGAGCCCAAGTGTAATCCAGTTTAATTCTCTGACTTATGGTCTTTACTTCACATCATTTGGCATAATTTTCCTGTCGCTTGTATTGATCATATTTGCACGTCATACGATGCTCTTTGCTCCTTTCAGTGATACTAAGCTATGTGATCAGCTCAGCCTACCACGTTGTGTATGAAATACCATAAATTTAGGTTCGATCTGAAAAGAGCTTTCCTATTACCAAAAGTTACCTGTCCTGTTAGCTGGACCAGCAAAGTTATTCTTGCCATTAACAGCCCTAAGTGGGATGAGTGATCTCAGACTTGTAGATTCACTGAATCTACTGTGTGCTTGTCTTGTATACAAGACACGGTGAAACTTGATGTGGAACCTTCCACCACTCTCATCTCTGAGCCAACCTAAGGGAAAAGAGAATTGCCTCTTCCGGTGTAGTGCTAGTAAGTTCACGGTTGGTGGGAGGGCATCAGAAAGCTGTATTTTTCTCTTTTTCTTTTGGAAATTTCTAACAGAGACCCATTAATCAATCTAGTGTATTTTTCCAGGGGTGTGAGATGAAAAGAATGAAGTATATGAAGTCCTTCGTTAGTTCTTACATGCTCAGGCCACACACTAGATCAGGCCCCTTTGTATTTAATAGCATCCTGTACTGCATTTTTAAAGTTGAAGTATAGTTGATTTACAAGGTTCTGTTAGTTTCAGGTGTACAGCAAGGTGACTCAGTTATTGATATATATATATCTTCTTTTCTCTTATAGCTTGTTACAAAATATTACGTACGGTTCCCTGTGCTCTACAGTAGGTCCTGTTAGTTACCTATTTTATATATAGTAGTGTGTAAACATTAATCCCAAACTCCTAATTTATCCTTCCCTCCTCATACTACATAAAATATATATATATTTATTTATTTGGTTGCACAGGGTCTTAGTTGCGGCAGGCGGGCTCCTTAGCTGTGGCCGGTGGGCTCCTTAGTTGCAGCACGTGGGCTCCTTAGTTTGTGGCATGCGAACTCTTAGTTTCGGCATGTGTGTGGGATCTAGTTCCCTGACCAGGGATCGAACCAGGGACCCCTTCGTTGGGAGCACAGAGTCTTATCCACCGCGCCACTGGGGAATCCCCCTCCTCGTACACCATTTTTGAAAAAAAAATTTTAAATGGTGCACATAACATTATTATTTCATCCATAACCTTATTATATTTTATTTTATTTCTTTTAAAGGACCACTCTGACTGCTCTGGGTCTTAGAGGCTCAAGGGCAGAAGCAGGGAGACCCGTTTAGAGGTCTTTTATTTATTTATTTTTATTTTTAATTTTTTTGGCCGTGCCATGCGCAGCTTGGGGGATCCTATTTCCCCAGCCAGGGATCGAACCTGCGCCCTGGGCAGGGAAAGGACAGAGTCCTAACCACTGGACTGCCAGGGAATTCCCACCCTCTTTTATTTTATGTTATTTACTAACAATCTAATGAGCACCCATAAACCTGTCATCCAGCCTGGGAACTAGGAGAGCGGCAGTGGCTTAGATGAATCTGTGTGTACCTTCTAAAAACTTGTATGCTGCAATTATTTTATTTTATTTTTATTTTGCGGTACGTGGGCCTCTCACTGTTGCGGCCTCTCCCGTTGTGGAGCACAGGCTCCGGACGCTCAGGCTCAGCGGCCATGTCTCACGGGCCTAGCCGCTCCGCGGCCTGTGGGATCTTCCCGGACCGGGGCACGAACCCGCGTCCCCTGCATCGGCAGGCGGACTCTCAACCACTGCGCCACCAGGGAAGCCCTGCTGTCAATTATTGACAGTACTTACAGTTATTTGTTTAGTTAAGCCCCAGGAGAACAAGGACTGAGGACATTTGGTTCCTCAACATATTATACCCTGCAGAGCTTCCCTGGTGGCACAGTGGTTAAGAATCCGCCTGACAAGGCAGGGGACGCGGGTTCAAGCCCTGGTCTGCAAAGATCCCACATGCTGTGGAGCAACTAAGCCCGTGTGCTACAACTACTGAGCCCACGCGCCTAGAGCCCGTGCTCCACAACAAGAGAGGCCATCGCAATGAGAAGCCCCTGCACCGCAACAAAGGGTAGCCCCCGCCCACCACAACTAGAGAAAGCCTGCGTGCAGCAATGAAGACCCATCGCAGCCAAAAATTTATTAAAAATAAATCAATATTCTATTTAAAAATATTATATCCTGCAGTTAGTAAAGTGTCTGAGACACAGAAGCCTTTAATCCCTTTAAATTAAACATTTTTTTATCTTTAAAATTAAAAAAAATTTTAATTGTGGTAAAAACCCACTGCATAAAACTCACCTGCCTTAAGTGTAAAATTCAATGATTCTTAGTAAATCTACACAGTTGTGCAATCATCACCACTATCCAGTTTTAGAACATGCAAATCACCGGGAAAAAAATCCCTGCTGTCCTTTCTCAGCCAATCTTGATCACATCCTCAGCCCCAGGCAGATTAACTTTCTGTTACTATAGTTTAAAATCTACTCCTCAAAAGACACCTCTAAAAGAATGAAACGATAAACCACAGACTGAGAAAATATTTGTAAAGGATATACCAAAGAGAGGACTTGTGTTCAGAATGAACTCAAAGCTCTATACTAAGAAAATAAACAACTCAGTAAAAAAGGGGGCAAAAGATTTGAACAGATACTTTATCAAGGAAGATATAAGAATGACAAATAGGCATGTAAAAACCTGATCAATATTAGTAGTCACTAGGGAAATGCAAATATAGCAAAAAACTATAGTGAGATGCAACTACACACCTATTAGAATGACTAAGATTTAAAAGACTGACCATGCGAGTATTGGTGAGAATGTAGAGGAACTGGACTCGAATTCTTCCAAAATGTTAATGTAATAAAAGACAAAGCAAGGCTATGGAAATGGTCCAGATTAAAGGAGGCCAAAGAGACATGTTAATTAAATGCAATGCCTGACCCTGCGCTAGATCTTGTAATGGAGGGAAAATGTTACACAGGACATTATTCAGTCAACTGACAAAACTGGAACGAACACAAATGGCAGATTAAAGTATTGTATCAATGTCAACTTCACTGAAGTTGATGAATGTACTGTGATTATATAAGGGAATATTCTTAGTGATATTTTGAAAGAGATAAAGCAAATGGGCTAAAATGTTAATGTTAAAGTAGGTGAATATAAAAAAAGGGTACTGGGTGTTCTTGATACCATTTATATTTTTTGTAATTTTCCTCAGTTTGAAATTATTTTAGAATAATTTTTTAAAAAGAAAAAGCTAATGACAGTTTTATTTAGGGATAAATTTCTGGACATAGTAAAAGCCTGTGAGAATTTGAGGTCTAAATGAAATTTATTGCACTAATAACAATAAGAAGATTAACTTTTAACCTGTTGAATTTTGCATATTCAGAAGGGCTTAGCATAACAAAGAGACAAAAATAAAAACATTTTAAAGGTTATTTGGCTGTAGCAATATTTTTCTTAAATTGAGGTGAAATCCACATGACATGAATTAACCATTTTAAAGCATACAGTCCAGTGGCATTTAGTACATTCACAATGTTGTTTGACCACCATCAGGCAATAACCTCGCTGCTTTTAAAGATATTTAATATTTGCATTTAAAAATTTTGCAGAAATGCTTTATAAAAACTAGTTCAACAAGTTTAACAAGTTTAAAAAACAACAAAATAGCTTGAATTACAATCTATGATATTTTCCTCTCTGATTACTTCCTCACACACATACACACCACACACACACACACACACACACACACACAAGAAGTTTTGAATACTCAACTACGTTAAAATGCAGTTTTCCGAGAGATCCTAATACTTCATTCATCGTTAGCTATCTTGGACCTAAAGCTGGCTGCCAACATATAGACATGTCCAGTCCTCTGATAGCTACTGAGCAATATGCTGGCTATAAAATTTGTGCAAGTGAGGTATCTGCCTGCGCTTAGTTTTGTGACAGCCAGTTACTGAAATAAACACCGCAGATTTTACCTAAGTTACTCTGAATATTGAGGTACCCCTAGTTCCCGGTGGAAAGATTGTCAGTCTGTTCTTTGATTCAACCTGGTGTGTGATCATCATCATCGTCATTTTCATTTAGTAAAACCAAGCCGGCAAAGCTAAGAAGAGGTAAATTCAGGTCCTGCTAAATTGTTTCTTCTCTTTGTCCCCTCTGTTTTCCCTGTTTTGGGAATAGTTGAGGCAATCTCATTTTCACTTTGCATTTCAGTGTTGCCTTCTGGGTGTGCCTGTCTTGAGAAGACTCTGCCTCAGGTGGGCCACCCTCAGTCACTGGCCCTAAATCGCTCAGTTCTGGGCACGTCTCTGGTCCCTGCTGACACTCCTCTGAGTCTCTGACGGAGAGTTGGTCTCTATTAGAGTACTCATTTCTCCAATCTCAGTCGTGATTGGTTTAAAATCAACATAAAAGTCACTGATATAGGGCTTGCTAAACACATTCTCTGCAGTCCTATGAAGAGGAATTGTTGTATTATGTTAGAGGTTCCAAGACCTGTTTGTTCTGAACAAGAAATGGTTTGATGAAAACCCCCAATGGTGTTAGTATTTTCTGCCAGTCTTGCTCTGGACTGAAATCCATTTGTGACATTATCACAGTCTTTATTTTCTGTGGGACGGATACTTTTTTCTTTTTAACTTGACGGCCTAGTGTGGTACTCGGATGGTGTTGGCAGCCTTTAATTGTTAGCGCACTTCTTAAGAGCTGCCCAGATGGAGCAGTAGGAGAGAGCTGAGTTGTTCACACTGGCCAGGTACTGCTGGTCCTCTCCTACCACTGTTGTACAGTCCAGGACATTCTCCAGGGTTTTCTGTCAAATTCTCGTCTCACCAGGAATTGGTGATCGTCCTCCTGCGGGGATGTGGCACTGGGATGGGGTGTGGTACGGGTGGGGAGCAGGCGATGCTCTCCCCTTCCGCCTGAAAAGCAGAGACTGGGGGCCGGGAGATGGAGGCTGGAGGATCTGCTGTCACTTTTCACGAGGTGGTTTCTACTTCCAATCCTTCCAAACCTTTAGTGGGTAGAGGAGCTAGCAGCCAGGCTGCCTTGGATGGTCCAGCGGGAGGGGAAGGCTATGGAGCAGAAGCAGTCTCCAAGCCTGTCTTTTGTTTTGGTCAGTTCAGCATCACCTACCGGCCAAGAAACCTCTCCATGGAAGTAATTCCCTCTACCGCTATCGAATAGTTTCGCTTCACATGTTTTCTTTAATCAGAAATTTGTAGAACCACAGCTCCTCGATTCATTCTGATTGGGAGTTAGTTCTCAGACTCCAACCAGGGCAGAAGAGGCAGCTAATCATCTTTTGCTTTACCTACTACACATAACCGTGAGTTAGGATTCTTTCGCTGTAAAACCTCATCTTCCCATAAATGTAGGCTACTTTATTACAGGCTGAATGTAAGCAGGACCTCAGGTATGCAGTTTTGTAAATTACTTAGATTTATTACAATGTTTAGCTTTGAAATGTAAACACTACTTACTAAAAACTACTTACGTTTTTCTTTTTACGGTTACTTGCTACTATCATTACCGTAGGCTTCTATTTACGGAAAGGTTTATTTAAAAATACATTTATTTAGGAATAAAGGTGAGTCAGTTTAAAGAAAGCATTAATTACATAACCACACAAGTGGCTTGCAGATACAACAAAACCAGAGACACGGTGGAGGCCGAATCTGGAAAACAGGTTCCGCGGGGTGGTGGGGCGCTTGCGAGAAGTCTACGGAAGCCGGGAAGGCCAAGGACAAGGCTGGCGTTAACCAGAGCCCGGAGCAAGAGACGGCCCCGCCTCCCCGAGTGCGGCGCAGTGCGCAGGCGCGGCGGCGCCCCTCCGCGGGCCGCTGGGCTCACTGCGCACGCGCGGCCTCCGGCTTGGTCCCAGGTGGAGCTGTTTTAGCCGAGTTGGCGCCGCCGTGAGCCTCCGAGATGAGCGCGGCCGAGGCCGACCGCTGGGCTTGGCTGCTGGTGCTCAGCTTCGTATTTGGGTGCAATGTACTCAGGATCCTCCTCCCGTCCTTCTCCTCCTTCGTAAGTGGCTATCTGGCCTTCCAGGGGCCGGTGGGGTCGCCGCCCCAGCGTGCCGTAGACACAGGGGTCTCAAACTGGCCGCCCGACGGCCGGATTCGGCCTGCAGAGGCGTCTTGGTTGGGCCGTCCTGTGTTTTAAGGTGTTTTTGAGTGAGTTGCTTGCGTCAAGTCGCAACGCTTTACCCCCATATCCGGTTTTCTGGATTCTGGGGGAGAAAAAAAAGAGCCTGATAACGCTTGGCCACGTTTTCGCGTGGCAGCGGTCTGGAGTTCTCAGTGCCCTTCTGCCAGCCGCACTCATTTCCGTTGTTCTCTGGTTCCTGGGGGCGTCGAGCAGCCTCAGGCTGCTGGGGTGGGGGCGTGGGGAGGGCCGGTGCCTGCAGCACGGCGTCCGGGGCTCCGGGAAGTCTCGCCTTCTCGTGTGAAGTGCCCTGTGCAGGGTCCCTGGGGACGGGTCTCAGGATGCAGGGGTCCCCATTCTTGGGGCGGGAGGGGTTGGAGACAGTGTAGACTTAGAATCCCAGTGCTCTGTGATGTTTCTTGTACCCAGAGGAGCGACGGTCACTCGGGAGCACTCTCTGCGGGGCGTTTTGTCCATCATGAGTAATTTCCTCGTGTCCAGTCGCCACGGTTGCTGTGACTGTCATGCCATCTTCCTGTACCTCCCAGAGGAGGTGTGTTTGACTCAGAGTCTAGTAGTTGTCTTAAGACACCCAGCTAGTGATTGCTGGGGTGGAGGTTTGATCCTTGGTGTGTGATTCTCCGAGGTCTGCCCCTCTGCCTGTTGGAGCGTGAATAGGGGGTTTGGTGGCATATTTGATGGGAGGTGTGTGTGGAGAAGGTGAGGAGCTGTTCTCCGCGGAAGGGCGCCCTCTGTAGGCCGACAGTGGGAGTGAGGGGCTATCTGACTTAGGCCGAGACTCAAAGATGGGGTGCGCACACTGTACCAGTGTCCTGGGAACTCAGTTCTGCTTTTCTCTCCTGGTATAAATTGGTGGTGGTGGTGGGGTATATAAGACTAGACAGGGTTTCTACTTCTTTTTGTTCTACTCTACTGGTATCCATTGGGTGCCTGTTTTGTGTAAAACTCTGTTCTAGGACCTTATCACCCAAGTTGTCCTGAGCCAATTCTCTCTTAATCCCATCCCCCGTTGGGAATCTTTCCTGATGTTTCCTTGTATTTAAGATGGTGTCCGAAGTACTCAGCATTGCATAAAAGACCCTTGAAGAGTAGGCCCCAGCCCACTTTTCTTTTTTCTTATTTTTTAAAAATTGTGGTGAAATATACATAAGATTTACCATTTTAACCATTTTTAGGTGTACAGTTCAGTGGTACTGAGTGCATTCACATTGTTGTGCAACTGTTCATCACCCTTCGTCTCCAGAGCTGCAGCTTCCTAAACTGAGACTCTGTCCCAGGTAAACGTGGGGCGTTATCCACATGCCCCTTCCCCCAGTCCCTGGCAACCACCATTTTACTTTCCGTCTCTATGAATCTGACTCTTCTAGGCACCTCATATAAGTGAAATCATATAATATTTGTCCTTTTATGTCTGGCTTATTTCACTCAGCATAATGTCCTTAGGGGGTTCATCCCTGTTGCAGCCTGTGTTAGGATTTCTGTCCTTTATAAGGCTGAACAATATTCCACTGTATGTATATACCACATTTTGTTTGTTCATTCATCTTTTGATGGACATTTGGATTGTTTCTGCCTTTTGACCATTGTGAATAATGCTGCTAGAACATTCGTGTACGAGTGTTCATTCAAATCTCTGCTTTCAGTTCTTTTGGGTAAATACCCAGAAGTGGAATTGCTGGATCATATGGTAATTCTGTTTTTAATTTTTTTGAGAAACTGCTGTACTGTTTTCCACAGTGGCTGCATCATGTAAATTCTCACCAGCAATGCACAAGTGTTCCATTTTCTCTACATTCTCCAACACTTGTTATTTTTAGTTATTATTTTTCCTTTCTGGATAATAGCCATCCTAATGGATGCAAAGTGGCTTCTCTTTGTGGTTTTGAGTTGCATTTTCCTAATGATTAGTTATGTTGAACATTTGCTTATTGGCCATCTGTATATCTTTGAAAAACAGTCTGTTCAGGTCTGTGGCCCCTTTTCTAATGGGGCTGCAGCAGCTGTCCCTAGGGGAAGGGCACTCTCTGGAGGCCCACATCCAGTGTGAGTGGCTGCGTTTTTGTGGTTAAGTTAGGAGTTCTTTATATAGTCTGGATATTAGCTCCTTATCAGATATATGATTTGCAAACATCTTCTCCCATTCTGTGGGTTGCCTGCCCATCTTACTTGCAGTATCACTTCGATTCTTCCTATGTACCCCATCTCATTTCACCTTATATTGGAACCACACACACAAAACTAACCTCAATTGCTGAAAGAGGCTGTGTTGGTTTTGTATTCCTCTGTGAATTGTTCCTAGTTTCTCATAAGCTGAGGGGGAAGGAGGAGAGTGTTTGGGATGTGGCAGTGGCTGTAAATAAGAACTGTCATCACCTCTGGCTCCTTCACCAAGCTTTCACCAAACCTGTGTCCTGCAGCTAGCACACTCTCGTAAGAAGTTACTGCTGCAGTCTACACATGCACGAGGTTTGTGCCTTATCAGGGTGGCTGTTTGTCGTTCAGGTGAATGAGCACTGGGTTTGTCCTTGGACCTGTGTCACGTCCTTTGCTGCATCCTATGTAACCTCTCTAACCTCCAACCAGTTAGCCTTCTTAGACCCATTTTCCCTTGCTTGTAACACTGTCAGAATTGTTAGCCAGGTTCAGAAGGATAACATTATCCTGGCAGAGTACAGTTGCTGGTGTTCCAACAGGGAAAAGTAATAAAGAGATATGGTTTGTGTTGAGGGTCAGTGAAAAGCTGTAAGGAACGCGCTGGTCCCGTGTAGGGTAAAATGCTGCTGCTTCTCGACCCTTACAGGCTGCCCCATTACAGCGCTGATCTGAGGATGCACGTGGGAAAGACTCCAGTGAGGATCAGTTTGACTGGGAACGGGCCATGTCCCCTGCACCTCAGACTGTAGCCTTCCTTCCAGGGTTTCCGAAGCTTCTTCCCTTCAGTCAGAGCAGGGAAGGGGCGCACCTTCCCATTTGAGGAAGTCTCTCAAGTTCAAGAAGTCCTCTCCCAGCAGAGTGCTGCAAGGTCCTGGGATGGGACCTCAGCCAAATACTGGGGTAGGGGCTGGGTGCCTGGGTAAGGACGCCCAGTCCTCGGCGTTGACTTGGTTAGAATTTTCCTGCGAGTTCTTTCATGTTTCCTTTCCAGCCACAGGACGCATTTGCAATCCAGCACAACCAAAGGCGGAGGCAGAGGGGACAAAGACCACCTTGCGGAGCGCCCCCCTCCGTGGCCGGAGGCGCGCTGTGCAGGCGCCCCGGGCCCCAGGACGGCGTGGCCGAGGGCGGGCGGAGCTCCTAGTTAGCCATGTGCCCTGCGCAGGCGTGCCAGGGCCGATGCGCTGGAGGGCGGCCTGCGGGTTGCGGAGAGATGCGTGCACTGCGCAGGCGCCCTAGGACTGGTGTGGCGGAGGGAGGGGTGAGGGTCCGGGCGAGGCTTGTGCCCTGCGCAGGCGCCCCAGGACCTACGTGCCGGAGGGCTGCCTGCGCGTCCCCGAGAGCCGCGTGCGGTGCTCAGGCGCCAGGGGCCACTTCCTCACAGACCCCCTGCTTTGCAGACCTTGAGCGTGGGTGCAGCGCAGGCTGTCCTCTGGGACTTGGTGTGTGGGACTGGCCGCCACTTTTGTGTTTGACAACTTCAAAATCACTTAACTTGCTGCTCTAAAAAAGGGGCCGCTTCCCTTTTCTCTTTAGGGGCCTGGGCCACTGAGGTGAGGGGTGGACACTGCAGGGCCTGCCGCTGCGGGCCTTGCTGAGACCCTCCCCGTTTCCAGGGAGCACGGTCGCCTAGAGAGTTCTTGCTGTGGACCAGCATGAGCCCCAAGTGCTGTTTGAGGAGGTGACAGGGGCGGCGAGGGGGGTTGAGTGCGCACGAGCAGGTGTGGCCTGGCAGATGCGGACTCCCCCGTGCCGGGGACCAGGGCTGCGAGGAGTGGGCCCGACTTGGCCGATCCTGGCTGAGGGGCATGTGGGGTTGTTCTGGGCCTTGGGCCCTTCCCCGGGTGAGGGCTCTCCCTGCGGTGTTAGGGACACGCCTGAGCCGCCATTCCCAGGGATGCCGGCTGTGTTCCGGGAGGGAGGAGCCTTTGGGCTGTAAATGTCGGGCACGATTTTCAGATGGGACTGGTCCAGAGAGTTGCCAGCCATTGAGTGGGGGAGTGAGGATTTGAACAACCCCAGTGCCACCCAAGTCCTGGCATTTTGTTGGCAGAGGGAGTGTCCAACTTGGACAGGATCAGAGCGTGACTGAGGAGGACACTGTGATCTCACACAGGCAGAGGGCCAGCGTCTGGGGACAAGAGAAGCAAAGGATTGGTTCTGCCCTTGTTTTCTCTCCAGATTCTCCCACCGGATTTTTTTTTATGATAAGCAAATTTATTTGTTTGTTTGTTTGTTTATTGATTGATGGCTTGCGGGATCTCAGTTCCCTGACCAGGATTTGATCCTGGCCAGCAGGCAGTGAAAGTGCCAAGCCCTAACCACTGGACCTCTGGGGAATTCCCTCACTGATCTTTAAAAACTTATTTTCTTTTCTGCTTTAGAATTACTTGTGGACCCATCTCCAGGTGTTTGAAAAACCATACCCTACACAGTTTATCAGCTTCTGTCAAGTGGGAGATTTAATACACCTTTGAGTACATAAAAACTTCAGGGGACTTCCCTGGTGGCACAGCGGTTAGGAGACTACTGAAGCCTGAGCGCCTAGAGCCCGTGGTCCACAACAGAAGAAGCCACCGCAATGAGAAGCCCGTACCCTGCAAGGAAGAGTGGCCCCCGCTCGCCGCAACTAGAGAAAGTGCTCATGCAGCAACGAAGACCCAACGCAGCCCAAAAAAACAAATTAAAAACCTCATAGAAATTAAAAAAAAAAAAAGACTTAAGATATATATTTTAAAAATTTATTTATTATATTTATTTATTTTTGGCTGCTTTGGGTCTTCGTTGCCGTGCGCGGGCTTCTCATTGTGGTGGCTCCTCTTGTTGCGGAGCACGGGCTCTAAGCGCGCGGGCTCAGTAGTTGTGGTGCGCTGGCTCAGTAGTTGTGGCTTGCAGGCTCTTGAGGGCAGGCTCAGTAGTTGTGGTGCACTGGCTTAGTTGCTGCGTGGCATGTGGGATCTTCCCGGACCAGGGCTCAAACCCGTGTCCCCTGCATTGGCAGGTGGATTCTTAACCACTGTGCCACCAGGGAAGCCCCAGATGTTTATGTCTTAAAAATTAATATTGGGACTTACCTGGTGGTCCAGTGGCTAGGGCTCCATGCTCCCAGTGTAAGGGGCCCAGGTTCGATCCCTGGTTGGGGAACTGGATCCCACATGCCGCAACTAAGACCTGGCGCAGCCAAATAAATAAATATTTAAAAAAATTAATATTAAGAACATTTAAAAAATTCAAATCTCCTTAAATCTTACATTTCAATTCATAATTCTAGTATATTTTAACAGTTATTTGTAAGGAGGTCTTGGATTAATGTTGGTACCTATTTGCAAACTTAAAACACTTCCAAATTTTCTTTTTTTTTACTTGTAGATGTAATATATTCATTTTTTCTTCAAGCGCTGCATTTCCTAATTTTAACCACAAATCTCTTCAGTTCCCCTCAAGTTTATTCTCCTGCCCTCACTCACTTTCCACTCCTGAGTAACCATTTTTGGCCTTTCCAGTTTTTAATTGTTTTATGTACAGCGTACCTCGGAAATATTGCGGGTTTGGTTCCAGGCTACTGCAATAAAGTGAATATCGAAGTAAAGTGAGTCACATGCAATTTCTGGCTTCCCAGTGCATAAAAAAGTTACGTTTACACTAGAGTCGATTAAGTGTGCAATAGCATAGCATTGTGTAAAAAAAGTGTACGCGCCTTAATTAAAAAATTGTTTATTGCTAAAAAATGCTAACCATCATCTGAGCCTTTAGTGAGTTGTAGTAGTAACATCACAGATCGCTAATCAGGGAATACCCTGCTGATCCAGTGGTTAGGACTCTGCCGTTTCACCGCTGAGGGCTGGGATTCGATCCCTGGTCCAGGAACTAAGGTCCCGCAAGCCCCGTGGTGTGGCCTAAAAAAAAAAAAATCACTAATCAAAGAACACCATGACAAATATAACAATAATAAAAAAGTTTGAAATATTATGAGAACTGCCAGAATGTAACACAGAGACGTGAAATGAGCAAATACTGTTGGAAAAATGGTGCCAATAAACTTGGTTGTTGCAGGGTTGCTACAAGCCTTCGATTAAAAAAATCTGTGAAGCACAGCCTGTATTCTCTATAATGCTATGTACGTAATGTGTTTGCCCCTCTATTTCTTTTTTTTTTTTTTGATTTATTTTTCGCTGCGTTGGGTCTTTGTTGCTGTGCGAGGGCTTCTCATGTGGTGGCTTCTCTTTTTGCGGAGCATGGGCTCTAGGCGCGTGGGCTTTGGTAGTTGTGGTTCACGGGCTCAGTAGTTGTGGCTCGCGGGCTCTAGAGCGCAGGCTCAGTAGTTATGGCACATGGGCTTAGTTGCTCTGCGGCATGTGGCATCTTCCTGGACTAGGGCTCGAACCTGTGTTGCCTGCATTGGCAGGCAGATTCTTAACCACTGCACCACCAGGGAAGTCCCCCCTCTATTATCTTTTTAAATCCTAGTTGTTTTTTTTTTTTTGCGGTATGCGGCCCTCTCACTGTTGTGGCCTCTCCTGTTGCGGAGCACAGGCTCCGGACGCGCAGGCTCAGCGGCCATGGCTCACGGGCCCAGCCGCTCCGCGGCATGTGGGATCTTCCCAGACCGGGGCACGAACCCGTGTCCCCTGCATTGGCAGGTGGACTCTTAACCACTGCGCTACCAGGGAAGCCCTAAATCCTAGTTTTAAGAGTCAGGTTTATTGACGTGTAATTTGCATTCAGTGAAATTCACTTCTTGTACATGGGCAGTTTGATGAGTTTTGGCACACTTAATCAGGGTAACCACTGAAACAATCGAGGTAAAGAATATCTCCATCACCTCTGAAAGTCCTTTCCCCACCCTGCACCTGTTTTTTTAAAATCAAATTAAAAAAAAATACACCTTTATTTGCATTTTTGGCTGTGCCTCACTGTTTCACATGGCATTCGGGAATCTTAGTTCCCGGACCAGGGATCGAACCCACGCCCCCCTGCAATGGAAGCGCAGAGTCTTAACCACTGGATCGCCAGGAAGTCCCTGCCCCTGTCTCTTGATTTACAAAGTTTAAGCAGCATCTATGAACTCCTTGCTCTTTAAGATGATTCTGTGATTTTTAAAGATAATTTGGTGCATTCCTGTTTTCTGCCCTAGGGTGGATCTGGCTAGAGTGTATGTCCTTGGCCAGCTCGAACTGAAGAGTCACCCTACTGTGCACCAGGCAGGGGGGATCAGGGGCTAGAGGAACAGACTGATTTATTGTGCACCAGCTATGTACCAGTACAGGGAAATATATTAATATAGTTTATTAATGTATCTTTATTAATATATTTTTAAGAATGTGAAACAAACACAAACGTGCAAAAAAAGTTATCCATTCATTAGAAAGAGCTGGTTTTGTTTCCTGAACCATTTGAAAGTAAGTTGTCAACCCGAGTGCCCTCTTTCCCCAGTATATTAGTGTATAAACAGTGGCCTTGGCCGCAGTACAGCTGTCAGGTACAATCCTCCTGTCACGTTCAGGGTTTCCTCGTCCCAGTGACGTCCTTTGTAGCAGAAGGACCCCAGTCAGCACCATGTATAGCGCATACTTGTCATGTCTCTTCAGTCTAGAAGGAGTCTTGGTCTTGCCTTGAATTGCGAGGATGACATTTCTGAATGTCGCAGGGCAGTGACTTTGCACAATGGCCTCCTGTGGACATCTTTGTCCAGTGTTTGGCGAGGATGTCACATAAAGGATGCTGTGTTCTCTTTGCATCTCACCAGATACCGTGGGCGTTGATTTGGGGAGGTACACTCATCACTCCAGGTCAGTCCCTGAGGAATTCTCAGTCCCCTACGAGGTCGCCCGTGGACCTCCCCGCGCTGGTGCGAGTGTGGTCCCCTTGCTCTCCCCTCGCTCTCCTGGGACCCTCACCTGTCCCGGTGGGTTGTTAGGCGCTACCTGGCAGCCACTGCATGTGTAGCCCGGGCCGCTGGTGGTGTCCTGGCCGGTGTGTGTGTCTGTGGGGGGGCGTCTGGGGACGGTGCGGGCAGCTGTCCTCACACTTGGGTCCCCTCCACTGTCCGGGCGGCCAGGAGGGCGCCTGGGCCGGTCGTGTCCCACGTGGGGCCTGGCAGTCAGAGGCTCCTCTTCACAAACATTTACGTCTGTTATTTCATCTGTCTGTGTATCTATGGAAAACCACGAGGTCACACCTGTGCCTCCAGTTCTCATCCAGTCCCACGGGATTTATTCTGGTTCTCTCCCGATGCATGTTTCTCACTCCCTTTTCTCACAGTGAGAAAACTGGCTCACGGTATCCTCGGTAGGTGTCCGTGACTTGTGCAATCCTTTGTAACTCGCCTTCGGCCTCCACCACCACCTCCTCTTGTCACGTGTGCCCCTCCTGCTGTGGGACCCCGACTCTCACACCAGGCAGCCCCTCTGCGGGAATGCCCTCTTCACCCGCCATCGCTTCATCCCTGACCGCCGGCACTCCCCTTGCTCGGCCCACCTAATTTAGCACAGAATTCTACAGGAATGAGGGGCGTGCACGGTCCTTGTCACCTGAATGAAGCTCTGGGGATGGAATCAGTTTTCACCCTGTAATCACAATTTTGCAGTAAAAGTGAAGGATACATACATTTGTGCTGTAGCAGTCCGTGGGCATATCTGCAGAAGGAAAAACGTAACTGAATAAAGACTCACGGGGCGGGGTGGGGTTGGGGGGAGTTTTCGTTTCTGTGGTCGGGGGCAGCAGGACCGGGACCGGGCAGCAGAGCCTGGCCGTGGGGGTAAAGGGCAGCTGCAGGAGGCAGGAGGCAGCAAGCGGATGGGGGAGGGGGTGGGGGAGAAGGCTGATCCCGGCTGCCACCTCCACCAGATGTCCAGGGTGCTGCAGAAGGACGCGAAGCAGGAGTCACAGATGCGAGCAGAGATCCAGGGCATGAAGCAGGAGCTCTCCACCGTCAGCATGATGGACGAGTTCGCCAGATACGCCAGGCTGGAGAGGAAGATCAACAAGATGACTGATAAGCTCAAGACTCACGGTACTGTTCTCGTGTGTGGCGTGGGAAGCTTCGTACGAGCCGATTAACAGAGAAATCTTTATAGAAAGAGGCACGGCACATGTGCTTTGATCTTTGAGGTTCTGATGCTGACAGAGACTTTTAAGTTGTCTAGAAGAGACCCAGTAATAATAATTGTTACTTTCTCCTTATTTGCTGGTGAACCTTTGCTTTCTAAACACAGAAGCCTGGGGACTTCCCTTGTGGTCTAGTTGTTAGGACTCGGCACTTTCACTGCTGTGGGCCCGGGTTCGATCCCTGGTCCGGGAACTAAGATCCCGCAAGCCGAGAGTCATGGCCAAAAAAAAAAAAGAACAAAAAAAAAAACACGCAACCACACAGAAACCTCTAACATCTTTGATTTTCTTCATTCTCTGTAGGTTGACATTTTCAAATTCAACACTTTTCTGAGAGAAGCCTAGAAAAATCTCATGGTGGATTCCCAGGAGCTTTTGTGAATGCTCTAAAAAATGCCCAGCAGTGTCCTTATCCAAGTGTAGACCTCAGGCTGGGGATCAGGTCTTACTCAGCTTTATGTTTGCCACCGTTCCTAACAGTCTCCTCTGATGGATAGGAGGTCAGCTTGTGTGCTGAGAGAGTGCATGGCTAGTAAAACATGCACAGGGGCCTGCCCAGGCCTGAGACAGACCTGACTCCCACTTATGGATTAGTGTGCTGTGTGGTCTGGGAAATCCAGGAAGAAAAAGGTAGTCCCGTTGGTAAGTGCCTCGTAAAAGAACCTCTGATTTAGATGAATAGCTTTAAGAGTTTTTAAAATTAAAGCTTCAAATCTCATAATCTGTGGGTGATTCTATTTTAAATAATGGCACAGTGGGTGACTTCTAAGAAATTCTATTTTATATTTTCTAAGTGTGTGTGTGTGTGTGTGTGTGTGTGTGTGTGTGTATTTTGTTTGTTTGCTTTTTGGCTGTGCTGCACAGCTTGTGGGATCCTAGCTCCCCAACCAGGGATCAAACCCAGGCCCTCGGCAGTGAGAGTGCAGAGTCCCAACCACTGGACCATCAGGGAACTCGCTTTTCTAAGTATATTGAGCAGATGTTACATACATAGTTAGAAAATAGTTTATGAGAAGAAATAACATTTCTGTGTGCTTGAATATCTTCTTCATTTTTTTTAAGGACTGATACCATTTCATCCTGTTTTTCCTTTCAGTGAAAGCACGGACAGCTCAGTTGGCCAAGATAAAATGGGTTATAAGTGTTGCTTTCTACATATTGCAAGTAAGTGTCCTATTCTGTCACCTGGGGTCGTTGAAGTTGGTAACGGACTGTCCTCCAGAACCATGTGGCCCAGAATCCGGGCCTGGGAATTCAGGCTTTTCCACTTACAGCTGCTGTGCTGTGTGGTCCTGCTAGCGTGTAACTCTGAACACTCTGTGAATTTCTATGTTAGACTAAAATGAAGCCTTTGTTTCTCTTAGTCTCTTTTAGCCTTTGTCTTTTAGAGTTGTTAAATGTTGGGATTTTTTAGCAGATGCGCTTCTCTGGAGTTCTTTCATTTTGCCTTTGTTTCAGTGCAGTGTTGGGAGCCTGGGGGTGTATGGAGTGAGAGAGCTTATTTAGACATTGTATTTTCTAAGGTGGTCAGTGACTGTGGCCGTTGCCTGTCACCTGGTGTGCAGACGTGTAGGTGATGTGTAGATGTCTGCTCTCAGGCAGGGAACACGTCATTCTCACGTCAGTCCAAGACCTTTGATTCCCAACTTTCTTACCTGGGGGATGTTTACTTGTCCCATTTGCTGCTGCTTCCTTCAGCCGAGGGTGTGGAAGTGCCGCTCGCACACTTAGTGGCTGCTGTAAACGGTCTCCGAGTTTCAGTCCTATGTGTGATCTTTCCTGGGGGAAAAGGTTTGCGCCCAGCTCCCCAAAGCCCAGGTGGTTTGGGTTTGTGTGAGGACATTGATCCTGAGGCGTTGTCACTTTGGTGCGAGAGCGGTTTCACAGGGAGAGGAGTTGAGCAAGCCGCGCTCTGAGGTCCGATCGCTCGAGTGGCACGTTCAAGGCCACGAAGGGGATGGAAGACAGCTGCCCGAGCGCTGCTGGGAAAGGAGGAGAGGGCAGGCAGCGCTTCTCGTCCCGCCACTTAACCTCGCAGAGGGCTCACCTCTGCACTTGGGTGTGTGGGTGAGAGCGGTAGCTAGTTTTTCAAGGATCTGAGAGGCGTGAGATCACTTTTGTCACTGATAAGGTGTAGTTAGCGTAAGCTGGCTGCCTAGAGGAGGTGCTCAGTGAGGAAAGAACACTTACGCTGGGGGAGACCTTGGTTACTCTGTCAGCTAATTTGATAGTGTGTATATGCTGGCTGTGAGGACTGGATGGGTAGGGTTTGAGGTCACCGATTTGGAGAGTTTCCTTGGTTTGTTTCCATGTTTCCTCGTCTTCCGTGGTGATCGGTTGTGTGCCTGGCGGGATGTTTCCACTCACCAGCCGTGTCTTTGCAGGCTGCCCTGATGGTCACACTCATCTGGACGTACTACTCTGTCCCTGTGGCCGTGGTGCCGAGTAGGTGGATAACTCCACTAGACCGCCTGGTAGCATTTCCCACTGGAGTGGCAGGTACGCGGGCGCTGGCAGACGCGGTGGGAGAGCGTGGCCAGGTTGACCTAGGGGCGTGTGGCGGGAGGTTCGGTCAGCTGAGCTCAGCCTGACGCTCACAGTGAGAGCTCTGCGTCTCCGCCTCACACAGGGCTTGCAGCAAAGGAGCTGACGTCTAGAGAACTTACGTGTCCAGTGTCACCGAAATGTGAAGTAGCAGGGCTACAGTTCAACCCAAGCCTGCCTCCGTGATCCAAGCCCAGTACCTGGGGTCTGATACCCCGTTTATTGAAACATCACCTCTGGTTCCCAAATTCTGTGACTCCTTTTCAATTCACGCTATGCTTAGCCCCTCTTAGCATTGCCTGCTATTGGCCATTCTTTGACTTCTGAAAGAATTTCTTTTGGGTGTTAAAATTAGTACATGTCATCGTAGAATGATTAGAAATATAAGAAAAGACTTTTAAAAAGACTCTGTAGCTGTGGAGAAGCGCTCTTAACATTGTAGTATATTTTTTCCAGTCTTCTATTTATTTTTGTATGGTTAAGGTTATCTGGCACATACAATTTTTTACCCCTCTTATTATGTAAGCCTTTTTCCACATCAGTAAATTTCTTCAGAGTAGAGACGGACGTGCTGCTGGCTGTGCTGAGAGGGCAGCTTAATAAATTTCTTTATTAAGGAATTTTGAATAGCTGTTCTTCATTTGGATGTGTCATAATTTACTGATTTCCCTGTTAAACGATATTTATTTAAGTCCCCAGTTTTTGCTGTAGAGATGATGCTGCAGTACACATCCTGGTCAGCCAGTCTTTGGTTGTGATTTGTGATCATGCTGGAGGTGAATTGCTAAGTCAAAGGGATGACCGTGTCAAAGATTTCCAATTTAGCCAGGCCCCTTCCTTCCCCTCCCCCTCCCTCTTCCCAGACGCAGCCAGGATTGTTGTAGCTGGTGGCTCTCAGTGTTGCTGAGCCGAGGAGCCAGAGGCCACCCTTCCGGGCATCTTGTGGCCTCTCTTCCTGTCTCTCAGCATCAGTGGGGCAAGAAAGGTATGGGTAAACATTCCTTCGTGCTTGTAATGCTTCGGTGGGAAGGGAAAAACAGATCATCCTACAGGGTGGTCTCACAGTCTATTAATATCATAAATAATGATGCGCATCCCTCTGGCAGGAAAGATAAATTCAAATCATTGTTTGTTGTTTTGAATAGTTCCTGCTTAGTAAAGAAGGCAGCTCTGTGAATCAGTAGAAAGTCTGTGGGCTTCCCTGGGGGCGCAGTGGTTAAGAATCTGCCTGCCAATGCAGGGGACACGGGTTCGAGCCCTGGTCTGGGAGGATCCCACACGCCACGGCGCAGCTAAGCCCGTGCGCCACAACTACTGAGCCCGCGCTCTAGAGCCTGAGAGCCACAACTACCGAAGCCCATGCGCACCTAGAGCCCGTGCTCCGCAACAGGAGAAGCCACTGCAATGAGAAGCCCGCGCGCCGCAACAAAAGAGTAGCCCCCGCTCGCCACAACTAGAGAAAGCCTGCGTGCAGCAACGAAGACCCAGAGCAGCCCCCCCCCCCCAAAAGTGATCAGTTTGAACCCAGGAAACACAAACTTGATGTTAGCCCAACACTACTCAGAAAGGACTGAAGTGCTCTATTTCCTAGAAGTCAAAGGTAGCAGAGGCAGGAAGTGTGGGCGGAACTCCTGGCATGCTCTCATGTTGCATTTCTTTATTTTTAGGTGGTGTTGGAATTACCTGTTGGATTTTAGTCTGTAACAAAGTTGTGGCCATTGTGCTTCACCCTTTCAGCTGAAAAAGAAGATGAATTTGGCTACAGCACTTTCAAAAACGAATTTTCACTGAGGAGATTACAAATCTGATTTATACTGTTTTATTGTTTTTTGTTTTATTTTTGTTTGCTTGTTTGTTTAAAAAAGGAAACACAAGCCACAGGTTAGTTGTTGTTGTTGAACGTGTTTGTTCTTGGACTTCATGTTGAGATTCTTAGAAGAATCACAGTTTTGTACATTTGTTGTGAGCCATGGAGGTCAGTCTCGTGTGTACCAGCCAGCATGGCACCAGACTTGTGATAAGAAGTGTGTGACATTATGGGCTACATGTTGTTACTTGTGATTTGCACTCTCGGCATATTTTAAAGGTCACATTGCCAACTGGAAAGTCAAACTTTTCTAATAACTTAAGTACTTTAAAGACTTTGTGCTATTTTTAATCCAGATTAGAAAGTAACTTAATTTTAATACTACTACTAGAATTTGAAAATTTGTTTTTTAATCTCATGCTGTACTACCGGGAGAATAACACTAATTGACATTGCTTGTGCTTTTTCCTTCCTAAAATGTCATTTGTTGGGCAAGCCTTTGGATGGTATTATCCACTTATTTGAAGCTGTTAACTTTTCATTACTGTGTTTTATAAATGTATTCATGAGCCCATAATGCATTGTTTTGTGTTTGAACTGTGTGTTTTATATTTAATGTATTTCTAATGAAGGGTATTTTTAAAGCATTTAATATTTATGCTCTGTAGAATGGAACAAACTTAAAAAACAAACTGGGAAGCCTGATTAAGTTAATTTCAACGGCTACATGTTTGCCCCGTCAAGTATAATTCTGCTCAGTATTTTTAAAAACACTTTTTTCTAATTACAATCTTGCAAGTGCTTGTGTGACTTCCTTCCTTACGGCCACTTACTTGCTATGACCGATCGGTTGCAGAGGGCCTGAAATGATCACTAAGTGGGCCACAGCCCTGTGAAGCGAACTTCTAGCACGAGTGTTTAAAAGATCACTTTTGTATCCTTGTGTTCCCTGACGGTGTGATAGTAAGTTCGTTATTACTTTTGGTAATCGAGCTGTGTAGAGACGGAGCACTGTGCTGCTTTAGTTGATGGTCACAGAGTGGGTTTTGGGTTCCCCTCGTCACTCAGACTCACCCGGCCCCAGGCTGTTGCAGCTCTGGGAGAGGATGCAGAACTGGGAATACAGCTGTATTTACAGCAAACACCAGTGTCCAGCATCCAGTCACCTCACAGGTACGTTTTAGCCACAGAGGATGAGCAGATGACCTGCCGAGGACATGATAGCAGCAGAAGGAAGCTTTGGGGTCTTGGGCCCCTTCGAGGCCGCAGGCCCTACGTGATTCGTGAGCTGTGGCGTGAATGGCAGGTCACGCAGTCAACAGTCGGGTGGCCAGGTACGCGCACTGTGGACCATCCTGGGATCTCTAATTGGTGCAAGTCTCCCTGACAAGACCCGTATTTATCTCCTAAGGATATGTTCTTGCAATTAATACTGCAAGATTTTTGACAGATTTTATTGAGGCTAGAGGAAAAGATTTATAATTCACAGCTGTTCACTTTTTCCACATACATTAATAATTTGTGAAGATGAAATAAGGGGAATTTAAATGTCCGTCACATTTCACATTCTTGTGGTTTTTGAAAAATGGTGTGTTTTTATTTCTTTCTTTCTTTCTTTATTTTTGGCTGTGCAGTGGCTTGTGGGGGATCTTAGGTCCCTGACTAGGGATCAAACCTGTGTCCTCTGCAGTGGGAAATCCCTGGTGTTTGTTTTTAAATAGGTAGTAAACGTGGCACTGAATTCAAAAGATACAGAAAGGGATGTGATGAAAGTACATCTTCTGACCTTCTACTGTCGTGTCACCCATTTTTCCACTATTACTAGTTTCTTTATGATTCTTCCCATGGTATTCCATACATTTATGAATATCGATGTACGTGCTTTTAAAATAGCTTTTAAAAAGTAATACCTAGGGCTTCCCTGGTGGCGCAGTGGTTGAGAGTCCGCCTGCTGCGGAGTGGCTGGGCCCGTGAGCCATGGCCGCGGAGCCTGTGCGTCTGGAGCCTGTGCTCTGCAACGGGAGAGGCCACAGCAGTGAGAGGCCCGCGTACCAAAAAAAAAAAAAAAAAGAAAAACCTAAAAAAAAACCCCACAAAAACTGTTTGCTTTTTTTTTTTTTTTTTTAAATCCTACCTGGAAAGTACGGAAAAGGAGTGAGGAAGCAAAGTCTCCTGTGATTCCACAGAAGTGGGACGACTGGTGTTAACATTTGTGCTTTTCGCTCTTTTCTAAAATTTTATGGATAGCTGTAGGTTTTGTGTTTCTATTTAAAATTACTGGGTATAGTTTATAGATTCATGTGAGAATAGACATATGTTTGATTTAAAATACATCCAAAGTGGGCTTCCCTGGTGGTGCAGTGGTTGAGAATCTGCCTGCCAGTGCAGGGGACACGGATCCGATCCCTGGTCTGGAAGATCCCACGTGCCGCGGAGCAACTAAGCCTGTGCGCCACACCTACTGAGCCTGCGCTCTAGAGCCCGCGAGCCACAACTACTGAGCCCACGTGCCTAGAGTCTATGCTCCGCAACAAGAGAAGCCACCGCAACTAGAGAAAGCCCGCGCGCAGCAACGAAGACCCAACGCAGCCAAAAATAAAATAAAATAAATAAATATATAAAAATACATCTAAAGCTCTCATCATGCCAGTTTTGTTTGCTTTATATTTATGGTGAGTCAAGCAGGGAAATCCTTATGTACAAACCCGCAGTCATTTGTGTATGGGGTTAATACAGTTGTTCTGTTGCCAGGGCAAGTGGGTGGAATGCTAGCTCAGCTAGTTTCCTCTTCCCCGACCTGCCCAGACTTTGTGGCCTCCCATGGTTTTTCTTACACATACATAGCTCTGTGTGTGTGCGTGTGGTGTGCACGCTGGCCTCTCCTGTCCAATCTATTTATATTTTATTGGACCTTGAAGCCTTCTCTGACTTTTATTATTTAGGTAATAGTGATTTCTTTTTTCTTCCCTTCCTCGTCAGAACATCTTAAGTAATATCCATATGACTGCTCTGTCAACTAATTTTGTATTGACTTGTGGTGTCTGTTGTGTGTTTTTATTTCTTATGTTTTAGATACTTTTGTGATAAAGGGTTTTCTGTCGATGCTGCAAGTGCCTTTAGGGCCAGAGACTGTTCCTTAGACTTTTTTATACCCCTCCCAGCGTGTTAAGTTAGTACCCAGGGATATGTAACTTGAAAAAAAAAACACATAATGGTTTTCCACTAGGGCCACGTATACCTTTTACAGGGAGTACATTTTCATAGTTGGGGCGTTACCAGTTAACAGGGAAATTTTCTAGGGTGCTGTTTTCTTACAAGTCCTTCGTGACAGAGCCTTTTGGTGGTGTCACAAGATTTAAAGCTCTGTGTGTAGTTGGTTTGCCCACCATGTGGATCGCAGGGCAGACGGTTCATTTTCTCTCTGGGTTCACTATTGTTTGTGTGGGTCAGCTTTTCTGCCTGCATGTTTGGAATGTAAAGTGTATGCATCCCTCTTTCAACACTCAGAATACTGAGTCTTGCTGCTGAGTTCAATCTTCTTTTTTTTTTTTTAATTTTTAAACGTGTCACTATTTAAAAATTTTTTTTATAAATTTATTTTATTTATTTATTTTTGGCTGCATTGGGTTTTCATTACTGTTTTGGGTCTTTGTTGCTGCGGCGAGCCGGGGTTACTCTTGGTTGCAGTGCGTGGGATTCTTATTGCAGTGGCTTCTCTTGTTGCGGAGCACGGGCTTCAGTAGTCGCAGCACAGGGCTCAGTAGTTGTGGCTCATGGGCTCTGGAGCACAGCCTCAGTAGCTGTGGCCCATGGGCTTAGTTGCTCCACGGCACGTGGGATCTTCCGGACCAGGGATCGAACCTGTGTCCCCTGCATTGGCCAGGCGGATTCTTAACCACTGTGCCACCAGGGAAGTCCCACATCTCTTGTTTTGAAGCTATTATAAATGGGATTGTTTTAAATTTTCATTTCAGATTGTCACAAGTGTACAGAAGTTGATTTTTGTACATTGATCTTGTTTTATGTAACCTTCAGAACTCATTTAGCAATTCAACAGTTTTTTAGTGGATTCCATAGGATTTTCCATGTAAAAATCATGTAATCCGTGAATATAGGTAGTTTTACTTCTTCCTTTCCAATTAATGCCTTTTATTTCCTTTTTGCCTAATTGCTCTGGCTGGGATGTTTGGTGTGATGCTGAGTAGAAATGATGAGTGTGGAATTACTGCCTTTTTCCTTATCTGGTTTGGTATCAAGGTTCTGCAAGCCTCATAAGAATGGGTTGGAGAGTGTTCCTCCTTCTATATTCTGGACTAGATTGCTTAAGATCTGAATTATTTATTCTTTGAATATATGATGAACTTGCTTGTAAAAACTTGCTTGGGTTTTCTCTTATTTTTATTGGAAGATTTTTAACTACTGATTTCAGTGTCTTAATAGTGATTCTGGGGTTATTCAGTTTTATATTTCTTCTTGAGTCATATTAGGCATGTCAGGGTAGGGATTTATCCATTTCTTTTCAACTTTTAAATATATTGGGATAGAATTTTTGTGAATACTCTGTAGGTGGTAGAAAATACACGTTTTAAAGTTTTGGGGGTATGGCTTCTGTATATGTCCATTAGGTCGGGCTTACCAGTTGTCTTATTCAAATCTTTCTCTTTACTGCTGTTCTTTTATTTCCTGAGCCATCCATTACTGAGAAAGGTATATAAAAGTCTGCCATTATGATGCAGACTTGTAGTTATGTCAATTTTGCTTTATGTTTTTAAGTTATTGTTAAATGTATGCATGTTTAGAACTCATACAGCTTCCTGGTGGATTGAACTCTTTGTTGCGTTATAGTAACCTGTGTTATCTCTAGCAATAATTTTTGCCTTCAGGTCTTTTTTTTTTTTTTTTTTTTTTTTACACCAACTTTCATTTGGATGGTATTTGCCTGGCAGACCTTTTCTCACCCTTTGACTTTCTGTATCTCAGTGGCTTAGATATGTGTATAAAGAGCACATGGCTGTGTTTTAAAAATCCAATCTATATTGTCTTTTAATTAGAACATATAGCCCATTTACACTTATTGAAATTACTGATATATTTGGATTTATGTCATATTATTTTGTACTTTTATTTTTGTTTGTATTCGTTCCACTTTCCTGTTTTCTTTTTCCTCCTTATTTGTTGTTTTAGGAGAACCTACAGTTCTTTCCTCCCTCTGCGTTTCTCCTCTGTCCCCTTTACAACACACACACAATACTTGACCCCTGACACTTCTGATCACCAAATGCGTGTGGGTTTTACCCCATAACAAGCAGTTCTCTGGGACACCAGCTGGGTGTTCAACAGCTTAACTCAGTTCTGATACTCTTTGACCTGGAGATGGCATCAGATCCCACAGGTTGAGGGCTCAGTCCCACAAGACTGCCTTCCTCCCCCTTCCCCTTCCCCCCCACGTCAGCTGCCAGCCCCAAGTCCAGGTTGTCACCTGTGCTTCTGAACGACCAGCTAGAACTCAGAGGTTCCCACGACCCCCTCCTCAGCTTCGATTAATTTGCTAGAGCAGCTCACAGAACTCAGGAAAACCATTTACTTACTGTTTACCAGTTCATTATAAAGGATGGGATAAAGGACACAGGTGCACATCCAGAGGAAGAGAAGCACAGGGCAAGGTATGTGGGGAGGGGCGGGAGATTCCTTGCCCTCTGGGCACACCGGTCTCCTCAGATCTTCATGGGGTCACCGACCCGGAAGCTCCCCAACCCTGTACTTTTGGGATTTTATGGAGGCTCCATCATGTAGGCATGTTCGATCATTAACTCCATTTTCAGCCTCTCCCCCTCTCAAGACAGTGGGGTGCGGAGCTACAGTCTAAGCTTCTAACCAGGACCAGCCCCCACCCAGGAGCCATTCAGGAGCCCGCCAAGAGTCGCGTTCTTAGGACAAAAGACACTCCTGTCACCCAGGAAATGACAAGGGTTTTAGGAGCTCTGTGTCAGGAACTGGGGTCAAGGATGAAATACTAGAACCAAAGATGCACCTGGTGGTCTCATCACTCAGTTACCAGGTTTCAGGAGCCCTGTGCCGAGAACTGGGGGCAGAGACCAATACATACACTCTGTTATCTCACAATTACCTTTTGTTTTTCACATCCCTCTCGCCCATACGTGTTGAAGTTATTTGACTTTCGCTATAGTGCTTATACTAGAAAATTGATCAGTGCTTAAAATATTCTTCTCTCCTCATCAGCACTGTAAGACTCACAGCAATTTAGCTCCAGTCTTTCCCTCCCGACGCATATGCTACTCTTGTCATAAACCTATGTGATAGATACGTGATACTTTAGCTATATCTTACTTTTTTGTAACCCCACGAGTTGTATAAAACGGTAATGTTCTCTTAGAATTACCAGTCTCTTGCATACGAGACCTTTTATCTCAAATCACTTTCCTCCTGCTTGAAGTTTATCTGTTAGAACAGGGTTAACAAACCACTATTTGCAAAATCAGGGAGCAGCTGGACTTGGCCTATAGGCTCAAGTGTGTTTATTTTATTGGAACTCAGCCATATCCTGAGGTGTCCGGGCTTATTGAAATTATCCCTTTGATATGCATCTTTACTATCTAGGGCCTGTGTCCTGTTTTTCTCCATCCTGAATCCCCTCAGCAGTCAGGGGCAGCTGCAGTGGCTGATGGTTTTCTGGCCACAGCATCCTTCGTTTAGTGAAACGGCAGGCGGCATTCTCTGTCCACAGTGTAATAACGCTGATATGTGAAGTCTTCATAGATCTGACCCAGATATCTGTTGTTCCTGTTGGTTCTTATAACACCTTGTTTTCTTGTGTCTTTCTCTGACCTCTCTAGGGGAATTTCTTGAGGCCTGGATTAAAGGTAGTTTCTTCCGGAGAGGGTTTGCATCTCAACTGCCCTGGGGGTACTACCAGCCTAAATCGCTTTAAACTTTAAATTACAGAGACCGGGTAACCCAATTTCAGGCTCTCCGACAGGATGAGGGCTGATTATGGTCAACAGAGTTTAAGTTTGGTAGCTCACTCAGGTTGGATGTCCCTGTTTGTGGGAGGGACCTCTTCTTAGGCCCTTACTTAGGCTGGTTTTGTCCCCTGGGTTTTGTCCTGGAGGCTTTTTGGGCGCTCAGCAAATGCCCTGTCGTATCAGTAGACAAAGAATGTTGCAGCCATCATGCCATCACAATACAGCTTCCCTGAAGGTGAGCCCTGAGGGAACTCAGGATGGAAACAGGATGCCCACCATCAAGCTGTCCGCCACTGCAGCTCCCCCCGCTCCAAGGGTGCACCCTGAGGAGACTCAGGATGGGGAAACACAGGCTCCTGGCCCCGGACAGAACAGGTGCACATCAAAGGAATGATTTCAGTGAGCCCAGACTTGCATCTTCCCATACACAGAAAAGCACTAAATTCCTTAACTTGAGACGTCTGGTTTTCTTTAATAGTAATCTTTTGATGTTCCTATTACCTGGTCTTTGCTGCAAAAACTCCTGTATATCCTGGCCCCCCCTTTGCCTCTTCAGAGCAGTCCCTCAGAGCCATCTGAGATGCTGTGTCCTGGGCTTAGGTCTTCAATTTTGTCCGCCGAATAAAACACAACTCTCAATTTTTAGTTTGTTCATTTTTTTTTTTTTCAGTTGACAGCCCATTAGGTGAGCTGACTTCAGAGCTCTGTTTACCTGCCTCCCTGATGCCCACTTTCCTGAGTCTTTACCAGCTGAACAACTGATTAAAAAACATGTTTGTATAGTTAATATGGCATTTTTAGCTTTTTTACAGCAGGAGTGCCAGAGTACCTTCTCTACCAGACTACAGGAAATGGATCTCTTGTTTTTATTTTGAAACCTTTTTTCCTCCTGATTACAAGGTCATGTTCATTATAGAAAATCATAGTAAAAAAAAAATTACCAAGAATAAATTTAAAAATTGGCCACAGTCTCATTCCTCAGATATAAAAAGTTAACATTTTAATTTATTACCCCGCAACTTCCTATGCATATAATTTTTTTTTTGCATATAATTTTTTAAACAAGATGACCAGAAGGTAACAGGCTTAGATTATATTTCAATAGCTAGTCTGTACAAAAGCACTTTTAATTTTTTATTTTAAGTTTTAATTTTTTTGGGCCGTGCCCCTCATGGCTTGTGGGATCTTAGTTCCCTGACCAGGGATTGAACCCGGGCCTTCTGTCAGTGATAAGTGTGGAGTCATAACCACTATACTGCCAGGGAATTCCCCAGAAGCACTTTTAGACTGCTCTGATTTAATGTTATCATTTGTGCTTTTGTTGTGAGCAGGCATAAGAAAAGATCCCTTGAAAAATCCTCCATCTGCTATAAAGCAGGAGTAGGCATTGAAATATTATAATATTACTCTGTACACCATTTCTAAATCCTTTTAGTACATTTCTCTAGAATTTTGAGCTTGGTAGTTGTGTCATTTCATGTGTATTTGTGTATCTCCCCACGTTACGCCTCTGAGAATTCTAACTCTCCTCCCTCCCTCTCTCCCCTTCTTTCCTTCTCTCTCTCTCTCTCTTTTTTTTTTCCACTGTGGTTTTCATAAAGATCAAAGCTTATGCCAATTGTAGTATTTATCTCATCTTTGGTTTTAAATACAGTTTTTTTCCCACCATGACTTTCATTCCCTTTTGAAAGTTTACTATTCTCAATTTTCAAAAGTGTGTCGATACTAACGAAATAAAATTCACATTTTATGGCAAGACTTTAAACATAAAAATTTTCTCTGCCCATTTGGGCCTTCTCTCTCCACTTTAGTATGCCTTGTGCATCTGCATTAACCAGACCTCCTTGGGAGATAACATTCCTTCTTAATCTTAGGAAGGGTCACAGCTGTTTAGGAGATAACCTTCCTTCTTAATCTTATAAGGGGTCATGATGATGACTACTCGCTTTGTACGTGTAGATCTGGGTTGTGTAAACTGTCAATAATACATCACTTGATATATAGCCCTCTGCCTCAAAACCTTACATAACCGCACTTTGACTTCTAATGGGTGGAACAGTTCTCAGAACTTCCTGAAGGACTGCCAGGTTATAATCCTTAGGTTGGCTTGGATAAAATTTCCCATTTCTTTCTTAGATCAACTATTGATTAATTTTTTTCATTGACAGTATTACACACCAACCCATAAACGTGTTTGGAAATAGTATGGCCTACATTGCAAGTAGGTTGCCCTATAAATAAATGAAAGTAAGTTAATTGATCAACATTGGGAGTACAACCTCCTCTGCATAGTCCTAATATAAGATATTCTAAGTATAATGAATCTATTCATCAGGACTGAGTAGCTAACTTGCATGGACCCTGATTATACCAATGTGCTCTTTTTAAAGAGCAAGATTAACAGAAAAAGGGTCAGGGTACAGGGTATGCAACAGGTAAAAAATACTGAATCTTGGGTGTATATGAGGAAAGTGTCACCCACAAGGGCAGGATATTAGATGCCCAGTTTAGCTGAATAAGAGAATGCTCAAAAGTAATTTTCATAAAACCAAGTTTGGTAATTGCTGTGCTTTTTTTTTTTTTTTATAATCACTTGAATCTTTTTTTTTAAGAATATATCCATTTATTTTATTTTTGATTGCGTTGGGTCTTCCCTGCGTGTGGGCTTTTCTCTGGTTGTGGCGAGCAGGGGCCACTCTCCGTTGGGGCTCTCAGGCTTCCCATTGCGGTGGCCTCCCCCGCTGCGGAGCACTGGCTCCAGGCACGCGGGCCCCAACAGTTGCTGCACGTGGGCTCAGCAGCTGTGGCCTGCGGGCTCCAGAGCGCAGGCTCAGCAGCTGTGGCGCACGGGCCCAGCCGCTCCACAGCATATGGGATCCTCCCGGGCCAGGGCCCGAACCCGCGTCCCCCGCACCGGCAGGCAGACTCCCAACCACTGCGCCACCAGGGAAGCCCCTGTGCTTTTTTAAATAGAGGCTTCTTATATTGTTTCCTTTCAGAGCTGCTTCCGTGTTTTTAAGTTACAGTGTAACTTGATTCCTGATAAGGTTCTTACATGCATGACATGTGTATGTCTTAGGTTGACTAACTTACACTTAACTAGCTATGGAATCCCATAGTATATTGAAGCCATGTAATAAATCAGTCTTCCAAAAGATAATGGACATGTGTCAGTTGTAGAAGAAAAAAGATGTAATTTTGTATTTGTTGTCATTGGCTAATATACAGTGAACTTTTAAAAATTAGATTAGCAATAAAACAAAACCTTAATTATTCAAAGTCAATTTAAGTACTGAAAACACACACACACACACACACACACACACACACACATTAAAACTATGAGATTAAAGACACATAAGACCAGAATATCAAACCAGAGTGGATTAGGATATTGGAATATATTTAAATAATTATTTTTCTCTTTCCTTCTGTAGGTGAAGATGACTTAATAGAACTTACCACAGTTACTTTAGAATCTCCGAAAGCATTGCTGGCAGAGGCCTGACTAGGGGGTAGATGGTGCATCTTCTTACTCTGCAAAGTCTCCTCAGGCCCCTTCATGACAGCAGTGCTTGTTTGGTTCTGTTCTAAGACATAGCCTGATCCAAAGAGTTCTTCCATTAGACTGCTTTTCTTCTCTCTGAAAGCTGTGTCATTTGCTTTTGTTCTGGAAGATTTACCGAAAGAGGGTTCATAGGTGACAGTAGGGTGCTCCAGCCTCTGTTCTCCCCTGTGGCTGTGGTGCTTGCCTGTGCTATGAGTGCACCTCGTGCTGCCTGCATTGGCCAGCCCGCCTGAGGCAGGAAGCCCATGATGCAAGTTTTCGATCGCTTCTGTGAATGAATAATGCTTTCTTTGTCTGAAGGGTATTTTGATATTTGGAGCAGCATTTTTATCTGGCATTTCACCCATTTCACTTATTTCTGGACTTCTTTTAGACTTTTCACTTACTGTATCGTCTTCCTGACCACTTTCCCCTTCGGGATGGATTACTTGAATTCTTTTTGGTGGTAGTTCCTGTTCTTCTTTTACTAAAGTGGTTTTCTTTTCTTGATCTTCTGTTCTCTCTCTCTGTTGTCCAATATTCTCTAGACATGGCTGTGCTTCTATATGTTCCTCTTCCTTTGATAAATCTGTAGTAGAAAAATAGTTAATTTACTGACGTTTAAAATGCATGGATTTCTATTTCAAGATGGCATGTTGAACACAGTTATTTACACCTACTGACGAGCACGTTACAATGACAAAAAGGAAAGCAAATACAGGGAAAGGTGGTATTAACAAGCTTGAAATGTTATACTTTCCTAGAACATACTAGATAAATGAGAATTGTGAAACCAAAAGAAAATGATATTCATAAACTTTGCCAATATGTTATTAATAGGTGTTCAACACCACCAGCTAGAAGTAGTGCCCGTTAAAACAAGAGAATATTTTTTTACCCATCCAATTGGCAGATAATTTCCAGAGTTGGCCAGAATATGGGGAAATTGGAACTTTGGTTCCCCATTGGTGGCTTTGTAAGCCGGTGTGCAGTTTGGATGGCAATTTGGTAGTATCTATCAAAACTTTAAGTGAACATGCTCTTAGACCCAACAACTTCACTCGTAGAACCAAACCCTACAAAGATACACAAAGATGCGTCTAAGGATGTTCACTGCAGCCTGTTTGTGTTTTTTCTCCCCCAATAAATTTATTTATTTATTTATTTTTTGACCGCATTGGGTCTTCGTTGCTGCGCATGGGCTTTCTCTAGTTGTGGCGAGCGTGGGCTACTCTTTGTTGGGGTGCGCAGGCTTCTCACTGCGGTGGCTTTTCTTGTTGTGGAGTGTGGGTTCTAGGCACGCGGGCTTCAGTAGTTGCAGCACACAGGCTCAGTAGTTGTGGCTCGCGGGCTCTAGAGCGCAGGCTCAGTAGTGGTGGCACACCGGCTTAGTTGCTCCACAGCATGTGGGATCTTCCCGGACCAGGGCTCAAACCCGTGTCCCCCACATTGGCAGGCAGATTCTTAACCACTGCACCACCAGGGAAGTCCTGTAGCCTGGTTTGGTAAGAGTGAAACATCCTGAACATCTGTTTAAGGATTCCCGGTTAAATGAATTAGAGCGTGTGGGATTGTGGAAAATGAGTTACTGAATGAGGAGGGCATGCACTGCCAGGAGGAGATGATCGCAGAACACTGCTGTATGGAACGATGTCCCTTCCTCTGCAGATCCTTCCCCAGGCACCGAGGAAGCCCTGTGTACAGCTCTCCCCTCCTCAGAGGACCAGACCCTCGCGGGTTCTGAGCAAACAGCATCGCTAACAGCGAACCACTCAGTGAGGCCATCGTTTGTGAGGGAGGATGGGGACAATATCGGGTGTGCAAAGAGTTGGAACATTTCCTCATGTGACTACATTCTGGAATAAAATTATTCACTTATACTCTAGGGAAATGAAAATAGTACTAGCAGGAGAAATAAGTATGTTTCAAGAATGGTGTACTTCAATATAAAATAAAAAGTTAAAAAAAAGTAGATTTTGAAAAAAAGAATGCTGAGCCTGGAAGCCAGTCAAACGTACAATTAACTCTAAATAGCTGTTAATATTATGCCCTATGATACCTGATGAAAATGTTAACGTTTGAGCACATGGGGGAAAGTACTTATTTTCCACGACCTCCCCAGCCCCGCCTGGCCTCCCCGCTGCCGCCCAGGAGCGGGTCTGGTCCCTCCTCCGCACCAACTCCTTCCCGGCTCCACGGTCCTCACCGTGGCCGAAGCACCCTGCCCACCGCCCCCTCCGACACGCCACCTCCTACTTCGTCGCCCCCTGTGCGACCCCTCCTCTGGGCCCAGCGTCCGTGGGACCATCTCTTCTCGGGGTTCCACGTGGATCACTTCCTTCTAGTCTCCTGAGCTGCCGTCAGCTCACCCTCAGCCCCTTCCCTGTCCCCTTCTCAGTGGGGACCTTCTTTCCAGCACCCACCACCCTCTCGCAGCCCCACAGGTCTTCTCCAAGGGCACAGGCTCCCGAGGGCGGGGCATCTTGTCCCCAGGGCCCGGAGCAGTGCCTGACACAGTATATGCGCAGAAAATATTTGTCAAGTGAATGAGGAAACTTTCTAGGACAGTAAGAATTACCAAAATGGGGCTTCCCTGGTGGCGCAGTGGTTAAGAATCCGCCTGCCAATGCAGGGGACATGGGTTCGAGCCCTGGTCCGGGAAGGTCCCACATGCCGCGGAGCAACTAACCGTGCGCCACAACTACTGAGCCCGCGCGCCTAGAGCCCATGAGCCACAACTACTGAAGCCGGTGCACCTAGAGCCTGTGCTCTGCCACGGCAATGAGAAGCCCGCGCACCACAACAACGAGTAGCCCCCGCCCGCCGCAACTAGAGAAAGCCCGCGTGCAGCAATGAAGACCCAACGCAGCCAAAAATAAATACGTTTATTTAAAAAAAAATTACAAAATGGACTAAAAAATAGGTGGAAAACGTAAACTGACCAGTGACCACAGAAGGAACCACATGGGAGCCAGTGGCTTTCCAGGGGTTCTGCCCACCCTCGGTGTTATTTAAACCTCATTCTAAAGCCAGTCTGGCCTCACTGCTGAGAGAGGGCCCCTCTTGGCACGGCCCTGGGCCCCTCGGGGGCTGTTCCCGCGGCTGCTCTTTCCAGGGAGGTTGTGCTCGCCCAGCCTGGTGGGGTGTCACCCAGATGTCCCTTTAGCAATAACTTAACATGGAAACAATGGGGCAGTGTCGTCAGCGTTCTGAGGGAAGATGATCTCCAGCCTAGAATTTTCTTTCCAGTCAATCATTAAGTCTAAGTAGAAACATGACATCTCCAGAGGAAATGCACACAGATTTGCCTTCCACGCAAGTGTTCTCAAGAAGCCAGTAGAGATTGTGCTCGTAGGACATGATGGCGTTTACCAGGAAAGGGAAGGACACAGGGTAGGAAAGAGATCTGGTGGCGAAGGGGTGACAGGAACCAGCAGGAAGGGTGAAGGGAGGCCCCAGGACTACAGAGGGCACCAAGCCAAGGGCTTAAGCATTAAGGGCTGGCACCACCAAGCCCCTACCCCGCTAACCCCCCAGCCTCCAGTGTCCTTGGTCTGACCTGACCACGCGGGGCCTGGCCAAGCTGTCACCCTCACTATGGTGCCTGCAGCCTGGGTGGGCCGAGAACCCTCATTTCACCGCACAGAGCCCTCTGCTGTCTCTCAGGAGCCCAGCACACGGGGCCTCTCCCCACACCCCACCTGCAGAGCAGCCCTGCCGCTGCCGGTCTCCGATGGGTCCCCAGCTCCCAGGACCCGGCATGACCTTGGCCCTGGCTGGGCTCCGGTGCCTTCAGGGAAGCTGCAGCGAGCCTGCCTGCTCTGGAATCTTCTTTAGGGGCAGTGCTGCCCTTTACTCAGCTGGGTTTGAGATTGAGACTCAGTTTTTTAAAACTGAACATGTTGTCTAAGAATACACATGGGATCAGGAGTTGTGTGGAAAAGCTGGCATAAAATGGAAGATCGTGGTTGTTTGTGGTGGGCGGCGGGAGGGTTATGGTTATGAAGGGTCCGCAGGGTGTCCCAGGGGACAGTAATGTTCCGCGTCTTAAGCAGGTAGTGGAGTTCGTTTTATAACAGTTCTTTAAATTGAATATATCTGTTTTATATATACTTTTATACACACACTGAGTAATTCACAAGTTAAAAAAAATAAAGTAAGAGTAAAGGAGAGGGGCTTCCCTGGTGGCGCAGTGGTTAGGAACCCGCCTGCCAACGCAGGGGACACGGGTTCGAGCCCTGGTCCAGGAAGATCCCACATGCCGTGGAGCAACTAAGCCCACAAGCCACACCTACTGAAGCCCCTGCACCTAGACCCCGTGCTCCGCAACAAGAGACGCCACTGCTCTGAGAAGACAGCGCACCGCAACGAAGAGTAACCCGCTTGCCGCAGCTAGAGAAAAGCCCGCATGCAGCAATGAAGACCCAACACAGCCAAAAAAAAAAGTAAAGGAGACTTTTGAAAGTTGTTAAAATTACCTTCATATTTTCTCTTGGAATCCTCTTGGTTTGGTAGTTTACTGATACAGTGAGAAATTGCATGGATTATTTCAATCGATTTTTCTTTATGACCAATGTTTCCTCTTGTCTTTTTACCCTATAATTTAGAAAAGTGGCAAAAACATATTTTTGGCAGTAGAAGTGATTTTAAATTGTGTTTTATTTAATGAATACAAATACTTTTTGTATAGAACAAGTGACTAAAGCTTATTTTTGTAAAGATATGTTTAATTAGACACTGCAAGAATTCAAATTTGCTGTACCTTAGTTGTCAAAGATGGAACGGCTTCCGATTTTTGGGTTTCCTGGTGTCGCATACTTGTAAGTGAAACACTTTCCCTTTCTGCTTGTACTGACTTTGTTGAAGAAACTACAGAACAGGTGTATTATATGTAAGAAACATATTTTACATTTGGAAGCAATACTGACTTTAAATATAACAACTGAAGTTTGTAATGTAATTATAAAACAAAGTATAGTAGATGTTTTCTAAAGATTTTCAGTAAATGTATAACATTTGCCAGTTTCACTTTTTCCCCTAGCATCTCGCCTGTTTTGTCTTATTGTGGGCCCCAGAGGTTATGGCGATCACAGTGGTAAAGTACCAAAGAAGCAGGCCTTAGGATGGGTCGGCATTGCCATTGGAGGACACGGCTGTCCCTGCTGGCAGAAGGGATTCAAAACTGTAGCTGTGCAGTTGTGAGAGGGTGCGCCATCGTGTCTCCTGTGTCAGAGCTCTTGGTTGTCGCCGGTTGGATTGCCCACACTAAAGTGCACGAACGCTAAACCTAGTAGTCACTTTCCTTGAAGTGTTAGCCCATTTAAATGACCCCATGTTTGATTTTATCATCTTCTCTGCTGGCTGTTGTTCTGGATTATAAACCAAAAGTAAACAAAGGCAGGCAAGGAAATCTGAGGTTGTTGCCTTGAAAAGTAAACACATAGTTACTTGTAGCAAAATGAGAGGCAAGTGTTCCTATTGTGTCTCTTCTGAGCAGAATCTTATGCTGGGAGATCTTGGTGGGGAGGGAATAAGTACATCTTGTCTTGAAGGAAAAGATCCTACTCAGCAACAAAAAGGTACAAACTAATGATAGTAGCACAGCACAGATGCGTCTCAAAAACATGCTGGCCGAGAGAAGCCAGACAGCAAAGAGGACCTGCTGTACAATCCCACACATGAAATTCTACAACAGGCAAACTGAGCTATTGTGACCGAGGAAATCCGAGGTTGTCTTGGGCTGGGGCTGGGGGACCCCTGACTGCCAGGGGCATGAGGGGGCACCTCCTGAGGAGATGGGTGGGTGTTCTAAATCTTGAGGGAGGTGGTGGTTACATGCCGATAAGCACTTCAAAACCCATGGAATTGCATGCTTAGAACGGGTGCATCGTATTGGGGTAAACTGTACCTAAATAAAGTTAACCTTAAAAGTCCACACAGTGGCTAACAGATCTACCTAGAAAGTCCAGTATTTGGCAGACATTTTGCATCAAGTTGAAAGGTACCCTCTCATTCACCCGAGTAAGGACATAAAAGACTGAGTGGAGGATGGGAACACGGGAAAGTCTCTCTATTCTCTTCTAGCTGTTTCAACCATGTCACACTTTTGTTATTCTAGAATCGCAAAATGTGTCTCAATGCTTAACAAAGCGAGTTTTTAAAATGTCTGTTATCTTGGTGATATAAGTTAGAAAATCTGACTAGATACTTCAAAATAGATTTCGAGCAAAAATAATTAAAACATACTTTACCTTTTGGATAATCTTCTTTGTCACATAAATTTCTAAGTATCTGGTTAGTATAGATGTTTCTAATTTCCAGCTCTCGACCCTTCTCCTAAAGAGAACCACAATACCAATATTTCTATGATTGTTTGCTTTTATCAACCTTGATTTCTTGTAAAAAAACAATTTAAAGTGAGCTCAGTGTTCTTTGGATAAAATCTATAGGTTCCAGCAGAAACAGAAATGGGCCATATCATTATATATCATTCCTGACATCAAAAAGCACTAGCTTTTAAAAAAAAAAACACTAGCTTTTTAACAGAGTAACAAACCATTGTGAGTGGACAATATATATATTTTTTAAATTAATTAATTAATTAATTTTTGGCTGCATTGGGTCTTCGTTGCTGCGCACGGGCTTTCTCTAGTTGCAGTGAGCGGGGGCTACTCTTTGTTGTGGTGTGTGGGCTTCTCACTGCGGTGGCTTCTCTTGTTGCGGAGTGCGGGCTCTAGGCACGTGGGCTTCAGTAGTTGTGGCTCGCGGGCTCTAGAACGCAGGCTCAGTAGTTGTGGCACACGGGCTTAGCTGCTCTTCGGCATGTGGGATCTTCCCGGACCAGGGCTCGAACCCGTGTCCCCTGCATTGGCAGGCGGATTCTTAACCACTGGGCCACCAGGGAAGCCCCATTTTTGAATTGGGTTATTTGTTTTTTGGTTGTTGAGTTTTTCCTCACAGTCTCTTTTATTCTATAAGTTCCCACCCTCATCTCTTTTATTTGTTTCACATTGATATTTATTTGTTGTGGAAACAGGGTAGTTTGTGCTGTAGAGTTTGCCACAGTCTGATGTTGCTGATCGCATCCCTGAGGCGTTGCTTATCATGTTCCCCTGCTACCATATTTCTCTTAAATTTGTTGTTAGAGCTAAATGTTTAATCATATCTAGGTATGTTTTTTCTGGCAATAGTACTCCCTAGGTGGAGGTGTGTACGTCTGTCAGGAAGTGCATAGCATCGGATGGTTTCCCTTTGTGGCGATCATTGCTCAGATCCACTATTTCATTAGAAGTTCCAAAACAGTGATATTCTCATCCTTTCATTCCTTCTTCATTATTGATGGAAATGTCTTTACAAGGAAGGTCTTCCCTTCTCACAAGTTACTTGGTTACTCTGAGCATAGGAAAGGTGAAAGTAATTGTTTCTTTTCCTTTATTTACCAGTTTTTGAAATACTGTGCTGGTTCCCTAGCATCCTCTAAAGGTGACTGAGTGATCACTGAGGTGTTTTGTTTTGTAAATATCCTTATGAACTTTCTGATTTCTGTATATTTGCTAAGTTTCAATCCACACAGTTATCTTTACTGATCCTAAATTGCCCCATCTTTGGCCAGTAAGAACCATCTTTGGCTCCTGAATCTCTTTGACATTACCCTAATGGTTCTTTGTAGTTTCCTTGCTTCTCTATATGTCCCAGGCTCACGTAGTATAGTTCATGCTCCAGACCTAGAATTTTTTTAAGGTGCCTTAGTTCTTTTCAGTGGGTTATGGATTTTGAAGATGATAGTATGTCATTAGGGGTATTCATTGTTAGTGAGTGGGTCACATTAGGAAATATGTATTTATTTTTAAAGATAAAAATGTATCATAAGATCATACCTTCACTTCAATTCACAGTCAGGACTACAGGAGTTTTATTTGACCTTATCTTACTTCTGTATTTTCTTTCTTCCATCTCCCAAATCCCAGTTCTCGATGACACCAACATAGTTCATTATGTGCTTTATCCCATAAGATACACACAACAGTCTCAAAATAACCGTACCAAGTCTGTCATCAAGAGTGTATTTCACTAGGCACATGCAGTGAAATTGACGTGTTTTAAGTCTCTTGGAATGGTGTCTCTCTGTGACATTATGCCTACACCAGAATACACAGTGGGCTCTTTTTTTTTCATTTTACTCTGGATTTTTAGGGAACGTTTTTTGATTTTTTTTTTTTACATTTCATTCTGCTTCATAATTACACAAAATATTTACATATTTCCAAAGTCAAATCTACCAAAAAGATATTCAAGGAAATCTAGGTTCTATAGCTGTCCCTTCTACTCTATTTTCTCCCCATTTCCACTATTATCCTACTATGCTTTTTTCAAAATAGAAGCAAATTTGTAGATATATTTGTATTGTCTCCTTTCCTTACATGATGGCATACTACACACTTCCCTCTGCCTTCCTTTTTTCACTTATCAATATACCCTGGCGATTACTCCATATTACAACATAAAGAACCCTCATGCCATTTTACAGATGCACAGAAATCCATTGCGTATATTTACTTTTCTTTTTAAAAATAAATTTGGATGTTACTGTACATAGAATTTTGTATCTTTCTTTTCATTAAGCATTTCATTAATTATTAAGCTTTTCTCCTGTCAAAATTGTTTTTTAATGACTGTATAGTATATATGTGCACATGGCTGCATATGAAAGCACAAACGTTATTTTAAAATTCCCTGATTGTGTCTCCATATGTGTGTGTGTTTGCTTTGACCAGTGGATCTTGAAGCCTCTTCTGTTAGACTTCTAAGGTAGTTCCTATAGCCACGCCCATTTTCTGGCATATTCTTCTCTCTGAAGTTTCCTGAGGCTCCAGAGAAGAACGAAACAGAACTCTTTTCCCTGCTTTACAAAGGGAGAGTTTACGTCCAACTTTCTTCCCTGTCTCTGAGTGCTCTCAAGGCTCCCGGGAAACCTGTATTTCCTATTTGACATAAAAGTTAAAGATTCTTGTCTTAAAGAATCATGCTTAAGATTTACTAACTGAGGCTTGAACGACCTATATTTCTTAAGTATTTTATCTAGCTTTTCCAACTTGTTGCACATTTTAGAAATCTTGAAGGCAGAAAGAACAAAAGTCTGAAAAGTAAATTAAAAAAAAATTTTTTTTTCTTTTTCTTTTGCTGCACTGCACAGCTTGTGGGATCTTAGTTCCCCTACCAGGGATGGAACCTGGGCCCCGGCAGTGAAAGTACTGAGTCTTAACCACTGGACCTCCAGGGAACTCCCCAAAGAAAATATTTTTAATTCTCACTTTTAGGGCAGATTTAAAAAAAATTGAAGTATAGTTGCTGTACAATATTATATGTTACAGGTGTACGGTATAGTGAGTCACAATTTTTAAGGGTTAAACTCCATTTATAGTTATTATAAAATATTGGCTATATTCCCTGTGTTGTACAATACATCCTTGTAGCTTATTTTATACCTAATAATTTGAACCTCTTACTCCTCTACCCCTATATTGCCCCTCCCCCTTCCCTCTCCCCACTGGTAACCACTAGTTTGTTCTGTCTGTGAGTCTGCTTCTTTTTTGTTATATTCACTAGTTTGTTGTACTTTTTAGATTCCACAAATAAGTGATGTCATAGAGTATTTGTCTTTCTCTGTCTGACTTTCCACTTAGCATAATACTCTCCAAGTGAGGGCACATTTTAAAAGACAGTTTTGTAAGCATATTTGCAAGTGAGGCCTTAAAATGAATTTATGTATATATAAAGTAGATAAGCAACAAGGATTTACTGTACAACACAGAGAACAATATTCAATATCTTGTAATAAATGATAACAGAAGATAACCTGAAAAAAATATAACTGCATCACTTTGCTGTACACCTGAAACTAACACAATATTGTAAATCAACTATACGTCAATAAAAAAATGAAAAAATGAATTTATGGGCTACAAAAATTACTCTAAATATTTTAATGTTATAAGTGAATTTTTTAAATAGAAAAACTTATTTTGGGTTCCACTAAAATGTTAACAAAGTACAATATTACTTCATGTGATGAGATAAAAATGATAATAAGAAGTCTTGTGAATGAATAGACAAGAGTTTTAATTTTTCTCATTACATATTCACCAGGCTGTTAACTGATTCTCATAATTTCAGATCCTCTGTTCATATGTTTGTAGGGAAAAAAGTTAATTTGAGAAAGCTATACTTGAAGTTAAGTAATTCAAAGATATATTAGGCATAAATAGCTCTGATAGTTTTGGAAGAAGCATTTCACAAATTTTGTTACATTTTGCTTTAAAAGAAGTACCTTAAGTTTTTGTTGAAGGTGTTTTATTTCCATTTGCAGAGTCTTTGTAGCTGCTTGAGCTGCTAAGGTCTTCTGGTTCTCGAAGGCCAACTGCCGAGTAAAGGCTTTATTGTTCAGCCTCAGTTGTTTCTCCAAGCTCTGAAAATAGTATATATTTCAACTCTCTGGAACCAGTGTAGTATTATAAAATACTTCGACTGTAATGCAACTAATTACATTTATGAAAAGTGCAAAATTTTAATACAATTTTAGTGGATGGCTTGTCTAGAGGACACATATTAGAACTAAATATTACCACACACACAAAAAGCCAAAAAATTCCAGATCCCAACTCTAGGGAATAAATATCATGTTTCCAGCCTAATGTTTTTTTTACACTCTGGAATTTGGTAAAAAAAGTTTTTGGAACAGATCCTGAAAAATCAATAAGTAAAATCAACGTTATACTTTACAACTAAACCTAAGCAGTTCTGTTGAAGTATACCACTAACTTAGCACGGCGCACTCCGTGAAAACCTTTCAAATCCCTCTTGCCAAAGGGTTGACCAGCGTCAGTGCAGACCATCACGCTCGGACTGTGATTCTCAGATAACTGAGACGGGAAGTTACGATGGGGTCTCACAGAGCCACACCACGTGGATGAATTATAAGCCAATGAAACGACTGACTTAGCACAGTAACCATCTATGAATACGAAGGACTCACTGTTGCATATTTGCCTTCTCTGTGGAATAAGAACTGTTTTACTGGAGAACTGTTTGAGTGGGTCTTTGACAGGAACTTGGCCAAAAGGCCTTTTCTTTCCTTCTTTTCCATAAAGTGTGGTTTCCCTCGTTACAGCATTAATACTTTCTCATTAAAGTGGAAAATATGGTAAGCTAATAGGACGAAATAATCGCTAAAAATCCCATTTCCTAGCATATTAACATTAAAAAAAATACATGTTTTGGCCCACAAACTTTTTCTCCCACCAAATGCCCTACAACCAAATGAAATTTCCCATACAACCAAGTGCCTCCGATAAGAAAATAGCTAATTAGTTCTCAAATTCTTTTTGGTTTTGGTTGTAGTATAAAAACATGAGCTACTTAAACATGTTTGTGTAAAAAATATGTAGATGAGATACAAATACATTTACTTTCACATGACAGACAGATGCTGAGATGGATCCAATCCTACCTGAAAGGCCAAACTTTAGAAGTTTGGTATACTATTTACATGAATGAAAAATGAGGTGGCTCATTATTTCCTGTAGCTTCCATATCCATCTTATGTGAAAAAATTCTCTTTGAAAATAGAGGAGGGTATCACCAAAAAAGAAATAACAGAAAAAACAGTGGCTGAAATGAACTTGATATCTTATTATTATTTCAAGATCATTGAAAATACTTGTCTCTCACCTTTAGGGAATTAAACAGTAAATCACTTCCATTTGTGTTTACGTCCATAGAGACCAAAGCTACCTAATGTAAAATAGGCAGAATTCTCAATATGATCAGTGTTCTCCCAAATCATCCCTTGTAATGTAATCCCCAGGCTTTTGACCACCATGTACCCTTGAGGATTATCTATCTATTCATTTCTAAAATTATTTAAATTCCCTTTCCCTATCTGTCCCCAGGAATATTACCTGGGGAAATTTTCTATTTCTAGGACATTAGAAATGTCTCGACAGACTGATGAGGGAGAGAACAAGGAGGGGGCTGGCGAGGAGATGCACTCAGGGTTTAGGGAAGTAGCCTTTTAAGAAGGCAGTTTGGAGTAGAGGCTTGCTTTCTAGGAGAGGTTTCCCAAAACACAGCACAGCACAACCCCCTTCAGCATGTGAACAAACTCCCTTGACCTCAGCAGCTGGACTGCCTGAGAGAATGGTCATTTCCAGATAAATGAGCCCAGCTGTAGCTGAGCAGAACCGCACGGGGCCTTCCCAGGACAGAACCCCTCACCCCAGCCCCTGCAGTCTCCTCCACCTGCCTCTGGTCTGTAGAAAAGCTTTATCCTCTTAGGCCTTTCCTGAGTTCCAAAGAGTAAATTTAATCAGAGAAATGAGAAAATGAAGAAAGAAATGAAAATAGCCAAGAAAGACAAAGTAATAACAGTTTAGCCATTAAACAAAGTAAAGGACCTTTAGTCCCTCCTCAGGGCCTACAGTTAATATTCTGAGCCATGTCCTGTGAGCTGTTCTGTAGATACTGAAACCCTATCAGGTAGAAGAAGTTAACTGCATGCTGCCCACCAGCATGGAGACTGCAGTCGGGTTGGAACCAGAAGGTTGATGATACTGACTCCTGATTACCTCACCACCAACCAGTCAGAAGAATGTCCACCCTCCCTCACCCTGTCTTTAAAAACCTTTCCCTGAAAGCCATCAGGGAGTTTGGGCCTTTTGAGCACCTGCTTGGTGCTCTGCAGTAAACACCTTCCTTCACTACAGCCCAGCGTCAGTAGATCGGCTTTACTGTGCATGGGCGAGCGGACCCGAGTTAGGTTGGGTAACACAGCCACGGGACCTCTCGCTCAGTGCACAACAGAAGGAGCTGTTTCTCTCTCTCCTGTGCCCCTCCCCCTCCCCTTCCCCTTCCCCACCCCCTCGCCATCAGACACCACCATCCGTGGGCTCTTGCTCAGCACAGCAGTTGGTAGTACTTCATTCCACAGGCATATATGATGAATGCACAGCCTCTCTCTATTAACTTTGGAAACAATGTTTCTAGACCTCTGAAACACAGACCTGTATTTGTTTGTCATTTCCCTCCATTTTTGTTGTAAGAACAGACAATCTTTGAGTAAGCTCATCCCTCTCTGCAAGATGTTTGTCTTCAGAAAGTTTCTGCAGTGCCTGCAAGGCATCTTTAGTCTTCAACAGCTCGCTGTCTGTTTCTTTAAGTTTCCCAGACACGGCTCTTTCCTTTCCCTGGGATTTCCTGAGTAGCTCCCTTAAATTTTTTACTTCGTTCTGATGTTTAACCACAATTTGAGGTAGATTATTTTGTGAATTCTCATATTTTCCTATAGCCTTCAAGTGCTTAAGCTGGAGTTGCTTCAGAAATTGGTTTTCTACGACTGTGGCCTCCAGTTTGCGGTGTAGATCAGCTAATTCATTTTTCAGTTCTTTAATCTTGTGAAGCCTCGCTGAGAGTATGCGGTGAGTTATGGCATCTCGTCTCTGGGCAGCCACATTGATCTGAGAATTTAAAAATGGTGCATTCCAGCTGTGCTTTTTCTCCACTGAGATCTCCTTCTGGCCTGTGTAAGCAGATAATCCAGTTTGTTACTAGTAATGTGTATATAGATATGTAAATATACAGGCATGTGTTATTACACCACCCACCCCCTGCCCTCACACATATACATACACACACGCAAACTAGAAGGGGAAGGAACTAACACTGAATGAATACCCATGCTTTAGGCTAGGTACTTTATGTTTTGGTATCTCGTTTGATACAATCCTTTAACGTCAGTAGTAGTCTATTTTAGAGCTGGAGATTATAAGTCATTTTTCAAAGGTTACATAACCACAAAGTGACATAAAATGAACTGAAAACCAGGTCTTCTCTGACTCTAAAACCTGTACTTATTTCTATCATAAAAGGTATACTGAAAATCATAATACTCGATAACATTTACTAAGGGTTTACCATACGTGAAGCATTGAATTAAATGCTTTATGTAGATTATCTGACGTAATTCTTCCAGCAAAACGTTACAAGGCAATCAGAGTGTAACATTAGAGCCTAATGCTATATATATGATGATCTCATAAATTTAAAAGGAACCTTAAAAAGCCATTAAACTGCTTAGAGTATTCATATAAGGATTCCATCTCTCAATAAACCCAACACAACCAATTTTTCCTCTGTTACTTCTGGGTGAGCACTAAATTAACCAGTTAGATGGTTTGTATTTGGGAGTCTATTTTGAACAAAAAGCATCTAAACGATATTACAGGAAGCTTACGTAACCGAATTCAAGTATGTCAAATGTATGTGTAACCTCATTGTATTATTATCCCATTTTAAAGATGAAAAAACTGTGCTGAGTGATGTCATTTATCAATGGGCACACAGCTGGTAAGTGGTGAGACAGACTCACGTCTATGTACCTTTGTCACTGCCCCATATGTATTGTATGTGCATCTGTGTGATATTCATATGTGCATCTGTGTCTGTAAATATACGTGTGTGCACATATTAGTATATCTATACTCGGAGAAAGAAAGAGATTGAAACTGGATTCTAGAATCTAAAAACAATATTGTCCTCATCCTGGAGAGAGAAAGGCTCTTAGTGGCCAGTGTCACTGGAGTCCTAACCCTAAGCTATTGGCCAAGTGTGGACACATCATCTGAGACATGGCTTAGCGTGTTTGGTCTAGGTGGTGGGAAAGGCAGTTCTGCCTGTGATGGAAACAATGAGTCAACAGAAACAGAAGATGCTTTCTGAGGATAAAGCATGTAAATCTTGAGCATGACAGACCACACAGATTTCACAATGATCACAGGATCAGTATCAAATCAATAACCAATGGACTGTCTTTACAACTATGCCTCCAGAGGTTTTTATTTTCCCACTGGAAACAATGTAGTAGGGGCTATGGTTGAATACTTGAGTATCTTGGAATAGACTTTTGAGCACACTGAAAACTGGGAAGCAGAGGTCAGACTCTTAAGACACCTACTAGAAGGCCAGAGAAGAGGTGTCTGTGGTTGTATCAGGCTGGACACTCTAACACCTTGGGCACTGGCTGGGGGAGTTCTAGACCCAGGCAGTGTGGATCAGGCTGGATGAAAACAGGGGTGGCTGAGGGCTCTCAGGCTCCACACCATGTCCAGCATGATTGAACTTGACCCCAACTTGTAATGCCTTCCAGCTCTTGGGTGGTGTGACCGTGGCAGAGAAAGAGATTCTCCTGAGCCTGGAGGGATGAGGGGTGGTGGGTTCCGTGGGCACTGGAGGCTTGAGTCCCCACCTCACGCTGGACTCGAGTGATGGGAGGGCAGAGTCAGCATGAGTGGGGGCTGAACCCCACGGGCATGGGGCACTGGCCAAGGCCCCAGGTCGAGATGTGCACCGAGGACCTGGGTGCTTCGAAAACAGGTGGTGTCAGCCTTTTAAAGATCACATGGGCCTGGACAAGAAACACAGACGTGATGAAAATGGAAGGGCCAGAGACCCTTCCCCAAATGTCCTTGTCTGTGTAAGGCCCCCCCATACGCCCTTCATTCCCCAAACATGACTGAGATTCAATGTCTTATCTACCCTAGTGGGTGCGTGTGAGAGAATGAACCAGATTGTTTTGCTTCAGAAAGGTAAATATCCCACTTGCATTTGAGTGATGTAGAATAAATTCATACTATATATGTCATGCATACTTGTATAATAATAAAGGTTAGGAAACTTGAAATAGGGTTTAATCCTTAAAGATTTATATCTCATTATCCTAACCTATACATAAGAATGGTAAAGCTTACAATTTCTGTCCCATTTCACACAATAAGGCAGATTTAGCTGAATGATTTAGCTATTCTTAAGATAACTGTTAAACCACTAAGCTAAAACACTTAATTTACCAAAAACATATACATTTAAGTCCATGTTAGCCAAAAAGGGACTCTTCTCATTGCTTACGAGTAGGCATGCTTCCCACTACAAAGAGTGAACTGTGCTCTTTTGAATAGACCTAAGGACAGCCACGCACTCGCCTCTTCACCGGCTCCAGCCCGTCCATTTCCCCAGGTGCATGTCCTCTTCCTCAGCCCCGCCTTTTTTTTTTTTTTTTTTTTTTTCCCCTGTCCCC